>NC_047658.1:108092468-108404648 GCF_011762505.2 Arvicanthis niloticus | reverse complement strand
AAGAAAGAGATGTCCATAAATATACAAGAAGCCTACAGAACTCCAAATAGTTTAGACCAGAAAAGAAATACTTCCCGCCACATAATAGTCAAAACATCAAATGTACAAAACAAAGAAAAAATACTAAAAGCAGTAAGGGAAAAAGGCAAAGTAACATATAAAGGCAGACCTATAAGAATTACACCAGACTTCTCATCAGAGACCATAAAAGCCAGAAGATCCTGGACCGATATCATACAGACCCTAAGAGAACACAAATGCCAGCCCAGACTACTATACCCAGCAAAACTCTCAATCATTATTGATGGAGAAACCAAAATATTCCATGACAAATCCAAATTTACACAGTATCTCAACACAAATCCAGCACTTCAAAGAATAATTGGTGGAAAACTCCAACACAAGGAGGGAAACTACAACCTAGAAAAAGCAAGAAAGTAACCTTCCAAAAACCATAAAAGAAGGTAGCTACACAAACATATCTCCAGGGATGTTAGCCCAAAAGTTTGGATTAGCAAAGACTCAACCCGCAGACCACATGAAGCTCATGAAGAAGGAAGACCAAGAGGGGATGCCTCAGTTCTACTTAGAACGAGAAACAAAAATGCTCAAGGGAGCAAATAGGGAAACAAAACATGGAACAGAAACTGAAGGAGGGGCCATCAGGAGACCATTCCACCTGGGTATTCATCCCATGTACAGCCACCTAAGCTAAACACTGTTGTGGATGGCTGGAAGTGCATAATGTGAGGAACATCATATAGCTGTCTCCTTAGAGGTCTTCCAAAGACTAACACACTCAGAGGACGATGCTCACAGTTAACCACTGATATAATCAGGGGTTTCCCAATGGAGAACTTAGTGAGAGGACTGAAGGAGCAGAAAGGGTTAGTGATCCCAGGTGGAAAGCAACAATACCAAACAACCAGAGCCCCCCAGGGTCTAAACCACCAGCCTGGGAACACATAGGGAGGGACCCAAGACTCCAGAAGTATATGTAGGGGAGGATGGCCTTGTCGGACGTAGGTGGGAGAGGAGTTTCTTGGTCCCATAAAAAAAAATGAACACAGAGTGTGGGGGGGGGGAATGTGAGGGCAGGGAGGGGATAGTGAGAGGGGGTAGGTACGGTCACTGCCTCATAGAAGCATGAGGAGGGGGATGGGATAAGAGGTTTCTGGGTGGTGGGAGGAAGTAGGGTAAGGGGATAAAATCTGAAACGTAAATGCTACAACCAATTTTAACAAGCGGAAAAAAAAAAAGTTGTCAGAACTGACATCTTTAAAAAAAAATGTCAGCCCCCTGGGGGGTGAATTTTTTTTTCTTGATACTAAAACTTGTTCTGAGAATTGTATATTGCAGAATACACAGCCTTGGTGTATCTACTCATCAAGCATACTGAGCAGACCTGCCCAAACCTCCGATGTCCTGGGAATCCATCTGGATTCAGTGAAGACACAACGTCAGAGGCTTATCAACTTACTCTTCCCCCCACCCCTCTTCTAAAACCTCAACACCCTTAATCAGCTAGAAGAAGTTAAAGAAGAGTCAAAGCCCCTATTCCCTGGGCTTGGGGACTAATGTGGTTAATAATGGTCTGTCTTTCTAGGGAAAAGTAGTGGTTTTGTTGGAACAGGGGGATTAGCTAGGACTTATTGCATAGCCATAACCTATTGGTAGAAATCTGTATAATTATTATCAAGATGAAGTTATAATTTTTTAAATGGTACAAAATTTACTTTGATTTCAAATTTAAGGTTTTCATTGGTACGAGCCTCTTATTAATATAAAAATGAGATGAATATTGATACTCTCATGGGCATTGTGCCTGTATAACACATTTAGGAATACAAGGCCTAGACCCAGCCCTTTTTTAACTGATTTGGGACAGTTAACCTATGAGTTAAGGGACTATAGCAAATTCATGGTTTTGAGTTTATTGTTAGGGTGTTTTCCATATTTTATTTAGAAATAGCTGAGAGGAGTGAACAGACAACAGTCCAGGTTACCTTACATGGATAGTTGGTTTTCAAAACATCAGAAGTCCATAGAACTGACACTACAAATATTTATATATTAATGCTCATTTTGATTAGAGACCTGTCTGCTCCTGATAGCTTCCTGTCATGGATTCTAAGAAGAAATTGAGCATCCTTGGAGTTATTCCAGTTGTGTGGTAACAGCCACTAGGCAAGAATTGCCTCTCTCCATCTACAAATTACTGTCCAGAAAAGGACACACATGCAGAATAGTCGACTGATTATATCTGCCTAGACAGAGTAATCAGCCTTTAATAATCCTGCATCACTGAGGTCTGTCAGATGATTCTGGGCCAGAAGGCTGAAGATTTGATGCTCCAATGTTCGGTAGTATAAGGGCTTTTCAGGTGTTCAGCGGTCTCTATAAATTGGCTAAGTTTTAGAAGTTATGTTTAGTGCTTCCCATAACTTCAGTTAACTCAGTCATTCTGGATTTCTGATGGGGTTGAAGACCTATAGTCTCATAGCCAATCCTGGCTATTTACTTTGAGAGAAAAGATCTGAGTAGATGGTTTTCAGCTGACATTCATTCTAAAGCCAAAAAAGCCAGGATCAAAAGTAAGTGTTTTAGTTAGAAGAGATGACAGAGGTTCTGGTTAGTCAACAAAATGATGGACTGGGTATTAGGACTATCTTGTACCTCACTGGTACAATTAGGAATAAGTATGCTCTAATTGTATTTTGAGAGAAAAGTTTTACTTTAACAGGAAGAGTGATATGTAGGAGGAGCTAAGTGGGAAGGAGTACTGAGAGGAAGAGATGGAACAAGGAGAGAAGATGAAGAAGAGGAGAAGCTAGGTGATGAGAGAGAGAAAGAGAGAGGGGGCAAGGAGGCAGATGTTCACATGTCTCCACCAGTCAAAGATAGTTTTTATATCTAGGTTGGGTATTGGGTTACGCTTCTGATTGAGCATTACCAAACTTATAAATCCTTTGATTAACATTTAAAAAAAATCATATAAAAGCAAAAAGGAAAGGGGGGGATGGGACAGGGGTGTTCTAGGAAGGGGAAATGTGGAAAGGCGATGGCATCTTAAATGTAAATAAAAAAAAAAAAAAAGAACATAAGCATCAGTAACCCAGGGTACTTGGCATCATTAGAACCTAGTTCTCCCACACAAGAAAGTCCCGAATTTCCCATATCACTAGGAAAGCAAGATTCAGATTTAAAATCACTTCTAATGATGATGATAGAGGACTTCAAGAAGGACATAAATAACACTCTCAAAGAATTTGAGAAGAACACAGGTAAACAGGTCGAAGCCCTTAAAGTGGAAACACAAAAATCCCTTAAAGAATTACAAGAGAACACAACAAAACAGGTGAAGGAATTGAACAAAACCATCCAGGACATAAAAATGGAAGTAGAAACAATCAAGAAATCACAAAGGGACAATACCCTGGAGATAGAAAACCTAGGAAAAAAAATCAGGTGTCATAGACACAAGCACCACCAACAGAATACAAGAGATAGAAGAGAGAATCTCAAGTGCAGAAGATATCATAGAAAATATTGACACAACTGTCAAAGAAAATGCAAAATGCAAAAAGTTCTTAACACAAAACATCCAGGAAATTCAGGACACAATGAGAAGAACAAACCTAAGGATAAGAGGTATAGATGAGAGTGAAGGTTCCCAACTTAAAGGGCCAATAAGTATCTTCAACAAAATTATAGAAGAAAACTTCCCTAATCTAAAGAACGAGGTGCCCATAAACATACAAGAAGCCTATAGAACGCCAAATAGACTAGACCAGAAAAGAAATACCTCCTGTCACATAATAATCAAAACACCAAGTGCACAAAACAAAGAAAGAATATTAAATGCAGTAAGGGAAAAAGGCCAAGTAACATATAAAGGCAGACCTATCAGAATTACACCAGACTTCTCACCAGATACTATAAAAGCTAGAAGATGTTGGACAGATGTCATACAGACCCTAAGAGAACACAAATGCCAGCCCAGGCTACTATACCCAGCAAAACTCTCAATTACCGTAGATGGAGAAACCAAGATATTCCATGACAAAACCAAATTTACACAATATCTTTCCACAAGCCCAGCATTACAAAGGATAATAGCAGGAAAGCTCCAATACAAGGAGGGAAATTATACCCTAGAAAGAGCAAGAAAGTAATTCTCTTCCAACAAATCCAAAAGAAGATAGCCACACAAAGATAACTTCACCTCTAATAACAAAAATACCAGGAGACAACAATCACTGTTCCTTAATATCTCTTAACAACAATGGAGTCAAATCCCAAATTAAAAGACATAGACTAATGGACTGGATACATAAACGGGACCCAGCATTTTGCTGCATACAGGAAACCCACCTCAGTACAAAGACAGACTCTACCTTAGAATAAAAGGCTGGAAAACAATTTTTCAAGCAAATGGTCTTAAGAAACAAGCTGGAGTAGCCATTCTAAAATCTCCAGCGCGAGAACACAAAAGGAGGGACTCATGGCTCCACCTGTATAGGTAGTTGAGGGTGGTCTTGCCAGGCATCAGTGGAAGTGGACAGCCTTGGTACCTGAAAGTTTAGATTCCCTAGTGTTGGGGAATTTCAAGAGCAGGGAGGTAGGAATGAGAGGATGGTGGGAGCACACCTTCATAGTAATTGGAGGAGGGGGGATGGGGTAAGGGGTTAGGCATCAGTGGAAGTTGAGGGCCTTGGTGCCTGAAAGTGTGGATTCCCAAGTGTTGGGGAATTTCAAGAGCAGGGAGGCAGGAATGAGAGGATGATGGGAGCACACCCTCATAGTAATTGGAGGCGGGTAAGGGGTTAGGCATCAGTGGAAGTGGAGGCCCTTGGTGCCTGAAAGTTTGGATTCTCTAGTGTTGAGGAATTTGAGAGCAGGGAGGTGAAAATGGGAGGATGGTAGGAGCACACCTTCATAGAAACGCCCAGAATTGTATGGATTAGACATGATAGAGGCAGGCAGCCAGAAGACTAGATTCCAGAATTCAAACAAACAATTATCTTGATACTAAAATTTGTTTTGAGAATTGTATATTGCAGAATACATAGCCTTGGTGTATCTACTCATCAGGCAAGCTGAGCACACCTGCTCGAACCTCTGACGTCCTGGAATTCCATCTGGATGCAGTGAAGACAGAGTCAGAAGCTTATCAAATTATTCTTCCCCCAATCCCTCTTCTCATATCTCAACACCCATAATCAGCTTGAAGAAGTTAATGAAGAGTCAGCGCCCCTATTCCTTGGGCTTAGGGACTGAGGTGGTTAATATTGGGCTGTCTTTCTAGGGAAAAGTAGTGGTTTTGGTGGAACAGGGAGGATTAGCTAGGATTTATTGCATAGCCATAACCTACTGGTAGAAATATGTATAATTGTTATTAAGATGAAGTTATAATTTTTTAAATGGTACAAAATTTACTTTGATTTCAAATTTAAGGTTTTTATTGGTACGAGCTTCTTATTAAAAGTGAGATGAATATTGTTACTATCATAGGCATTGTGCCTGTATAACACATTTAGGAATACAAGGCTTAGACCCAGTCCTTCTTTAACTTTTTTAACTTATTTGAGATGGTTAGACTGTGAATTAAGGGCCTATAGCAAATTCATGGCTTTGAGTTTATTGTTAGGGAGTTTTCTGTATTTTCTTTAGAAATAGCTGAGAGGAATTAACAGACAACAGTCCAGATTGCCTTACATGGATAGTTGGTTTTCAAAACATCAGAAATCCACAGAATTGACGTTACAAACATTTTTGTATTAATCTAATCATTTTGATTAGAGACCTGTCTGCTCCTGACAGCTTCCTGTCTTGGATTCTAAGAAGAAATTGAGCATCTTTGGTGTTATTCCAACTGTGGTGAGACAGTCACTAGGGAAGAATTGCCTCTTTCCATCTACAGACAAAATACTGTCCAGAAAAGGACACACATGCAGAATAGTCGACTGATTTTATCTGCCAAGACATAGTAATCAGCCCTTAATAATTCTGCATCACTAGGTCTGTCAGATGATCCTGGGCCAGAAGGCTGAAGATTGGATGTGCCAACGTTCTGTAGTATAGGGACTGTCCAGGTGTTCCGAGGTCTCTATAAATTGGCTATGTTTTAGAAGCTATGCTTTGTGCTTCCCATAATCTCAGTTAACTCAGTCATTCTGGATTTCTGATGGGGTTGAAAACTTATAGTCTCATAGCTAATCCTTGCTATTTACTTTCAGAGAAAAGATTTGAGAGGATGTTTTTCAGCTGACATTCATTCTAAAGCCAAGAAAAAAAAGCCAGGTTCAGAACTAAGTCTTTTATTTAGGAGAGATGACAGAGGTTCTACTTAGTCAACAAAATGATGGACTGGGTATTAGGTTTATCTTGCACCTTACTGACATAAATTAGTATAGTTATGCTCTAACTGTATTTTGAGAGGAAAGTTTTATTTTAACAGGAAGGGTGATATGTAGGAGGAGCTAAGGTGGGAGGAGTACAGAGAGGAGGAGTAAGGAGAGGAGGAGGAGAAGGAGAGGAGGAGCTAGGTGATGAGAGAGAAAAAGAGAGGGGGGCCAGACATGGAGGCGGATGTTCACATGTCTCCACCAGTCAAAGATAGTTGATATATCTAGATTGGGTTTTAGGTTACTCTTCTGATTGATATTGAGATTACCAAACTTATAAAGCCTTTGGTTGACATTAAAAAATTGTATAAAAGCAAAAAGGGGAAGGGGGTATGGGATAAGGGTTTTCTAGGGAGGGGAAATGGGGAAAGAGGATGGCATCTGAAATGTAAATAAAATATCCAATAAAAAATAAATTTAAAAAAGAATAAATGGCAGAAGCCATTTTGGTAAGTGCATTCAGTATCCCTGTTTGGGTTCTGGCACACTCTTTTCTCAAAAAGAAATCACCTTGCCAAATTCTTTCACTCTGTTCATGTGTTCCTTTGTGTAACACCAAGATTGTTCTTTTCCCAATAAAAAAGATAGCACAGGTACATATGGGAGAGGGTTTGGGAAGTGGAATTTGTCTGGATTGGATGATGCTAGGGAAAAGAGGAAAGTCTATTACTAGACTTCTAGAAATTCTTGTGTAGACAGAACAATATGAGACTGAGGCTAGTCTGGCCGCATGGCTGTCATACTAGGTAGGATTGAAGGCCTGCTTATTTGGCTTAGATGATGTCCTAATTGCTTTCTATTACTTGATAAATACCATGAACAAAAGCAACCTGAGAAGGAAAGAGCTTCTTTGGCTTACATGTCCCAGTCATATTCTAACACTGAGGAAATCCAAGTCAGGAACTCAAGCAGAGCAGGGATCTATGAGGCAGGAACTGAATCAGCAGGCATGGAGAAACAGTGCTAACTGGCTTGCTTTCCAGGGCTTGTTAAGTTTGCTTTCTTATCCAACACAGGACTTACCCACAATAGGCTGCCCCCTACCATACACTAGCAACAATTAATCAAGAAAATGTCCCACAGATTTGCCTTTAGGCCAATCTGATGGAAGTATTTTTTCAGTTGAGGATCCTTCTTCCCAGATGACTTTAGCTTCTGTCAAGTTGACAAACAAAAACCACAACAACTACAACCACAAAACCCACCAGCACAAACAGTATTCAGAATGATTGTTTTCATGTCATTGCCTCATGTTCACATAGTGGCCTTGCTCAGCTAACCTGCTCATGGCAGGCTATGTGCCCAAAGCTATCAAAGATTGTGTCGAATCCTGGATTTTGGGTCTGTACCTTAGGTAACTCCACTTACAATCAACATTTGATTCCATTTTGAGTTCAAATGGACAGGAGAACTCGTCACTTGTTGAGCACACTGACAATACTACCTGTCCAGTATCACCTATAATACAGACTGAAAAATTACTTGTTTTTGCAAGTAAAAGAGTATCACCTATGAATTTATCAAAGTAGATTGTGGACACATGGGTGTATTAAAATAGCATTAGAGATGACTGGAGAGATGTATCAGTGGTTAAAGAGCACTGGCTGTTCTTTTGGAGGATCAGGGTTCTATTCCCAGTGCCCACACTATGGCTCACAACTTTCTGTAACTCCTGTAATACCAGGAGATCCATCCAATGCTTTTTTCTGGCATTCTCAGGAAACAGGCATACATGTGATGCACAGACATACATGCAGGCAAACACACACACACTTTAAAAAAACATAGCCTGTAGACTTATTGAATATACTAGACTAACAAAGGATGTATCCCTCATCCCCCTGTTGGAAATAAGATAATACAAACTCAAAATGTGAAAATAAAGCAGTTGTTTGGAGCCTCAAAGCCAGAATCAAGTGGCCCACTTCTTCCACCCCCTAAATGTTCGGCAACCTTCCAAAATAGGACCACCAACGGGGACCAAATGTCTAAACACATGAGCCCATGGAGAGTATTTCACAATGGGTATGTGGATAATTATTTTACTTCCAATGTTTTCCTTCTTTTAATTTTTACTCCTTTTCTTGTAAATTTGTCAAGGTTTTTTGTTTTGTTTTGTTTTGTTTTTTTTGTTTTTTCGAGACAGGGTTTCTCTGTGTAGCCCTGGCTGTCCTGGAACTAACTCTGTAGACCAGGCTGGCCTCGAACTCAGAAATCCGCCTGCCTCTGCCTCCCAAGTGCTGGGATTAAAGGTGTGCACCACCACCGCCCGGCTGTCAAGGTTTTTAATAAATTGAGATTAGCAACCTTGTCAGATACAAAGGAGGTGTTTTGTCACTTTTAAAATTATTGAGGGAAAACTTATATACATGACAATGCACAAGTCACAGTACACAACTGGATGGGTTTTGACAATCTTCTACATTTATGTAACTACTACCAGTTATAAGATGATTGGATCTTATAGTATGGAAACAGAAGAAAGGGGTCCAAACCTTGTATGGTGAACAACACAGGCAAAGCTTTGTTGAGACTTTAACTCATGAACAAAGGGAATTAATGCCAGTTGAAAAGGTGACCAGGCTGCTCTCTTAACTAAGGTAGCAGTAGGCTTTTATTGATTTTTTTCTGGGAAAGACTAAAGTTTGGTAATTTTTCATTGCCCATGGGCATGTTTTCTTTCTTGTGAAAAAGTATTCTGGCCTCCAAGTCTATTTAGTTGATTTAATCTAGGAAGTTTTAAGTTATGTTTAGAACTGGCATCAGTGTCTCGCTTAAACATCCTGGCCTTGTGATTTGGTCTGAGCCTTAAGAGGTCATAGAATTTCAGATAATTAAGTCAGTATGCTTGGCAAGAAGAAGCACATACCAGCTCCAATGTCCAAGTTAGCCCTGTAGTCTTGGACATAACTGCTTTTCACCCTTTGCTTTGTAGCCCAGGCTGGCCTCAATTTCCCAGTCCAACTCCTGCTTCAGCCTCCTGATTGTCCGGATTATAGATATGTGCCACTGTACCTAGCAACAACACATTTCTCAGAGTTTCTATGTCTTCATGCAGAGTTGAGTAGGATCTTGTAGCAGTTGAGCCATAGGCTCACATTAGAGTAGTTGATCCTCAGTTGGTGTATTTGAGAAGAGTTAGGAGGTGTGGCCTTGTTGGAGGAGGTATGTCACTGCGGAAAGACTTTGAGGTTTCAAAAGACTTGATACCATTCCATATGCTCTCTGTCTCCTGCTTGCCCCTCAGTGGTTGTTCCAGCCACCTGCTATCCCTGCTCTACCATCATGGACTCTAACCTTCTGAAACCATAAGTCTGAAACAAACTCTTCTGTAAGTTACCTTGGTCTTATCATACCAATAGAAAAGTACTACAAATCTGAGTCAAGGGTGAAGGCAACAAAGGAGACAAATACAAAATGATGAACACAGAGTTGCTAAGCCTTTCATCCATAAATATCTCTCTGCTGAGTAAAGTCAGTATTAATAGCAGAGCTAGCTTTCAAGTTTCTGCAAAGTAACCTAGGCAAATTTTATCATAGACCACCTATACCAGAGTTTCTACCTGCAGCAAATCTAGTGGAAACAAGTAAGATTATGTCCAGCCATGTGACTCCCCCCAAACCCCCATTAGAGAGATTTAAGTCAAGGAAGAACAAATGCTGTGATTCTTCTCTGACAGACTGTGTCAGACCTTGAACTAACTTCAGAGACTTACTGAAGCATTTTATGAGATAAAGTTTTTCCTTGGGAACAATTCCCCCTTTGTTTTGTTGTTGTTGTTGGTGGTGGTGCGTTTAAACCTGCTTAATATTGAAGGATTTGGGATCCATCAGAGGCCATATGTGTGGACATCTCAAACCCAATCAACTTTATCTGGTCTTAGTCACAAGGGGTTCCTATTCTGCTATCCAGATATAATTGTATACAACAGGTTGTCTGCTGCATGTTTAGACACAAGTCACAGGTTTTGTCTATAACCAAGAGGGAAGGATTGTGTGGGGATGTGGATACCAGGAGAGATCAAGGGTCTCTTTAAAACTCTGTCTGCCACAACGGAGTGAATCTTTTGTGCCTCAGCTTTATCAACATAGAGATGACAGTTTGGGCAACAGGAGCTAGAGACCAGTGAGTACTGGATAGACCGGTGTCCAGGAACAGAGCCCAGATGCAGTCCCATGTTCTGTCAAGGCACAGACTGTCACTGGATTTGGAAGATGTGATCTTAAACACAAGGGAACATGGTGTGAAGAAATGTTCTAGGAGTAATGACAGTGCCAAGTCTATTGCAGCACAAGTAAAAAGGGACCTAAAGACTGGTGACCACCATAGGCTCAACTCCTTATAGGAACTACCCTGAGTCTATCTGGCCAAAGATTCTTCTGAAGATAGTGCTTTGAAAAGCCAAGAGTGGGTGGCCTGGGTTTCCTAGGGACATAACTTCATCTCTTCCATTCATTTAGCAAATCCAAGGCCGGTGGAAATGTTCCGGCCCACTCTTGTCTCTCCTTCAGCTGGTTTCTTTTTTAAAAATTTAAATATAAATGTTCTCCCTCCCACAGAATTTTGAGGTAATTCAAGAGCTTGAGTGTAGCTGGTTCTACTGCCATCTGTTTTTTCCTCAAGCTGCCAAACATCAGTTTTCTCCAAGAGGATCAGGCACCTGCAGGCGGTGGTATCACAGCTATCTCCAGCTAGGTGACCAGACGCTGTAGCGACTCGACCGAGTTGAGATGAACGTCACTGTTCTAGGTGCGTGCTGCTGGGTAAGCAAGTTTCAGCCGGCAAGGGATCGTTCAGGTTTAGGCATGCGCAGACAGTCTGACAGCCATTTTACGGGGCTACCGAGCTCCAGAAGGGAACCACTGCGCAGGCGTATAGGGGAGACGCTACCCACTTCCCCCTGAGCCGGGAGCACGCGTGCGCGGATTAACCGGAAGGGGAGGGGTCAGCTATTGCCAAACGCTGTGCTTTGGGAACGCTGGGGTGGGGCGAGGCGGGGCGACTGTCAGCTGACTGAGGAGCCGATTGCCTCGCGGGACAACGGTCGGCGACGCAGGCTGTGGTGGGAGCGGAAGAGCTCTCCCGGCGTGTCACTGTGCAGTTGGCGAGGCAGAGGGCCGCCGCAGCACCATGGCGACCACCGTCAGCACGCAGCGCGGGCCGGTGAGTCATCTGGGCCAGAGCCTGGCTGGGGCAGCGGCTCCTGGGGTCGGACTCCTCCATCTCTCGCGGGGCCCCTCTCGGGTTGCTCTGCTGTCCCGGGGCTTCGCGGGTCCTACCTTTGGGTACCCATACGGCGTAGCGACTCTCGTCCTTCGGGCCTCTCCGGTGGAGGAAGGCAGAACCTGATGGTTCCACCGTTGCCCACGAGCCCTGAAGCTCCTGGCCCCCTTTATGGAGAGGGGTCCTGACTCCCGTGGTCTTCCTGGGTGGAGGCCCTGAATCCCATAGTCCTTTACACAGAGGAAGCCTTACCCCATTGGTCCCCAGATGGAGTGGGATCCGACTCCACTTAGTTCCTCAGATAGAAAGGGCTCTGAACCCCTTACTTTCTCAGATCTATCACCCGCTTGGTCCCCCAGCTGGACACGAGCCCTGATTCTTGTTCTCCCAGATGGAGAGTGGTCCTGACTGCATTAATTTCCCAAACTGAGGGGCCTTGGCTCCTGTGGTCTCTCAGAGGAGTGGAGCCAGACATCCATTGGTCCCCAAAAGGAGAGAGATCCTGGTCTCCTTGGTTTCAAAGATGGTGAAAGATCCCACTTTGTAGTCAGTCCTTAGTTGTGACAGTTTCCTCCTTTCCCTAACATCTATAGAAATAGAGAAGCTATTTATTCTCTATTATGAGCTCAGTTAGTGGCTACCTTTTCAAGCCTTAATTTCTTCATTTATAAATGAGGAAAAGGGAGCAGAGAACTTGGAAGACCCAACAGGGTTGTCTCTTCAGGATTGTCTTGGGTTCTATGATACTACCTGTTTCACCTCCCCTAGTGTGGATATCCTCCCAGTAGCTGCCTGAGACCGATGTGGGTGGGACGTTGTAACAGTGGCTGCTTGTAGTAGAACACAGTTCTGATGAGCACTACAGTGTCTTTTCCCCTGAAGTTAATATTGAATGTGCCTGTAAAGCCTGTGGCCAGGATTTCCTCACCCTAACAACTTGGTGTTGACCCACGTACAGTGTGTGTGTGTGTGTGTGTGTGTAACAGATGAAGAAAGCTCCAGGCTTGATTAGATCTTTTTCAGAGGGCTTTGAAGCCAGAGCTCCTGACCCACTGTCAAACTTGGATGGAGCTACCCTGAGTTGGACTTACCTTCATGTACAGCAACCCTTCTTCATCCTCACTGTGTCTCAGCAAACTATAGAAGATTGATGGCGGCTGCCAGAGGAGAAAGAAAGCCTGAGCTTTGCCCTTTTCATATCTCTGCCAAGTGGACACATGGCCAAGGAGGGTGGACCCTTTCTTACTGTGAGGTCTGAGAATGTCCTTACTTCCTGTGGTACGGGCTGAGTTTGAATGCATCTGATGGTGAGCTCCATGTCTGTCATGAGCAAGAAGCTATCTTTCCCTGTTGCTTAGAGAAACTCTGGTGTTGTGCAGAGCTGGAATAACCTACACAGTGATGAGTAATGGGGAGTGTCAGATGATGTTCGTACTAGCAGAATCTAAGAGTCAAATCCTGACGTTTGAGCTTTCTGCTTGCCCAATGTTCCAGGGATACATAGTCATAGAAATACAACATAGCTGAGTAGTTTTAGGAGCACCCTTGATGACTTGTAACTTTGGGCTGTAAGAACTAGTTATAAGTGACTGGTATCTCAAGCTTTACTTGGATCTGCATGACTTCATCGTAGTATTAGTGGCCATAATATTTAGAGCAACCAGACACTGAGCCACAGGTGTGGCACACAGGGACACAACTATGCATGGTAACTTATGTTAAGCCAGAGAATGACAGTCACCATCAGATCTTTGGCTTTCTCCAGTGAAAGCAGAAAGGTATGGGCTTGATGTGGGAGGACTGCATGGCCTGTGGCCAGGGTCTCTGTAGAATAGAAGGCCTTGAACTTCATCTGGGAAGTGCTGTTTCTTAGAGTACAGACCTTTTTTAGTTTTCAGCTTTTTACTGGCTGCTTTGCCTGCAATGATATACCCATCTACCTCTGGATTCACTAATATTTGCAAAGGCTTTTAGCTAGTTGTCAAGGTCTAGTAGAACTGCCAGAGGGTGGTATGCTTCTCTGCTACTTATGTCGTGTCAGGGTTGTATGATCCCTGAGTGAGTGGAGTGCTGCTTCCACACAGATGAAGTGCATGCATTTGGTCAGTGCTGGGTCCTGCAAGCAGCCTTCTTTGTGTAGTCCCAGTAGGGGTTAGGCCATGCCTAGAGTCTCCAACCCAGGAACCTAGACTCAGGCTTGGGCAGTTGACTCTATAGCTGACCTCTGACGAGTGAAAGGACTGACAAGAGTGTCTTGGCAGGTTATAAAAGGCAGAGGACAATCTCATCTGGGCGAGGAGGGCTCTCTATCCTTGGTTGAGGTTTTAGGTGGGAAGATATGAGGACGGATAGTCCCCACCTACATGTAGGTGAAGGAGTAAGTTCTTCCCCAGGATAAGTGGTCTTTTACATTTTTAGACTTTAAGGTTTCTTTTTGTTTTTTTTTTTTTTGTTTGTTGTTTTTTTTTTTGTTTTTTTTTTAAATAGCTACCACAGGGCACTGCACCCTATGCTATATCCATATCACTTTTGAAAGTGCTGGTATTTTGAAATTACCAACCCTTTTTGCTACCCAGTTCACAAACCCGTTCCTTCCCTACAGTGAGTGACTTGTAGGATCTTACTTCTTGTGGGGATACATACAGGAGGTCTTGCTGCCTGGAGGCTGCACCAGATGTAGGGGTGGCATTTTGAAGGTACTCCTTTATAGATGTGTTGCGTAGAGTCCCACAGGTGCTGACTTGTCCTGTTTGAGATGCTAGTTAACCAGAGAGCTTTGCCCCTCCTCATTCTATGGGTAGGCCTTAGTGTCCATGCCTAGCTGAGCCAGTGACTTGATTAGTGATGGCAAAGTGATTTTAAAAAAATTTTTTTTAGATTACTGTATGTATATGAATATTTTGCCTGTGTACATGTATGTATTACCATGTGCATTCTTGGGGCCTGTGGAGGTCAGAAGACGGAGTTAGATTCCCCAGAACTGAAGATACATATGGTTGTGAACCATGTAGTGCTGGGAATTGAACCCAGGTCCTTTTCAGTGGTTAAGAGCAGCCACAGTACTTAACCACTGAAACATCTCTCCAAGCCCAAAAGAGTCATTTTAAAATTTGTTCATATGTTCTGTACTTGGTAAGTGGATTTGTTGTTAAAGATAAGCTTTTCTCATCAGCCAGAGGTACCTGGGTTGTTCTTAAACAGTTTTTAAAGTAAGGTAAAATGTAGGCTTCTAATTGTCTAGTAATGGAGAAGGGAATTCAGTTCTTTAGGGTGTTGCTTGCCTTGTTTATTTGTTTATTTGTGTTACTACATAGCTGTAGTTTTCAAACCTCCTGTGTGAGTTAGCGTCCTCTTGTCTATGCATCTTCACAGGGCAGAACCTGAGCAAGAGGTTGTGCTCCTCAGCTGGCCATTAGGCTTGTGTCTCTGGGTCCTTGAGAATGTCTGCTCTGGATTCTGAGGTGAGGCTATACCTGAGTATAAGTCTAACAATCCTGCATCAGGCTGTGGTGACCAGATAGTGACCTCTGCTGGCTTCTTGCCTTTACTTTAATGTGGTTTTGTGACTACTCTGCTTTTCCTTTTAGAAAGTATTTACATGGTTTTTCTTTCTTTTTTGTTTATGTTTTGACTTTACATTTAATCCAACATTTATGTTTAGGAGGGTTCTACCCACAGCAACATATATCTGTATCCTTAAAAGTCAAATCTAAGAAGTACAAGTTTCTATTGGAACCTATTTTATTTTATATGGCATAAATATATACACATTTAACACTTTAAGGCTTCTATTTGTTTCTATTCTTGCTTTGATTCATTAAACAGAGTTTTTAATGTATGTAATTAGTAGTAATCACATTTTTAAATGTATGTAATCAGTAGTAAATTCTTTATCAGTTTGGTAAGTGTATGGTTTATTTCTTTTCTCTTGGGAGTTTCCCTAGGAATTTTAACACATAGTCTTGCAGATTTGAAGTTGATTGCATCTCTGTCTTCCCAGTGTGTGCAAAGACCATAGTTGGTGGTGACTCAGTGGTACCATCCCACCTGGTGGTGATGTGCCATATTTGATGGTTCTCCCTTCCTTTGAGCAGCAACGTTTTTATGTCAATGCTTGTTCAGATCTGAGATGTGCAGTTTTCTTCCTCATCCTCTTTGTGTCTGTTTGTGTTTATCAGGGTCCCTTTGCTGTGCTTTCAAGTTCCTCTTTTAGAACTCTTCACTATAGTTCCTGAGGGCTCTGTGTAGAGTGGCAGCAGGCAGTGGTACTCAGTACACTGCAACGCCTGCCCTGCTGTCATCCCAGTCACTCCTTTACTAGTCTTCCGTTCTTTGTAGATTCAGTGTAAACCACTGAACGCCTTTAAGTGCACTTTCCGTCCTGACTGAGGGCCACCATATACAGAACTGTTGTCGGAGCTCATGAGGCTGTGCCAAATTTATGCAGGGAGAGTGCAACAGGCCCAGCTCATGGGAAATGCCACGAACTAATAAGATTCTAGGTTCTTATGAATTATTTTTCATTTTTCATAAAACGTATTTTTGTGAATGAATCCTTTTTAGATACTATTCTGCTTTGACACCAGAGAGGCAATAGAGCTGGGTACAGGTGGGTTGGCAGTTGCCAGGTACCTGTTTGAAGGCAGACAGGACTAGCTGTGACTGACTGTGGGAAAACACAGCAGCATCTAGTTTTGTGCATAGGAATCCCTGTGATCACTGGCTCTGGAAGGCTGTCCTGGCCTTGGCATCAGGCAACAGATCCACCTCTGCTCCACTGCCACAGATACTCTAAACTATGAGCTGGTGCTTCTTTAGGATTCTTCCTTGTTTGGTTTAGCCTTGCTGGTGCCACAGCCTCACACACATGGATGCACACATGCAACTCACACACTCATATGTACACTAACCTGTTGAAGTAACTTTGTCACTGTCCATCTTTTTTGCTGAACTCTAGACTAGCAGCTTCTTGACTTTCTCTACAGTATCCCAAACATGCTAGCAGACAGGCTGTCTGTGCCAGGCAGGCCAAAGGCCGTTGGACAACCCTAGGAGAGACAGCTAGCTTCTCTGTTGATAGGGAAATCCCATCAGCTGTGCCACAGATAATAAAGATTGGGTATTATATGTGCTCTCATTCACTAGATTTGTCTGCCTGTTGCTACTTTGAGTTTCCCTCAAGTGCTACACAGAGCCAAGGATGAAGCCTGCTGTGACCTTCCTACTTGTTCCCCTTTTGGTCAGGGTCCTAGGGATTTCTTTCATTCTTTTAGGGACACAGAAATATCCCATTCTTTTTGACAATTGTGAGTCTGGACCACATAGATGCTTCTGGCTAGGGAAGTCAAACATTGCTTGGTGGCGCTTCCTTTGTCCCAGGCCATGAGGAATGAGCATACTTATGCTTATATTCTTGCAGCTTTCCCATAGACTGGTTCCTGGAGTTGAAATTGTTGGGTCTTAACCCACATGTTTGAAGTCATTTATTAGTATTGAACTATGTATTCATCTTGTACTCTTAGATAAACTGTAAAAAAGATCTATTGTGAGTCTGTTAACAGAACCATTATTTAATATTTCTGAGTCTTAAGCCATGATAAAAATTTATATTTCATGTGGCCAATATATGGCAAAAATTTCCTCTACCAATATATGGCAAAAATACATTTTAGGATTATTCCTGAATTTTAAAACCTTACTAAAAATAGCTGTATATTGATGGTATTTTCTGGTGCCTTCAGTGACTTTATAGAATTTGCACCAATGCCTGAATTCATCTCTTGCTTTGAAGTATTCCTCACCATGCTAATGGTGGTGACTCGTTTAGATATAGCAAGAGGTGTTCTTATTTTTAGACAAATCATCAGGGATCCACAGCAACAGGCAGGCTTGTCTTTTCCCTCCCAGGACAGAGAGTATTGGTTGTATAACCACCTTGTTTATCTGGTTCAGGCTGAAGTCTTTCCCGTCCTCCCTGCTCCCTCTTTAGGTTAAGGTGAAACTTTTTCTAGTAAAATTGTGACTTGAGAAAAGCTATAGAAAAAATTTCTCCTCGTATCATTTCCCCTGATGTTGTATTCACAGACCATTGTCACTGCCATGAAACTGGCTTCAGTCCATGCTCTAGATTCAGCGTGTTCCCTTCACTGCTGTCGGCTCCTCCTAGTACCTTGCCTTGCCTTTGACCATATCTCGGGCTTCCTTGTTTTGGGGGTTTGTTTGTTTGTTTGTTTGTTTTTGAGAAGGTGCATTGTCAAGGGTGTTGTAGCACATCCCTAGCTTGGATGAAGGCTCACCTAACTAAGGCAGCTAAGGAATGGGTTAGCTTTCTCTACCACAAAGTTGCTTTTCTATTCCTCAGTAACACTGTTAAATTCACATTGTTAGAACTTTCCTTTCCTATTTATAATTTTATGGTTAAATCCTTATTGAAAAATAGCACATTTGAATTTGATCTTTGCAGAACAAAAGTACTGGGATTGAACCTAGTGCATTGTGCATGCTGGGCAAATGTTCTACCACAGAACACTACCTCTGTTCACGTTTTATCTTAATGTCACCTTACCCTAACAGTCTCCTTATATGAAATCTCAATGTCTGAAGTTTCCAGTCCCAAGAAGAGGATAAGAAACAATTAAAGTAAAAAACAGCCCTGACTTGTTCCATATGGCCTTTCCTGACCTCCATGCCTTAAGCATCCCCCATGACTGCCTATATCCTGACTTATCACTGTGATATCTACTGGCCTGCTTGCCCTCCTGTGTGTATCCTTCGGAGACACAAGTGTGTCCTGCTGCAGCCTTAAAGCTGTAATAAGTGGCATACAATTGATAGTTATTCCTATGACAAGTGAGAACTTGGCCTATATAGTTTAACCCCAAGAACCTGGCTGAAGAAAATATGTTTTTTCCTAATAACTCATTTATGTTGTATAGATAAATCTGGGTATACATCTTGGAGGTGCGCCCTGAAAATTCACTATAGACTAGCACAGGCATGGGCCAGGAGTTCTTCTGGGAGGGACTCAGTGTTTCCTATATACCATAGATACTGATTCTTCTCTTCTTGAAACACAGCCCTTTCTCATCTCTTGGACTCCCCAGAAGCATTTGTGATGTGCCGTGGGAAAGGCTGTCTGTCAAAGAGAGGCTTCGGGGCTTTGGAAACTGCCATTCTTGCTAACCAGATCCAGTGACTTTTGCTTGCTTCTTTCCTTTATTAACTTATTTGATTTATATTTTGAGACAGCGTCTTGCTAGCCTGGAACTCAACTATGTAGCTCAGATTGGCTTTGAACTCATTGTACTCTCCTGCCTCAGTTTCTCAAGTGCTGGGGATGTGAGAGTGAGCCACCATGTCTAACTTTTTCAAGGACCTTTGGAAAGAAGACCCAAACCCCTTGGAGACAGGTGTCTTCACGGTGCTGGGAGCTGAGAACTGTAGAAAATGGACGTGTACATAATGTACATCAGTGTGAGCCCACAGCTAGGTGGATAGCAGTGTGTGCAGTGGAGGTAGTCAGGGGGTCACAGACCCTGCATATCAAGTGCTCCCAGCAGCTCTCAGTAAATTCACTCTGTCACAGCTCATATGACATTGGTGCTTCTGGGGAAGCATGCATGGTGGGACCACTTTAGGCACCTGATTGCTGTTCAGGTCCTTTTTCAGTGGGCTTTCAGCCTTCAGAGCTTCATCAACTGTTCCATAATTGTGAGTATTTCCTCTGTGTAGCTCACACGGGCACCCACTGGGCAAGGAGCAGTCCTGCCTTCTGTTGGGTTATCTGGTTGAAGCTGTGGATGCTTGGTCCCAAGGCTGTCCTCACTGGTCCTAAGTAGCTAACATCTCAGCTGCTACAAAGGGTTCTTGGCCCTCCCTTCTTGGGCCCCAGGCAGGTATGCCATTTCCAACTGGTGTTTTCTTCCTAGGAAGCCCTGGTTCAGTATGTATTCCTGTGGTCTCCCTCTGTGGTAGGGCCCTGTGGTGAACTCTGGAATAAATCTTAGCCAGGGTCACCACTAGGAGTCCTGGTTAACCTTTCCCCTTTCCTTTGCTCTCTTCTTTTTCTTGAAAAACTCTACTTTCTTAGCACACTTCAGGTCTCCCTCAAGCCCTAATAATAGCTAGTCTTTTTAGTGACTGAGAAATATTCTTAACCTTCCAAGGGCTCTGGTTTGCCTTGAGTACCTCCTGGGTAAGAAGGTGTGTGTCTTCAGGGGAAGGAAGCTCAGAAGAGGGCAGGCTGGAATCTCTTGTAGGGGGCGGGGGGAAGGCCTTGGTAAGATGAGGGGAACTGGAGTGGGCCTGGAGTGACACACTGCTCCAAGGTAAGCCAGATAATAAGATAGTACTGTGAGATTGCGTGGCTACCTGCTTTGACTCTACTCTCTCTCTCCTCACTGGAAGGTGTACATTGGTGAACTCCCCCAGGACTTCCTCCGTATAACGCCCACACAGCAGCAGCAGCAGATCCAGCTGGATGCCCAGGCAGCCCAGCAGCTGCAGTATGGAGGAGCAGTTGGCACTGTGGGTCGCCTCAGCATCACTGTAGTACAGGTGGGTCTGTTTCTTGTTGGAGTTTGGTGGGATTGAACAGAAGAGGAGGCATAGGCATGGGGCTTTGCACCTTATTTCCCATGTGGACAGTAGAACTTTTTTGATTCTAGTTATTTTTGAAAATATCTGGTAATACCTGTTGATTTCCCAGGGATCTGCCTAAGATACTACTGGTCCATGTCGGGCATTATCCTCCATGAGGATGCTTTCCCTGACCTCTTTGTAGCAGCTGAGGTGTTAGCAACTCAGTTCTGCACAACTGCCCTGCAAACTGTGCAGGGCACAGCTCCATGCGGAGCCCTAGGATGTGCACAGTCAGCGCACAGTGCCAGATGAGAGATCTTGTCTTCCTACTTATAGGTAGTTGCTTACTGCCAGGGATGGCCAGGTTCCCAAAGTCACATGAGTCCAGGAGTGACTGGCAGCATGTTTAAGAGCAGGTTACTGACACGGTTAGGTGAACTTGAAGGCTGTTTTTTCACTCTGGGAAATACCTGTAAGAAAAGCAGTTTATATAAACACTAGCCTTTGTCTCTGCTAGTGGATGCCTCATTTTTCTAAATTGGGTGTTATTTCAGGCTAAATTGGCAAAGAATTATGGAATGACTCGTATGGACCCTTACTGCCGCCTACGTCTGGGCTATGCTGTTTATGAAACTCCTACAGCACACAATGGCGCCAAGAACCCTCGCTGGAACAAGGTCATTCAGTGCACGGTGCCCCCAGGTGTGGACTCGTTCTACCTTGAGATCTTCGATGAGGTGAGAGATGCCCCAGTGTTACAGACCTGCCTAGTTTGGGATCTGACAGCCAATGGTGTGCTGCAGTGTGCCTTGTGGTTGTAGTTACAAGGCTGCTCTCCTGGTGCTCAGGCCCTGTGTACCTAGCATTTAGTGGCTGGTGACAGGGTGTGACCTGCATGGACACCTGACATTTAGTGGCTGAATGACAAGGTACTGTTATTTTCTCCCTTAGCTCCTTTGACAGTGTCTATTGTGAACTTCACCAGTGATAGAAGCATGAATAGAGTGAAAATAAATGTTCATGGATAGGTCAGATGTCAAGTGAGTCAGGCTCTGCTAGTGATTAGAACACTTGCAGGCATGAGTTGAGTTCCAGGCTCTGCCAGTAATGTCCCATGGCCATGCCAGCAGTTAAGCACGCAGCTTTTTGAGGGCAGTCAGGAAGCACAGGTAGCTGAAGATGTCTCCTTGTAGCTTAGTTCTAGAGACCATGTGCTTGCCTCCTTGAAACAGAGCAAAGAGCAGTAGGAAGAGAAACAGGGCAGTGAGAACCAGAGAGGAAGTGGGCATGGGCAGCCCAGCAAGGGGGACACAGCTTCTCCTTTGTCTTGACCCTCTGCCTCTTCCTCTGCTTTCTTCTTGTTTATTTGTTTAGTTGGTTGGTTTTGTCCCTTTCTCCTTCTTGTGTGTCTGAGAATAGTAGGGTTATGAAAAGGAGGTTTGGGGTGGGGCTATGAATGGTGGCTTGGAGCTCTTGTCCTCATGTATACCTACTGGGCTTGAGACTTAAGAGTAGAGCACAAGGACTGGGAAGGACAGTGTCCATCCCTAAGCAAGGATAGCAGCTCAGAGATTCTTTATTGTCCTTTCAGAAGATGCAGATGCAGTGGTGGTGGCCAGGTACAGGTGATCTATGGAGGTCTGGGATTGTGGTTTAGTGGGAAGCTCCTTGAAGGAAGCTGGAGCAGTGAGGAGGACCCCTGTTCTGCTAAGAAGACAGAAGGTAGATGCAGGCGGCACTCCAGGTGGAGTCACAGCCATAGGAGAAGCTGCTCTCTGTGACATGGGTTGTTGTGGACCCTGATGAGGTCATTTTACTCTTGTCTTCCTCAGCGAGCCTTCTCCATGGACGACCGCATAGCTTGGACCCACATCACCATCCCTGAGTCCCTGAAGCAGGGCCAAGTGGAAGACGAGTGGTATAGCCTGAGTGGGAGGCAGGGCGACGACAAGGAGGGCATGATTAACCTGGTCATGTCCTACACGGTAAGTTCACTGTCCAGAGAGGCCATCCTCAAAAAGGTTCTGGCACCACCTTGAGGCAGCTATGGCTCCCAGAACCTTGGGAAGTCATGGGAGGCAGGGCTGGGGGTCTGGGCTCCCACTGTCTCCTTTGTATTATCTAGGCCTTTTGTTTTAGATGTTCTTGAGCCTTTGAGAACAGGGGAGAATAAAGGACCTGTATGCAGGCCTCCTCAGCTTGACCATCCTGCCTCTCCTTCTGGTGTTGAGTGTTACCTGTCTTTAACAGGAGCATAGGTCCATTTTTGACTAGCTCATCTACAGTTCAAGATTATTTGAGCTGGGGCCAGAGAGGTGGCTCAGCAGGTAAGAGCACTGCTGCTCTTGTGGAAATTTCCAGGTTTAATTCCCAGCCCCTACATGGTGACTCATAACCAACTGTGACTCCAGTTCTAGGGGATTCAATATCCTAGTCTAACCTTCACTGGCATCTGGCACACATATAATGCACATATATACATGCACGCAAAATACTAAGACACGTTACATAAATAACTTCTGAGAGAAGCTACTGATACTGGTGCAGTCTCCAGAACAGACGCTGAAGGGAGCTTTGTAAGTCTGTGTGAGAAGTGGTGGTAGTTGCAACTCATGTGAGGCCAGTGGTTGACATCATTGTTTTCTTTAATCTTCACCCTGACTTTTGTTCTCACTGAAACTGAAACTCATTCATTTCATTAGATTGGCTGGCTAATGAACTTGAGGGATCTTCTTGTCTCTGCCTCCTAGGATTATAGATATGAGCTACCAAACGTGGCTTTATATATGGATGCTGGGGATTGAACTTAGGTCCTTGTGCTTGTGCACCAAGCACTTTTCTAACTGAGTCTGCAGCCCAAGTCTTCTAGATAATGGGCAGTGGTCTGTGGGAGTGTTGGTGCAGATGAAACCAGTGGCCAGGAGACACTACATTCTTGCTGAGGACTCCCTGTCTTGGGTGTTAATGTCTGGACTGTGGCTAGGACTATTCCTTACTTACCGGAAGTAACAAGATTGACATATGGTATGGTCCTCCTTGACACCATGTTTTTCTTTGTTGTGTTTCAGTCCCTCCCAGCCGCCATGATGATGCCGCCTCAGCCTGTGGTCCTGATGCCAACTGTGTACCAGCAGGGTGTTGGCTATGTGCCCATTGCAGGTGTGTACTGCCTCTTTGGCAGGTAATCCTGGGACAAAGTAGGACAGGAGGAAGGAAGGGCCCAACATTCCTGCAAAACTTGAGTAGTGTAGAATTGTGCAAGCATGGCTACTTTAAATGAAGATCCTTCTAAAGCTTATTCCAGTGTCATATTTGAATTGTTTATGCGTACATAGGAAATAGTGTTTGCCCTAATTGTTGCCATAAGTAAGGCGAGTTGACATTTTTGGAGGTGTAGAAACGTTGTTTAGGAACATTTTCATGACAAGTTCCTGGAATAAGAAAGCCTGGTTCCTGTTAGACAAGGCGTAGTACCTGTTATAAAGGAACTCATGGCTCTCATTGGAAGTGTTACCCAAGCAAGTTAGTATCTGCTTGGCTCACAAACTCAACATGTGGCTCTTATGTAGTTTTTTTTAGTTTTCCAATCTTCCTGTGGTGTTCACAGTGTGTGGTGTCCAACTGGCCCTCCTACCAGAATAGGGCAAGCCAGATGAGATCACACAGCTGCTTTCTTGGCTTCAGCCAACAAGAAAAGCTCTGAGAGTAGACACCAGGGCAGGCCTGCAGGCTCTCTATTCTCTGCGAGAATCCAGGGAAATGGAGTCCAAGCAGACCATGGAAGTCTGTTATCCCAAGGAACTCAAAGGCTAAGGCAGTGGCGATGGCCAGTCTGTAGGGCAAGAGGGATCATGAGGTCCTGGATGGGACTTGGCCTGCATAGTCCCTCCTTGCTGGTGCTCAGGGTGAGTGTTGCCTTGGATCTAGGACGGCACAGAGCTGCTATGGCTCAGTGGTGTGGGGTCTGAGGGTCCCACACAGCCAGAATGGAGTGACTCATTAGCTTTTGACTCAGCCCCTATACCAGCTGAGCTAGGGAAGATAGTGCAGGACTTGGGAATG
Source organism: Arvicanthis niloticus (assembly GCF_011762505.2). Classification (NCBI taxonomy): domain Eukaryota; kingdom Metazoa; phylum Chordata; class Mammalia; order Rodentia; family Muridae; genus Arvicanthis; species Arvicanthis niloticus. The sequence goes on along the minus strand of NC_047658.1, from coordinate 108,380,375 downwards.
AAATCCACCCACACATAGCCTGAAAACAGCCCTAACAGACAGAACTTGGGCCTTCTGCCTATGACAAATCTTCCTGTAGGAACAAAGGGCAGCACTTTGCAAAGGAAAGGGAGGGTAAGTTCACAGGCTTCCAGGTCCCTGCAGTATTTGGGAGTGGAGTAGGTTGCCACCAGATCAGCAGAGACCAGAATGTACAGCCTGCAGTAGAGGGCGAACAGTCAAGTGGGGAGTGACCCAGGACCTTAAGAGAACCTTAAAGCAGTGTGGTTGTTCACCGAGAGCCTTAGAAATCTGGAGAGTGGGGTTTTAGGATGTGTGCACTGTGGAGTCGCCAATACAAGATCCTGACCTGTCCAGTTCAGTGATCGGATCCTGAGGTATGAGGGTTGCATTCCCAGAGTGGCTCTCAGGATCCTTTTTGAACTGCAGTCTCATCAGAGTATGGAATTTGTCCCGAACTGGAGGTCTGAGGAGGGAGAAGCAAGTGAAGTGCCCTGAGCACAAAGGGTACCCCAGTGCAGCAGAGGCAACAGATCACAGATGGGACAATGCAGCAGCAGTCTCTTCCCTCAGTTTCCGATGCCAGAAACCAAAACAAGGGCTGCAATCTTTCTGAAGCTCTAGAGAGTGAACTTCTACGTTTTCCAGCTCTTGGTGTGACTTGGTTTCTGGCCATATCTTCCTGGTCTGTCTTCATACTCTTGTGATTGCCACCCTCTTTGTGTGTTATGTCTTGTAAGGTCACTGGACAGAGGCTCTTCTGCTCCTTCATGGTCTTATCTGAACAAGGGTACCCTCTTTCCAAGTCCATCTACAAGCACTGGGCATATCTTTGAGTGGAGGCAGAAGGGGTAGGGAAGCAACAAAGACAAACTTCTGTCTAGTTACAAACAGAAGAACTACTTCTAAACAAAAGATACAGCTTTTGACCAGTGTACTTTTTCTTGGCTCCTGCCCTTCATTCTCTGTAGTGCCTCTAGACTGCTCTAGAATGTGTTGTATTTTAGGGAAGGCTCCTCTATAAACTTTGATCCTCACTTTTGATGTACATTTTGAAAGTTAGAGATAGTTTCCTACTGATAAAAAAGCTGTCACAGAAATAAAAAGATATTTTTCCTTTGGAGACCAGCCTCTGTCTGATGTCTGCTCTGTCCCCATGTAAGCATGCTTCCTGAAAGTGAGGACTCTTCCCAAGAAGACGAGCTGCAGGTCAGGGGGCTAGTGGTCTAGGTCTTCCCAGAACTTGTGACAGGCTCTGCAGTCCTGTTCACTATCTGGCCAGGTACACCCAGATGCTGTTTAGAAAGTGGCTCTCTTTCATTTCTGCTGCTCACATCTTAGTGTTTGGTAAGGTGACACAGTTTGCCTTTTCATTCTCTTGAGAACCCTTTTGTATCTCCTAGAGGATTGTATTCAAGGTCACAGTTGCCGCCTGGTTTTTGTCAGACTGAGCTGTCCACTGATAGTTGTAGCAGTGTGGATTTGAGGATTGTTTTATTTTCTGCGCTATTAATTTGTTACTGTATTGTTTTGTCACTCAGTGATCCCAGATTGGCCAGGCCTTTAGGCTGAATTGTGTGCTTTTTGAGGTCTTACACTTACATGCTGTGGAGCCTCCTGACTTTGGCACAGGAAGCCTCTAGCTATCTTGTACATTTCCTTCTTCCACCCCAGAATTAGCCACTTCTCTCTGAATTCAGGCTTCCAGTAATGGAGAGTCAGTTCTAAAAAAGTTGTTGAATTGTTTTTTGTTTGTTATTTGTCTTAATCTTGGGGGCATTAGTGAGCATATTGCTTCGTTGAAACTGGATGCCTAGCTTTGGTTCTTATAATTCCTCCATGTTTATGATGGCAGAGCCATCTGAGCAGAGTACTTGGGGGAATCCTGTGCAGAGACGATTAGGCTGCCATCTGGTCCATGTGTCGGGTTATCTCAGTCCACAGAAGCAGGAGCAGCAGTTCATCCAGGGTGTTTTTATTCCTGTGCTCTCTGGCTTCTCAAAGTGAGGTCAAGTCACATGATGTTTCTTGCTTCATATCAGCTTCATGCTGCAGAGTTTGCTCTCTTGAGAATACTTATACCCTTGACTATTCAGGAGGTGAGGAATGTGTACACAGACCATGCATGAAGAGGACAGCACTCAAGCACAGTTAGACAGGAATGAGGAGACTCATGTCAGCCTATCCTCACTGTGCATTGGCCTACCCTTGCCATATGCCCAGGGGGCAATGCATAACCAGTAGGTGCCCTCTGCATATTATGAAGCAGAGACCCTGTTGTCTATGTCTGAGGTCTTGGATTCAAGATCACAGCTGCTGCTTTGCAGAGCTGAAGCTGAAGGTTGAGGATCAAGGGTTACCTGTGTGTTTATCAATCTATTAGTTTGAGAACTTAGAAATGTCCTGTGATATGTAGCCTGCTCCTAAGCTCCCTAGCCAGCAGGGGTAGCCTCCGAGGCCTCCGAGGCCTTTAGCTGTTGGTGTCAGTTTTGAGCTGTTGCAGTGAGGCCATTTAGGACCCAGGCTGTCTGTGCTGCCATGCTAAGCACCAGTTTTTCTTGAATGGAAAGCTCACTTGCTTTTGTTTACTGGGTGGCATTCTATTGGTGAAAAGTCTCTTGCTTCACTGACTTGTGTCTGCCTACTGTCTATAATATGTGCATTGTAGCTAAGTGTCCTCCTACTGGAAATGAATTGGTCCTCCTCTATCCGTTTGTGTCAGTTCATGATGAGGGGGTCATAGGGTTATGCCACTGAGCTGTTCTTATTCAACATAGTGTTTTAGTGAGAGCTACAGGTTCACTTCCATCAGCATGGCTCCTCACGGTACCCAGTTGAACCTGAGAGGACACATTATTTGTATCCCAAGACTGCAGGGTCCTGTCTGTCCTTTACCTGCAGAGTTGGCTGGTCACCCCACATCTGCTCTCACAAATTCAAGGAAGTTTTGGTAAACTGGTCCATACTCAGTCATGGTGACAGGGTCAGACTTGGATTGGAAATACGGTATCTACTCTGGAGGATGGAAGACAGCAGGGTCAGTCTTTGTGCATAGTCTTCCTTGTTCCTTGTCTGGAACAGATGACTGCAGACAGCTTTCTTACGTTGACCCCATGCAGTTTGTTTGCAGGTTTTGCAGCAGTGCCCATTCCTCTCTTCCCTGTACCCAGCTAGGCTGAAAAGTGTTGAAATAGTCTGAGCAGGAAACAGCCTGGTCTGGGTATCATTTTGCACCTTCCTTGTGTTGCCTCAGTGGCTGTGTGTGTGTGTGCAGACACTGCATTCATTCTAGTGAGGTTATTTGAGTCCCTTTAGAAACAATAGGCTGCTGTCTTACACCTGGGCCAGGCAACAATTTTGGCATTTTATTTTCTTAAAAATTACAGAAATATTATAAGAATAGGTTTTTGTTTTAATCCCAGGTGTGGGACATGAGGCTGCTTCAGATTGTTTACAGCAGCCGACTATGTTTTGCCTCATGTTCTAGCAGAGGCATGATTTTGCCAGCAACAGATAGTTTCTGCGATTATGTAGTGTTTAGCAGATTTTTCAGAGGGTATAGAAATGCTAGGGCCCCAAGAGGCAGGGTGGGTTGTTGGTTGTTTGTTGTTGTTTGTTGTTGTGGTTTGTTAAGTAATCATGTGCAAAGAAGAAACAGGAAGTAGTTAGATATGCTGATGACGAAGATCAGACTTGTCCCAAAGATCTTGATGCCCCTAATCAGCAGGAAGTAGTCTAATGATAAGCACCCTCCTCCTTGCTATCATTTTTTCCTCTTCTAGCTAGTATTAGGAGTTCCAAGGGGTGGAGAAGGGTAGAAGAAAGAAGAACCTCAAAGTAGCCAACACCAGCTGCACCACTATATGGTGACAACTTGTAAGGTGTCTCATGACAACCTGTCCAGGTCAATCAGGACAAAGGCATGAAGGTGAAGGCTGGGCCCAGAGGGTACTTAGGAAACCTGCCTCTGTTTCTCAGTTTGTACCCCTTCATCTACAGGGTGCAGGGACCATGTAGCATCAATGCTGAGCCCTTTGCCAGCAGCCTTTTGTCATTCTCATGGCAAAAGGATTGGCTCCTGTGCCCCACTGAGGGCCCTGATGCCTCAGGCTGCTGAAAAGTGATGTACTTTCTGATGTGTACTGTCTTCATTGTGAAAGGCTAGTATGCAACTTTTCTTGAAGTTTTCAGGGAGTGCTTTATGTAGCTTTAAGACCTTACCATACGCATGGCTACTGTAATGTCTTTGCTAAGCTGTGAAAGTAAATTCTAGAATATTGACACAAACAGACTTTGGAATATTGGGTGAAACAAGCATAATACTTTGTTGTTGTCATTCTCAGTAAAGACACATGTCTGTGACAAGTCTCCTAAGGTCTTGAAGTAGCACATGTGGTTAGCAATTTTTCATCTTGCTCCCTGTAATTTTTGATTAGATAGATTCAACTTGAATTTTTGTTCAGGAAAAAAAAATAACATCAGGAGAGGGGACTGTTGTTCTTATTTCAGATGTCCCAGGTGGAGTTTACCAGTTCTAGGCTATGCTAGTGAGTGTGGATATCCTTTCGTAGCTGGTCTGATGCAAACCTGCAGATTTCTATATCCGAGTCTCGGCACCAGTGAAGTGTTTATAAAAAGATAAAGAGATAAAGAGAGTATGTTCTGTGGGTGTGTGGAGAGGTATGGGGGGAGGGGATGTCTCAGCGGGCCCATGAAGAGGCATCTCTTCCCCCTGAGGGACCAGTCACACACCGGTATAGTATAGAATAGAGTTTATTGAGGGCATGGGGAGGGGAGCCAGGAGGGTAGTAGAGGCAGAGAGAGAGGTGGGGGAGAGAGAGAGAAAGAGAGAGAGAGAGAGAGAGAGAGAGAGAGAGAGAGAGAGAGAGAGAGAGAGAGAAGTAGAGGCAGAGGAATAGAGAAGTAGAGGCCAGCCATGACCACATGGAGAGAGAGGGGTTGGGCAGAGAGGCAAGAGGGTAAGAGAGTAAGAGAGAGAGGGTAAGAGATTAAGAGAGTGAGGAGGGGGCAAGCAGCCCCTTTTATAGTGGATCAGGCCTACCTGGCAGTTGCCAGGTAACTAACTGTGGGGAGGAGCATACCTGGCTGTTGCCAGGTAACTGTGGAGGTGGAGTTTAGACAGAATACTAACAGGGGCCTCAATAGTGAGGAGGATGACCCATCCCTGTGGGGTCTGTTTTCAAGTCAGACTTAAAGTAGCCTTTCCCCTTGAGGCCAGTGAGATGTATTATTTCTTTCTTTGGCACTTCAGCTTTGTGACCCCTCTGTTGTCCTGGAACTCATTCTGTAGACCAGGCTGGCCTTGAACTTAAAGATTTTCCTGTTGCCTTCCAAGTACTGGGATTAAAGTCATGCATCACCATGCCTGGCTGGCCCCACTCTTTTTAACCAAACTTCACCTTTTGTTTTCAGGGATGCCTGCTGTCTGCAGCCCAGGCATGGTGCCTATGGCCATGCCCCCACCAGCTGTGGCTCCTCAGCCTCGATGTAATGAGGAGGACCTCAAGGCTATCCAGGACATGTTTCCCAACATGGACAGGGAAGTAATCCGTTCTGTGCTTGAAGCCCAGAGAGGGAACAAAGATGCTGCCATCAATTCTTTGCTGCAAATGGGTGAAGAGTCCTAGACCCACCTGTGGCCCTTGGCTTCACACCACTGACCCTTGGACTTGTCCATCCAGGGCTCCCCAGGGTCACCATCCCCACAAGATTCCAATGAAAGATCATCCACATACCCTTCCTTGGACATCTGTGCCTCCCCTTCCCACATATTTTGGGGATGCATGTGGATTTTTGGTTCTAGGCAGGCAGTCCTCTTCATTGTTGCTGAGGGACAGTTCTCTCCTTGTCTCTAGTTGGGTGATGGTGGCATGGCCCTGTTATTGCACAGACCAGTGGTCCTGTTTGGGGACCTGCATCTCCTGTCTTCACCTTATTCTGGAATACATTCTTACAGAAAGCAACTGCCTCTGCCAGGATACTAGAAATTGTACAGCATCCTTCTGAGTTGATGGATGGCATGGAGTTAGTTACTCGGCCCAGCTGAGATGGTTGTTGAGGGTGCACTGAGTTCATGTGCCCTTATTTACAGGTTATTTTTAGAACTTTCAAGCTAAAAGCTCCTTTCCTCCTTTGATGTTGTATGTCCTGGGCCAGTGAGATATGCTTCCCAGCCATATCCAGCAGGTCTCTAACCTCCTGTCTAGCTTACCTGCCATTGTCTGGCTAGGCTTCAGCCACAGAAATCCAATTTGAATACAAAAGGTGTCTGGACCTGGTGCTTGGTTGGCAAAGCCCCACCTTGGCCCTCACTGCTGGAGGCTGCTTTTCACATCCTCTTGTTTAGTACCAGCATTGTGGGTCTTATTCCAGGGGCTGTTCTTATTGATAGACCTTCATCACAGACCCCAGAGTCAAGTGAAGGGGATGGGTGGATGTGGTACTCTGTGCTTACTACTAAAATTCAAGCATCATGACACTACTGACCTGCAGTATACTCTGTGGACCCATACTGTAGCTTGGCTTGAGTGATAACAATCTATGCTTAAATTAAACCTTCATGAGATAGAGGTGCCTGTACCTGACCAGTGGATATTGTGTGTTGTATGTTGGGTTGCAAACCTTTGAGCCCATGACCTGGCTATAGGTCTGTTTAGGGAGAAAATGGGTGGCCCGTTGTCCTAAGATTCAGACCTTGAAAGCTTTCTCAGAATCACCACACTGTACAGGTTCTGCTAATGTTAAGAAGCTGCCGAGCATTGTCACATGTTGATGGTGTAACAGTTTTGCCTTACATTGCAGTTGCTTTTTGTTTTTCTGAGAATTTGCACACCCGGTATTTGAATATGTGATCCCCCAATATGGGCATGAAGGTAACTCCTAGTAGTTTGGACTGTTGTCAAGGACTTCAAATAAGAAAATTAGTGCTTCAGTTTTGGTCTTTGCCTCCTAAAAACACAGTAAAATATACTACTTTCTGTTTTCCATGGGGGTGCTTTTTGTCAAATGTATTGTTCATAAGTATTTATTTTTGTAAGCCTAAAGGCAGTATATGGTGACGGTGGGCGTGAATGGTGGTGACAAGCACTTTTCTTTAGTTGTAAGTCTTCAAACCTTTTAACTGCAAAATGGAGAAGAAAGACCAATGTTTGTTAAATAGATTCAAGCACTTACTTTAACATAACTAGGCACTGGAAGTCTCCATTCTAGACTGTTGTGTGGCCTTGTGCTTGGTAAGCAGATGCCCTATTATGGGGTAGATGAGTCAAGCAGGCAGGACCTCCTTAAGTGGTCCACTTAGTGTTACCCCCAGAGCAGGAACCTCAGCACCTGTCTCTAGGTCTCAGGTGTGGCTATGTGCATCAGCTTCTGCCTTAAGGAGGTATGGGCTAGCACAGGGCCACTTTGTTCATGTGAGGTTCTGTAAGGAGCATCAAGATTTGCTGCCAGCCCCTGAGCAGCCCCCACAGCACTCAGAGGCAGAGTTCACTAACTTGTGCTTGCTCAAATGAGGAAGAGTGATGGTTTTAAGACAGATTTAAGACTTGAGCTGAAACAGACTCTTCCCTTTGTCATGAACATTTTATTTTTTTAATAGATTGAAGAAAGATCACATTCTATAAGGCCTGAGTGATACTCCACTCTCCTGGGTTTTGTGCTGTTTTGTCTTGGATTTTCATGCCAGCACCCATCTAGTGCAAAGAAAGAGGCAGTGCTTGTCAGCACCTGTGTAGGTACCAAGACATCAGAGCATGGCTTGCTTAGCCTTCCTTCCCATTCTGAATCTTCTTGAGATGAAAAGTCATCTCTGGAAGGAGCTCAAAGGCAGAGGCCACAGCAGAGGCAGACAAGCTTCTGCATGGGGACCAGGCTTTCACTGGGTATCATTGCTGCTCTGGCCAAGTTTGAAGATTGGCATTGGTAGCAAAATTTTGCAGGTGTCCACTGGAGCCCCTGTCCTCAGGCCAGCTCTCGGTAGACATGGCCTTGGCTGTTTTCTTCTCTGGATGTGTTGGTTGCCTGAAGTTGTAACCTGCTGCATGCTTGTGGTCTGACATGCCAGGGCTTTTATCTCACCATGTGAGTGACGCCTACCTGATGAGAGAAGAGCTGTGTGACTGGGCTCTGCCTCGCCTCCCAGCCACTCTTTACAGAACTGGTATCATCTGGTACACTGTCTGGAGGTTGGTGGGAATGGTTCTCAGAATTCTGTCTACAGTTATCTTGGGGATGGGGGGGGTTCATGTCCAGATTTTTCTTTGATTATATGATATATTTTTACTTTTCAGCCTTCTAATTTAATAAGTGGTCTATATAAAATAGAAAAATAAAGTCCTCTAAGGAAATGTTTACCATTTTTGTTCTTGAGTAGTTTTTAACTTTTGATTAGTTCTTTGTGAATTTGACATCATGTACCCCAATCCCACTCATCTCCCCTCCCCTAGTACCTGCCTTCCACCCTTACAACCTCTTGTGGAAGCCGTAGCGGGTCACACCGTGTCCCACAGTATATCCTTTTGTCTACACTGCTTGTAAATGTCTGGTATGAGGTCTCGGGTTTCTGCTGCTGTATAGATCCTGGGACTCCTCTGAGATATCCTGTTGGTGCCCTGTGTCATGGAGGTTCTGCAGCTTTGGATCTGTAGGATCGGCTACTTCACGCACTCCAGCAGTTTATTCATGGGGTAGATGTTGGGTGGGCCAATTCTCTGGGCCTGAGAAGGCATCTGAACTGGGGGCAGAGCCTGCTCTTTAGCTCTAATGCCCTTGGCTGGCTCACCTATGGCCGCATCATCAGGGCCAACTGTGCTGCCCAGGTGAGGTGCAGGGCCTGCTCTCCTGCTTTCATGACCCCAGGGCCAGGTCTCCAGCCTGTTGCAGGTAGCTAGGGGTGAATGGAGAGAAAGATATATCTCTCCCTGATCCATGCCACCACACAGGAAATGAATGGCAGGGCCCACATTCATACCCCCCCAGGCTGAGTCACCTAAAACTCCCATCACCAGAGTCAGATCTACTTTGCTTTATGGGTGATGTGCAGGGCCTGTTCTTCAAAGTACTGCAGCTAGCTGGGAATTTGGGGAGGGGGGTGAACTCTCCTGCTCTCACACCCCCAGGCTCTCCTATGATGCCCAGGCAAGGGTAGAGTCAGTTCTGCACAACCCTCAGACATCAACATGTCCCGAGGTGTCAGCTCAGACCAGGTACTCCACCTGGCTTTTGGTAATAACAGACCCCTCCTGCTACTGCAGGGCCGTAGAACCAGATGTGGCCTCCAGTGGCAGCATAAGCCACTACCAAGGACTCTACCATGGTCCCAGATGGCATCACCAGTTACTTACATCAAGCTGTTCCTTACTACCCTCGAGTCTCCAGTTCTGCCTTTCTTCATTGTGTCTACATTCTTGTTTCTCTTCCATTTTTCTACCATTTGCTTGTTCCCCTTAGTGGCACCCAATGTTTCTGAGTGTCTGGCGTCAGCTCACAAGTAGTTTCAGGAGTGCTATCCCTTGCCTGTGCAATATGGTACCAGACTGGTGTTCATCTCAGTCTAGCCCCCTGTCTGGGCCCCATAGTGCCATACTAGTTGTGGTCTCAGTTCACTCCTCACCCAGGCCCACCTGTGTGGCCCTGTGCAGGGGTTGTCTGTTTTAGGCTCTCTCCTATCCCTGTGGGCTTTGTTAAAAATACCCTGCTGGAGACCGGAGACCGTGTGGCCTGGCAGGAGGGAGCCAAAGAGTCGAAGAATCCTGCATGGGGCTGCAGCTGCAGCCAGAAGAGAGATGGGGGCACAGTGCTGGGCATGCGTGGATGGATATAGGTCTGAAGCCTCAGGTACAAGGTCCTGCAGCCTCGGCTCAAGAATGGGACTGTTGTCAAGCTGGGATGTTAGAAGAGTGTGGTGGTTTGCATATGCTTGGCCCAAGGAGTGCCACTATTGGGAGGTGTGGCCTTGTTAGAAGAAGTGTGTCACTGTGGGAGTGGACTTGGAGACCCTCCTCCTAGCTGCCTGGAAGTCAGTCTTCTGTCTTCAGTTCAAGATGTAGAACTCTCAACTCTTCCAGCACCATGCCTGCCTGGACACTGCCATGCTTCCCACCTTGATAATGGACTGAACCTCTGAACCTGTAAGCCAGCTTCAATTAAATGTTGTCTTTTATAAGAGTTGCCTTGGCCATGGTGTCTGTTCACAGCAGTAAAACCCTAACTAAGACACAGAGTAAGATTTTCATCCCCAGCTCAAGCTAGGGAAAAGCTGACCTGACAGAGACGAGAGGCAAGGGATGAACAACAGGAATTCATGATTCAGTTTCTCCCTGCTGTCTTGGGTTGTGGTCCACAGTCATGTAGTCCAGATTCTGGGTTGTGTAGGAATGAAAAAATTCCCTCTGGAAAAGCAGGGGTTGATGCAAGCCTACCAGCATCCAATGACAACCACATGTAAATGCAGTGAAAAGTTAGCACTGAGAAGCAAGCTGTCAGCTGAGACCAGCCACAGCAGTAATGCCCCAGAATCCCTGCTGAAGCATGTGTGCAGGTTTTTTTTTTTTTTTAAATTATTTTAAGGTTTTAAAAACAGGATGAAAAAACATTGCAAGCAAAAATCAACAGACTACTGAAAAAAAATCAGCACATAACAGTGGCAAGACCTGAACTGAATATTGAGATTGAGAGGTAAAAACTAAGCCTTAAGATGAACTTCTTGTTTTTTTATTGGTTATTTATTTATTTATATTTCAAATGTTGTCCCCCTTCCCAGTTTCCTCCCTGTAAAACCCCTATCCTTTCCCCCCTCCCCCTGATTCTATGAGGGTGCTTCCCACCCACCCACCCACTAGCATTCACCTATGCTGGGGCATCAAGCCTCCACATGACCAAGGGGCTCCCCTCCCACTGATGTCATACAAGGCCATCCTCTGCTAGATGAAAGATCAGTTCACCTCCATAGATGGGCCAAGACTGGATAAGCTGGGAAATGGACTCTTCATGGATCTTCAGGGTTTAGGGGGGGCAGGCAGCATGTCAAAAGGACCGTGTCAGAGAACACTGACAAGATAGAAGGACTTCAGAGAAGCCCAGAGTACAAAACTCCCTGTAGGAACAGCACAAAGCTGTAATGTTTAATGTCTCGCAGCAGTAATGTGAAAATGAAAGTCACTGGAGGCAAAACGCATGACTGGCCTGAGCGTGTGAGCTAGCGTGTTAAGTTTTCAGAGCAGCTTCTGAAAGAGCATAACCCCTACATTGCCGTTTCAAGGCTCTGCAGTGGTTCGAATGTGCATGTCCACACCATCAGGCTTCTTACAGATAGAAGGTTACGGGTCAGTCTTGGTCACATGTCTCCTGTGGGGCCTGAAAGATGAATTATGCAAGACCGATGAGGACCACCTGCTTCTGAGCTTTCTGTCCCATGGGTGACCCTACTTTGAGCTCTAGGCTCCAGGCTCCAGCATCTCAACTCTAGGCTCTCAGTTATGTCTATATAAGGACTCCAGCATCTTATCTCTGGGCTCTTGGCTCTTATGGTTCACCTCAGATCCAGTGTGGACTTGGTGTATCTGTTTTGCTTCTTGCTTGGCCTGTCAGCTGCTGTACTTCTTACTAAACAGGCCAAATGGCCATGGATGCACACCAGCTGCTGAGCACCCAGAGTCATGGGAAATGATCAAGGTTCTGTCACGGAGTGGACAGAAGGAAACCTAGCACCTGTCTCCACAAAGTCCTGTGTCGCATAGGCACAGTGGTATGTCACCTGACCCCAGTGTCAGCAGTAGCTTGACCTGCTGTTCTCACTTCATGCATACAGTAGGCCCCACAGCTCTGGGGAGGCTGGAGACCCAGTTCCTTGTAATGTCTCTGAGGATTTTTCAAGGGCGTCACGCCTCTCCTTCAGCTGTACTTCCATGTCAACCTGAGGCTTACAGATAGGTGAGAGTCAGAATTTTCCACTGAGAAGGTTGGCCTCAACCTATGCTGTCTTGATGCTTGGTTCTAAGTATGTATACTTGTCAAGTTGACCTTAACATTATATGGTCCAGGACCAGTCACCACAGATTCTGCTGGCCAAAACCCCTGAGATGCCCTTGGACCTAAGAGTTTATTACGGGAATTCTGGCAGAGGTTTGCCATTTCTCTGCTATCTCAGAGTCCTGTGGTCCCCTACTGTTTGAAGAACATGATCTTGCAATGCCTCCTCAAAGACCATCCTATGAAGGACAGCTCATCCCCTGCTTGTTCTTTACTGCTTTAAGTAAAGCATCCTCTAAGACCCGTCAAAGAACAGATCTGTCCCCTGTTCTGTGGTCTCACCCCTCACCATTGATAATGCAGTTCTGGGGTCTCCACTGGGATCCTGTTAGCATCCAGGAGCCAGCAGCACACCAGGTCAGTGCTGAGTGCATGTGCTATATCATCAACCTCCTGGGCCTACCCTGCTATACCCACTTCAGGCAGTCAGGTCCAGCCAGGCCCAGACACTTAAACGGGCCCCACTGAGGCATTTCATTTGTACTTTGTCCTTACTCCTGGCTCCCTATTGGACTCTTGGGTCATCATACAGATAGTGGCATATTTAAGCCCATGAAGAGGCCTGTGGTTTATATACCTGTGTCCATGGGCCAGGGGACTATGCCAGCAGCACCTCCTCATATTCCATCCTGTCCTGACTCAGCACAGGTGACCATCTCAGTGTGCCTGTCACTTTGTGCTGCCTGTGGATCCAGATGTAGAACTCTCAATTTCTTCCCCAGCACCATGTCTGCCCGTTTGCAGCCATACTTCCTGCCATAGCAATAATGGACTAAGCCTCTGAAACTGTAAGCCAGCCCCGATTAAATGCTTCCTTTATAAGAGTTGCTATGGTCATGGTGTCTCTTCACACCAATAGGAACCCTAACTAAGATGGCTATTATTATTATTATTATTGGAACTCCTGGATACATTCCATAGTCCATAAGTTAGGCTCAAGGAAAAGCATGTTGACGTGCTGGACTTTATACAACCGACAGGTTAGGAGGCAAGCCCTCCTCTGCAGCACTCAGTCTTTTATTCTGCCCTCAAGTATGCTTTGAACATCATTGTTACCCTTGTGCCTAGACTTCATCACGCTTTCATCTTGCTGTTTTGGTGGACTCTTAAGCCCATCGCCTCTCCTAAGTGCTTAGCCTTGGGGTGGATGGAAACAAAAGATCTGTTGGCAGTAACTGTGTCTGCTCTCTGCACTCATCCCCATGTGTCTCCCTGGCTGGCTTTTCTGTAGATCTTTTGAAAATTTCCACATCCCATGAGCTGGGTCTAGAGGTGGCATTCATGTCTCCCCAGTTCATTCCAAGTACCAAGGCAGGATGAGATCACCGGGAGAGAATGAAAAGACTTAACATTTGTCAATTGTCCTATTGCCGTGACCAAATATGTGACAAGAGGCAACTTAAGGCCATCATGGAGGGGCATAATTGAACATAAAAAAGTTGGACACATGAATCTGTAGTTACAAGTGGACAGCAGGTCTGACTGTAAAACTTTAAGACCTAGTGCCTTACTTTGAATGTCTACCTCCCAAACATTCTACAACCTTCCAAACAGTGCTAAAAAACTGGGGGATCAAGTATTTGAACACACGAGTCTATAAAGAATATTTCAAGTTGGTAGAGAGTATTTCACATTTAAACCACAACAGGATCATAGGACTGACAAGACTTGTCAGCAAGAGTGAGGCAGGAGTAGCCACATCCAAAGGGACAGTAGAGCATGGAATCAGATTGCCTCATAGGAAGGCTGAATGGCTCATCATGACACTGTGCACCTCAGGCTCCAGGCAGCTGAAATGCCAGAGAAAAGAAGAGTCCCCTCCTGGCCCCTAAGGTACAGAGTAGGCTCAGCAAGGTGGCAGCCCAGACTATGCTGGAGAGTAGCTACCAGGGTGTGCACAGTGGAGGAGCTGGGAAGAAGGTTCCAGGAGGCAGGGCATAGTCAGCCAGATAGTGTGGAGATACAGAGATGGAGGTATCACTGGATCTAGGACATCAGCAGGATGGTGGAGGAGTAAACAGAACAGCAGAGAGCTAGGTCAGTTCTTCCCGGGAATATCATGTGAGCACAGGAAGAATAAGGACCTGTGTTAGGGTCTGTGTTTCTGTGCTCTTGACAGCTACACTCTATTCTATGCCCCACATTTGTCCTGCATCCCTCATGGTCAAAGTTTCTTGTCGCTTCATCTCAGTGGCTGGCAGAGACCCTCTAAGGCAGTGTCCAGCTCTGACAATTCTCTGCTGTGGGTGCTTGGCATGCTCTCTTTGTGGCCCTTGAACTCATTCACTTGTCCCTGTAGAACCACCCTGGGCTCCTCATTCCTCAAGCTTCTCCTTCCTGCTTAGCTTCATAATGGTTTGAATGAAAATGGCCCTTATAGGCTCATAAGTGTGAATGCTTGGTCCTCAGTTGGTAGCCATTTGAGAAGGATTAGGAACTTGCTGGAGTAGGTGTGACCTTTGGAGGAAATACATCATGGGGGTGAACTTTGAGGTTTCAAAAGCCTATGCCAGGCCTTGTGTTTCTTCTCTGCCTGTTGCCTGTAGATCAGGATGTAAAGCTCTCAGCTACTGCTCCTGCATAGCAGTCTGCCTATCTGCTTCCTGTCATGATGATAACGAACTAACTCTAAAGCTATAAGCAGGCCTCCAATTAAATGTTCCATTATTAAGAGTTGCCTTGGTCAGAGTGTTTCTTCACAGCAGTAGAACATTAATTAAGACACTTCCCCTCCTTCCCCAGCATCCTCCCTGCCTCTGGTGGAACAGACCTTACCCAGCTGTGCTTGTGAGATTACGAGAGTAGTGTGTACCTCCTCGTCATCTCATTTCCCAAGTGCTGTGTGTGGGAGGAACAGTGTCCATACTGTTGCCACCACAGGACCTTGGGCAGGTCCCCCAGGTACACAAGGCAGAGTTGCCAAGCACCCTTTCCCAGAGAGCTTACCTTCTTGCTTTGTAGGCTAGGCCCTTGAGACTTCCCTGGGCACTTAGAGCACATTTGTTGTAAGTTCAAGCAAAGGATAAAGACAACTCCTTTTATTTCTATTTTTGGGGTGTGTGTGTGTGTGTGTGTGTGTGTGTGTGTGTGGCCTTGTGCATATGGAGGTTGGAGGACAGTATTTGGAGTCACTTCTCTCCTCCCACCCTCATGCAGGTTCCTGGGATTGAACTCAGTAGCCAGGCTTGAAGGACAAGTGCCTTTACCTGTTGAGCTATGCCCCAGCCCCTCACTTATGTTTTTAATTTTTTATTATTTTATGTGGATGGGTGTTTTGCCTACATGCATGTCTATGTATCATGTGCATGCCTAGTGCCTATGGGGACCAGAAGAGGTTGTCACATCCCCAGGGATGAGTTACAAATGGTTGAAAGCTGCCGTGTACTTGCTAGGAATCAAACCTGGATCTTCGGGAAGAACATCAAATGCTCTTAGCCATGGAGCCTTCTCTCTAGCCTCTCATTTATATTTTGAAGCCAACTCTACCAGCATTTTTTTTTTTTTGAGCTGCAGACCTCTACTATCTATGGAAACACAACCCTGCATCCAAGATCCATTTAAAAGCTATGGGCTGTAGGAAACGGAGGGGAGGCATGTGGGATACAGCTTTCTCCAGGTTGAGCAGCATCCTCCCTTCCTTCTCATGATTGTAACACCAGCAAGAACATTCCTGTACACACACACACACACACACACACACACACACACACACACACACACACTCCTCTTTTTAGAGTCTCACTGTATAGCCCAGGCTAGCCTACAGCTGATGATCTGCATCCCTTAACCACCAGGGTGCTGGTGTTACAGGTATGTGTCCAGCTCCCTTCCAGTTCTTTGGGGGAACTTCAGATGTATCACCAATAACCTTGAATCACTTGAATCACTTCTATAAAACTGCCCCAGCCCACGGGGATTCGACGAGACCTTAGGGAAGGGGGCGAATGAATGAAAGGACAAGAGACACAAAGAATGAGAGCAAGTCTGGGTTCTGATCAAGCTCTGAAACTTTAATTTTGGGGGCAGGTTATAAAGACATAGCAAACCGGGAAGTTTGGGCGAGGGTCATTGCTTAGGGCTATCCTACTATGGAATCCTTATTGCCCTAGACCTTCCCACTGTCATAATCAGCTCCAAGGAAATGCCAGACGTTCTTTAAGTTCCTGGGACCTGAGACCTGTGAACACGTCCTTTCTTAACCTTGTACTGACTAGACTTTGTAAAACAGCAGGTAATTTCCTGGGTTTGGCTCCCAGCATAAAACCACCCTACTTTACCTGCAAACCTGGGTGCCTGGTACTTGGTCCCATTTTGTTTCCTGACTCTGCCTCACTTGGGGACTAGTGGTTTAGGAGTTAAGTATATACTCCCTTTAAGGAAGGATATTGGGCCTCCTGACGTGGACCCCTGGGCTGCCCTGTCATGGCTGCTGTATTGCTAATGTCTTTTTTTCACAAGGACATGTCTGCTTTCCACTTAATCCATCTTGTGGCTGTAGTTCCTTTTTGTCACTGTGGGGAAGATGCCCATTCTCCCACCTAGAAGGCAGAATCCCTCTTAGAGTATATTTAAAGAGGACCTGGATCAGCTTGTTTATTCATTGTCTTGCTGTGGCTTTCCCTGGGCCCTGGTCAGGCCTTAGATTTTCAGAGTGGACTCTGGGTCTACTGCCCTGGCTGGAGCAGGCCTTGTCCCTGCTAAAGCAGTTTTCATCTCTGTTTCCTCAGTGGGTAGAACAGTGGCGTTACACACTATATATTTGGCCATAGTGTCCCTTGACATGGAAGACTTCAACATTTGAGAGCATCCCCACCAAATGATGCCCTTGATTCCCGGTGAGGATGCCTGGGAATGACTGGGATTGAGGAATCATCATTTGGCTGTGGCTTTCTGAGAACAGGGACATGGAATTTCTTGTCCTGGAAGCCACACTCTGAGATCAAAGGTGAGCTTAGAGAAGCCGGCTTCAGTGTCCTCCTGCTGTCCCTCAGCACACCCACTGCCTCACCAACCTCTGCATCACGTTTGTCAGTCCCCGGTGTGCCGTCTGCCAGACAGACCTCTCCAAGTGCATAGGAAAGGCAGGCTTACTGGCCACATCTGTGAGGACCTGGGTTCTCCTACCCCAGGCCCAGGAGCTCTGCCACACTGGATCTGTTTACATCCACTTCTGGGGAGCAGAGGGAGCCCATAGCCCATAGCAGGACCCCTGTGGTTTATTCTCCAGAAGCTTTTGAGGCCATAGCTAACCACTGTGTCTTTATCTTCCCAGGTCACAGCCCCATCATTGGCCACATTCTGTGCATTTGGAGATTATCTTGTACCCTTCCTACACAGTCCAGCCAGGACTTTATCTGCCACACACCACACATAGGTTCCCTGTATCATGTTTTCTTCTTGCCACTCCTACCTCTGAAACCCAAGCCATAGAGCCCCACATTCCTGGCCCCGTGATCCCCTTCCACATGTGTGGAATGTTCTCCACTGTCACCAGAGGGATGGAAGGAAAGGAGCAGCCGATAGCCTCTTGTATAGTAAGCCAGTCATTGACAGGTATCTTAAATGTAGTGCACCTGAGGAGGCAGAACAGGACTTAGGTCCTAGCACCACTGCAGCCACAGCCTCTTGGTGTTTGAGCAGTGCAAAGCGCCCTTCTCCACATGTCTGTCCATTGCCTCCACCACACTGATGGATGCTAGGATGGTCTTCTCAGCCCACAGGCTCCTCTGTCTACCTAGAATGTTCTGATGCTGCCCTTGGGTTCAGTGGCTGCGAGGCTGGTGTGTGGGTCCCTGGCTTGCTTTGCCCCTGCCCTTGCTCTCAGTGTCCAGCCAATGGCTAATTACCTCTCCCCTATTCCTGTTAGACACACTCTCGTCCCCCATGTTCTGTTGATAACTTTAGCTCTGTTCCTGGAAACTTTGAACCACAAACGAGAAGCCACGCAGAGTGCCCAGGAAAAGACACCAGGAGGAGACACACAGTGCCAGGGTTTATTGCAGCTTAGGGATGAGTGAGCACAGACCCCTTTTCAACCCCAGGTCCCAGAGCCCCTCCAGCAGGCAGCCACATTGCCTGATACAGCTCCCTGGTAGCTGGTCTTGCTTGGACAGTCCCATCTGCCTTTGTGAATGTGAAGTGACTGACACAGGGCTTACTTTATGTTACAGAGGACACACAGGCTTGCTGTGGGAAGCCCTACAGCCACAGGCTCTCACAGAGGATGAGGCCAAAACAGCCAACAGGCTCCTCGGGGCCAAATCCTCACCTGGCACCCTCCTCTAGTGGGTCTTAATTGTCCCACCAACCTCCTTGATGCTGGTCTCAGCAGTGGCAGGCAGAGGGTCGACCAGAAGCAGTGAGAGCCACAGAGGGTTCTTGTGGGCCTTGTGGAGCATGCCTGCCTAAGGTTTTCATGGTCAGCTGTGCAGGCTCTGCTCCAAGTGGAGGGTCATAAGGGGTTGGGGATGCAATTGCCTTCCAGCAGTGGGCTCTAGGAAGCGTTCATGGAAGTCATAGGCAGGGAGCTGCAGGCCGGGGCACAGTTGCACTCATCGATGTGGGTGTAGGTGTGCTGGATGACTGTACCATCGGGACACTGCATAGTCACAGCTACATCATGGACCTTGCTCTCCTGACAGCAGGTGCACTGATGCTCCATGGCCTGGGTCTCCATGGAGTACCTGTGGACATGGGAGGGTGTTCCTCTTAGCAGTGTAATAATTCATGGTCCTCTGTAGGCTCTTGACAGCTGCCTGACTATCCAGCATGGCTACTTTCTTAAACACAAAGCCTTACCCCTCCTGGGCTCTCTTTAAACCCTACTCTATCTTTCATAGCCATCTGCGATTCTGTTCCCTTTCCATTCTGCTGATCCTGTTCAGATGTTTCCTCTGGACAGCCACCCTAAGCCCTGAAATAAGCCTCTGGCCGTTTCTCCTGCCCTCTCTACCACAGACTCTCAACCTTCCTGACCTCTCCCTCTTCACGGCTGACCATAGCCTGGGGCCATCTAGGGCTTACAGAAGGACCTGATGCTACCTGACCCCCTAGACATATTCAGATTCCTGCCCGTGGGTCCCTAGCCAAACCCCTATTTTGTGCAGCTAAGCTAGGATTGCTCCTGGCTTGGATGGGAGATGGGCCATATGCTATGTGCATCTTTGTGCAGAGAGCTATGTGTGACCTTCTGACCCTGAGCAGGGTACAGTTTCTGTGAGACCCAAGGTGACAGGTAGCAACTAGATGCTGCTGTACTCTCAGGGGAGGTAAGGCACCCACTCACTTGGACTTTCCAGAGCAGGAACCCTCACAGAAGGTGATGTTGACCTCCGTCTCACAGCCCTTATGCCGCAATATGGTTGAGTTTACGTGCACTTGACAGGTATGTGAGTCTGCAAAGGAAACAGGCCAGTGCAAGGACCCTAGACCCTTACTCAGAGCCTCTGGACCTGGTAAAGCTGACCCTCCATGGTGTCAATATTGACTGTCAATTTGACAGGATATAGAGTCGCCTAAGAGAAAAGCTCAGAGAGATTTTCTAGATTAAGTTAATTTATGAGAAAAGACCCACCCTGCATGTAGGCAGGACCTCCATGGCCTGGGGTCTCAGCCTGAGTGGAAAGGAGAAAGTGAGCTGCCCGCCACCATCTATCCCTCCCTGCCTCCTGGCTACAGACACAGTGCCGCCCGCCTCTGCTTTAACAGCCACGTCTCCACACCATGGTGGGGCAGCAGCACACTCCAACCAGGAGCCAAACAAATTCTTCCTTCCTTCAAATGGCTTTGTCCCGTGTTTTGTCACAGAAGTGACAGAAGTAACTGACACAGCTTTCGTGGGTGGCCCACCCCTTCTCTCATCCTGGAACCCTGGTGGGATCTGCCACCCAGTGGGAGAAGCTTGTATTGTTTTTGGTGGGAACTGGATGGAGCTGGAGGAGATAGGAGATGTCTTCAACTTACCCTCTTTTTCACAGGAGTAACAGCAACCCGCTTTCCTTAGGGTTCCCTACAGAGCCAAGAACAGAACAAGACTGCAGCAGAGTTGGGATAGGGGGACAGGTCGTAGAAATACACACTCCTTAGGGTAGAGCCTTCCAGGGGCATGATAAGGGTAGACCACCCAAAGGCAGGGCCTCCCAGGCACATACCGTACAGTTGGATACATCAGGGCAAGGCGTGGGGATCGGGGTCAGAACATGGACTCCATTCTCAGCCCTACAGATGTATGCAGTGCAGTTGTCCACAGGACTGTTCACCCAGGTTTCATTGGGCTGAAAAGCAAATCACACAACAGAGGTCTAGGCAGTGATCTGCTTGTGGCTGAGACCTGCTCAAGGGAAGGTCTCCGTCCATCCTCTGCTATTACCTGTACCACGTGACCCTCTGGTGTGAGGCAGGCATTCTGCACACACTCCCCGCAGCACTGCTGTGGCACCAGTGTGTACTTGAAGCCCTGTGGGGACAGGAGAGGTGGTCATGTCTGTGATGCATCCCATCCACCCTCCTGAGCACACACTTGGGGCTCTGGGATTCCTTAACAGGAACAGCAGAAAGGTCATGCATGTCTTTGCTGTGTTCCCAGGTCTTGCAGCTTAGCTCACCCTGCCTCTCTCTGTTGACTGCAGTGGTTCTCAACCTTCCTAACACTACAGCCTCTTAATACAGTTCCTCGTGTTGTGGCGACTCACCACCATAAAATGACTTCATTGCTACTTCATAACTGTGATTTTGGTACTGTTATGATTTGTGATGTAAATATCTGACATACAGGATATCTGAAATGTGACCCCTATGAAAAGGTCATTTGACCCTCAGAGATGTTGTGACCCACAGGGTACCATACTAGACCCGTTTCTACTTAGTTCATCAGCCTGCAGGTCCTGTACTCCAGTCCTTACCCTCCCCCTACTTTTCCCACTGGAAAAGAGGAAGACCTCAAAATGACGGTGAGCTGGAGGACTCTCAGTGAAAGGCAGCCAAGGGTAGCCTCTCAGGGTGTTTTCTGGGCCACAGGCTCACCTGGGGACAAGAGGTGGTACAGAGCATCTCCTTACACTCTACTTTTGGCTCTTGGTTGCCCACAGAGAGGCAGGTGCATGTCTGGCAGGGACCCCCTGGGAAGGTTGTACCAACCTAGAGCAGAAGAGAAGAGTGACACAGAAGGCAGGGCAGATGTGGGTGAGCACAACAGGTCAGGATGTGTAGCTGAATCCAGGTAGAGCCCACAGGGCCCAGATATTTCCCCGCTAACATATGATTGTTCCTCTAGTTGAAAATAGGTACCCAGTGGGCAGGGACATCAGTAAGCTGGGAGACCCAAGAGCTGAGCACTCAGAGGTAACAGTTGTGGCAGCCCCTCTTTCTACAGCTTTCTTCACACACACACACACACACACACACACACACACACACACACACACTCACACACACACACACAATGATCTTATGTCCTATGTCTTAACGGTCCAGACTCCCTCTTTGATCTCCCCTTCATGGCAAGAATGTCAAGACAAGACCAGGGACTGGTAAACATGGACTTCCCACCCACCTCAACCTGCCCCTGCTATCCACCCTGCCTGGGCTGAGCCCTTACCCCATAAACGGTGTCATTGTATGTACACAGTTTAGGTCCTGAAAGGAAAGGGGGATTGAGTATGCATCTGGCAGCAGGGCACAAACCTTTGCTCCCCCTGCATCCCTGGATTCCATTGCAACCAGTCTCAGTGTCCCCTACCCCTTGCTTCCACCCCATTCCTACTTACGACAGCTGGAGCTGGGGCAGCAGCTGCCATTCTCATGGGTCTGGACCAGCTCATACCCTGGCTCACATTCGGGCAGACTCTTGGGGCAGGTGCTTGAATTGCAAACTGTAAAGGGGTAGCTCTGTGAGGATACTGCCCATTTAGCCACCCCCTCCCCATCTTCTTCCTTTTGGAAATACTAGCCTCTGATGTCATTTTTCCCTTGGGACTTAGTGTGTTTCATGGTTTTTCTGGGTTTCAACAAATCTCTTTGACCCTCTTGGTACTCCCCAATCCTCTGCTTTGTTAGCTCAGACCAGAGGTTACCAGCTTTATTTTTAGGTAAAAAGCTGAAGAAGCATCTTGAGATCATCCCCCACCCCTTGAATGGCCAGTGCAGCTAAGCTAGAGTGAGACTCCTCTACGTCCCCAGGAGATGCTCACCACACAGTGTCTCAGGGCAGCATGGATTGTCAGCGCTGGGCTGGGTCACAGTCACAAAGCCAGCTTCTGTGCACTGTGGGGGTTTATCCTGGCTCTCACACTTCACTGGCTCACACTGTACTGACACAGAGCCGGGGTCACACACACAGGCCTGACAGTTGCTGATCCAGTGTTCTCCAGGCTGAAACAAGCCAAATCAGGATCTCTGAAGGCTCCGAGGTCCTAAAGTCCCTGGCCTGTCTACCTGAACTCACCTCCAAGTCATAGTTTACCCTAAGCAGGTTAGCCCTTCCAAGGATCCCAGGAGCCCACATCAGCTTCCTGGGCCATAAAGACTTGGCCTCCCTCCCTCCCTCCTTCCCTCCCTTCTTCCCTCTTTCCCTCCCTCCCTCCCTTCATCCCTCCCTCCTTTCCTTCATCCCTCCCTCCTTCCCTTCCTCCCTCCCTCTCTCCCTCCTTCCCTCCATCCCTCTCTCCCTCCCTCCTTCCCTCCTTTCCCTTCTTCCCTCCCTCCCTCCCTCCTTCCTTCCCTCCCTCCCTCCCTCCTTTTGTCCCTCCCTCCCTCCTTCCATCCATCCCTCTCTCCTTTCCTCCCTCCCTTCCTTCTTCCCTCCTTCCCTCCCTCCTTCCCGCTCTTCTTTAGCTCAAGCAAAGGCTAGCGAGCAGCACCACTCACAAACTTGGGTAGCCCATCTGGTCCCACGCAGGCTGGAAAGAAATGAATAAAGTTGTTACTGAAGATGCTGGGGTTCAAAGCCAGGCAGAAGGGGGTCATAAGCTGAGAGAACCATGCTCTTAGCTCTGACCACCTGTACCCAAGCCAAGACCTCCATCTTTTCCAAGGATGGAACAGAAGGTCCTAGAGAATTCTGAGGGTATTGGGTCCCTGGGGGAGTAGTAAGAGTAAATGTTGAGATTCTAGCTCTTATGTGACGAAGGGAGGCAGGTTCTCTGACCAGCCCCAAGCAGCAAAGTTTACACAGAATGGTGGCAGGCTCACAGGAGGCCTTTTGACATCTGCAGGAATACATCTGCAGGATGGACATCTGCCTCACTAGGCTCTTCTCCCATACTAGTCAGAGAGAACAGGATCCTGGCCTGGCAGGTGAGGATGGACCCTATGGAGAGCAGGGGTGGGGCGGGGTTTGTCTTATGGTAGGTGAATGGCACTTACGACACTCTGACACACAGATGTCCAGGCGTGAGTTGAAGAGGAGCTGATTCTCAGGGCAGAAGCAGCCCTCTGTCAGCATCCCAGCTGAACGGTCCTGCATCCTAATGTGAGGAGGAGGAGCAGGGTGTAAGATCAGAAATCAAGTAGCCCCTCTGAGAGCCAATTGTGAACATCCCAGGGAGTACTGGAATGAGGGTACCCACAGGTTAAACCCTTCAGACATGCCTGGGAGGCCAGCTGCTACCTCCACATTCCTGTCACTCAGACAGCACTCACCTGGAGCTGCAGGATGCTGGATTCAGGGGTCCACAAGGCCTGTACTCCTTAGTGGGTGGACAGGAGAGGTCTGTGGGCACAGAAAGTGTCATCAAACAGGTTCAGAAGAACCAAGGAGGCTGAAGCCCTAAGTGGGATGCTTCCAACTTACCACACAACCCTCCAGTGGCATTGCGCCAGTTGGTGCATACACCCTGGGTCCGGCAGAGTGCTGCATAGGCCTCCAGGCTCTGACAGAGTGTGTCAGTAATATTGCCATTGCAGTGGTCACTGACACAGGTTCTGAAGAAAGTATCTGGAGGGATGAGCCTGTGACACTCAGCAAAGACCCTATGACAGTGAGTGAGTGGTCAGGGCTGGGCCAAGCTCAGCAGGGAGGCTGGCCAAGGGAACTACTGCCCAAGCCCACCACCCCCAAAGGACAACTCACTGGCTCAGCATCAGCTCACAGAGAGGTGCAGTGGGGCATGGGGTGGAGGTCGGTGTGCTGGACACTGTGGGCTGGGGAGTGGTGCTGGGGGGAGGGCTAGGCTGAGCTAAGCAGCCACTGCTACTGTTCCCAGGCACCATCCAGTGTTTGGCCATGTCCTGGCAGTTGGAAGCTATTGTGCCATCAGGCCGGCGGCAGTCGTCTGTCTGGCTGTTTGTGCAGGTACCTGGTGAGTAGGGCAGGATTACATCAGCTTCCATTGTTTCCCATAGACCTGTTCCTTCCTCCACTTACTTACTTAGGTCATGCCTACTCACCACACTGGCCCTCAGTATTGTTGCCGAAATATCTGTAGGGCAACCATATCTGGAAAATGTTCCCATCAAAGGTGATGCTGGTTCCAATGGCAGAAATGTTGACAGTCATTGTGGTGGCCCCACTCAAGGACACAGTCACACCATTCTTACTGTAGCCTGACTGTATCCACATATGGTCCCATATAATCTAGGGATGTCCAGAGGAAAGCAATGATCAGAGGGCTGGCGAGGCAGCATGCTACTTTGGGAATTTTCCCTCCCAAACACCAGGGACATACATTCCTATTGTCTCCTCAGTCTAGAGCTAGGAATTATTTCTTAGCCTAGCCAAGCTCCTACAGGCCATTTCTGCAGAGGGGAGAATGTTCTTGGTCCTCAGAGCTTTTCTATGTCACCTCATATCTAGACCCCATGTTTGCACTGTGGTATGGTGGCCCTGCCTATCACAAGACTCACCAGGCTCTCTTCCTTCCCACTCTTAGTAGTGGCGATAGTGAGGACAATCTCCATGGAGTTGTAGTATATACTGAGGGCGCGGGGACAGAAGGTGGCATTTGTAGTAGCCCCACAGTAGTAGCTATGGGCAAGGATGCTCAGGTTGCCATGGCGAGGATGGATCTCTCTCATAAGCACCGAGGTACAGTTGTCCAGGAAAGTATAGGAGGTGCCATCGAATGTCAGGTAGTGTGAGTACCCCCATCCACTGCAGAAGCCTATGGGAGACTACAGTTGGAGACTCACTCCCCAACACTGTTACCCAGTGCCACCTCAGAAACCACTACCCCAGGGGAACAGTTGCTATATCTATAAAATAGGTGTCTCCCAAACTATATTTACTGTGAATATGATGTTGGTCTTAAAATGGGACTATTCCAAATTACCTAGGTGTCTCTTGAACCTAATGACAGTGTACTTATAAATGATAGGAGAGACAGACATGGGGCAGAAGACCATAAGAAGATGGAGGCAGAATGAAGCGATGAAGCCACAAGCCAAGGACTCCTGTAGCCCTTAACATGGAAAGGCAGGAAGGAACCTCCCCAACCTCCATAGAGAGTGTGGCCCTGCCTGGTTTGATCTGAATCTAGCTCAACATCTTAGGATGGGAGATCCTAAGAGTTTGAGTTCTAAGTCCCAAGTTTGAGTCATTTATCACTCAGTAATGGAAGTTGTCATCAGTACCATAGGAAAGGACTCACACTGTGACTTTCCCACCCTGCCTCTCTCTGGTTACAGCCCCTGCCCATGCCACATCCATGTTTTTAGCCTCCCTGTGCGCACTGCCTGCAGGCTAGCACAGCATTTGCATGTGCTGTCTGAGACTGACAGACACTGAAGCCAAATGCCTCAATGCTGTCCCATCTGGCTGAACTGTCCCATGCCTGCCCTCTGCTCACATTCACACTCGTAGTGGAAGTGGCAAGGCTCCTGGTCCCACACTTTGATGGGCAAGTGCTTGTTGACACAGGTGACATTGTCCACAGGCTCTGGCTCTAGGAGAATGACTTGGTTGTTGCCTTGGCACATGGCCACTGTGCAGTTCTCCAGGGTCCAAGACTCATTCACCTGAGGGAGAAGATATACAGGGTGTTCACCTGGAGCTCCTGTGGAGATTCAAGCCCTGTCCTGTCTGCAGCCCTGGGTTCCTACAGCTCTGAATGCAGCCATTGTCTGCTGATCAAGACCCCAAAGCCTGTGCACCCCTCTCAAAAGGAGCTACTGAAGACAGGTCACTGAGCCAGCCTTGCCACGGGGCTGGGTGCTCCTGAGCATTACCCATAGCTCAACCCCAAAGCAGTTGTCCCTGGCAACCCAAACCCACGCCAGATCGGAGGGAGCTGGAGGGGAAAGGGAAACTCACCTGCCGGGGAGGGATGGCATTATCACAGCCAGGAGGCAGGGGAGGTGAAGGTACCGGGGTAGAGGGCACTGGAGGTGAAGAGGAGGGGCAGGTCCCCTGGAAGCGGTCAACATCACAATGCTCGTTGCAGATGGCATAGAACTGGCAGCCAGCTCCATCAGTCTTATTGTAGATGAGATCCCCTGTGAGGAAGGGGGCATAAGAAAACGTAGCGACAGCCCAGCTGAAGAGGCAGGCTAGTGCCAGGGGGAAGCCATGGGGCCTGAGGGGTAGCCTGAGGGAAAGAGAATCCTGTTCAAAGGGCACCAGCTGAACTTTGTATGCATGAAAGGGCTCAGAGCTCTGAAAACTGACAAGGGACATAGGGTAGGGAGAATGTGGGCTTTTCTACTCACCAGGTAAGAACAGCTGTCCAAAGGCCTGACAGAAACAGGGTGATGGGGACGATGCATGGCTGGAAAAGACAGTAGGCCTGGGGGTACTGAAGACGGAGGAAGAAGCAGTAGACACGCTGAAGGTCACCTGGCTGCTGGGGGAAACTCCAGGTGTATGAGGGGTCCCCGAGGTTGAGGAGGGAGCCACAGTGGAGCCAGTGGCTATAGGCGAAGTCTGGGTGCTCAACATTGCAGAGGTGTGAGTAGATACCAGGGAAGAGGAGTGGGGCACACTGGAACTAGTGACCCCGGGGAAAGAAGTCGTGGTATTCAAAACTGGGGCAGTGTGAGTAGACGACGGGTGAGAGGAAG
The DNA here is from genome assembly GCF_011762505.2 of Arvicanthis niloticus. Lineage (NCBI taxonomy): Eukaryota > Metazoa > Chordata > Mammalia > Rodentia > Muridae > Arvicanthis > Arvicanthis niloticus. The sequence goes on along the minus strand of NC_047658.1, from coordinate 108,353,336 downwards.
GAACAGTGGGCGTGGTGGCCATAGGTGATGTGGTACAGTGGCTATAGTCGTCACAGCAGAGGAGGCGCACATGGTAGTTGTCGCAATACTGCAAAGGTCCCGATTGATTGATATTTTTGCATATCAGGCCGAATCGCACATCACACTGGACCACCTGCTCTAGAGATTCCAGGGGCTTGTCTGGCTCCTTCTCTGACCGGCACTGGATGTCCTTGGGCTGATCACAGAAAATGAAGCCAACCTCACGAAACACTGCATAGACCTCAAAGTCCCCACCTCTGGGGCCAGGGTTAGGGAAGTCTGCATCAAACCACTCTGTCCATTTGCAGCGAGGTGCACAGCCCGTGTCAGGAAATGTAGTCCATGTGGATGCTTGGGTGCTTGGTACTGAAGAGCTAGAGGGATGGCTAGTCTGAAAGGTGGACTCAGTGCTCGAGGACACTGACGTTGTGAAAGGGACCAGGGGAGTATGGGTAGACCAGAGCGAGGCTGGCTTGATGGTGCTGTAAGGGGTGTTAGGACAGTGGCTATAGTCATCGCAGCAAAGCACACGGATATTGTAGTTGAAGCACATTTTGAAATCATCTGTCTGCTTATTATTTTCGCAGACGAGCCCCGTCTCCAGCTTGCAGCTTACTACTTGGCCAATCTGATCAATGCTCACTGCAGGGTAGTTCTCTGCCCGACACTCAATTTTCTCTGGTGCCTGGCATATCTTCTTACCAGAGGCCCTGATGTTTTCATAGGTCTCCATGTCCCCTTGTACTACCCCTGAGGTCGGTGAGTCCACATCAAACCATTCAGTCCACTTACACTTGGGCTGGCAGCGTGTTGTGCCCTGGGGGGTGGTGGCATTAGTTTCAGTTACTGGTAGGGTGTGTGTCATTGGTATACTAGTGGACAGCCCTTTTATGCCTGTGGTCAACTCTAGGCTGGTAGACAGAGATTTTGAGGAGACAGTGCCAGCTGTACCCGTAAGTATACTTGTCCAGATTCCAGTTGACGAGGTTTGTTGTGTAGTCAAGCCAGACGTCGACTGTAATGTCTCAGGCAAGGTCTTGGGTGTTGTGTGGATTGAGGAGACTCTTCCTGGGCTGCTAGTTTCTGTGACACTTGAAACATGTGGGGAACTTGTGCCATAGGATGTGACAAGAGTGGCTGTGTGACTAGAGCCTTTTGATATGCTTGTTGCTACTGTGGTAGAGGCTGAGTGAGTACCGGTCACAGTCAGAATAGGGCTGGAAAGAGGCTTAGAACTCAGGGTCTGAGAGGCAGTAGTTGCTGATCCAGTCATTGGGGTCGACCCTGCAGTGGTGGTAGTTCCTGTCGTTGGGGCCGACCCTGCAGTGGTGGTAGTTCCTGTCGTTGGGGCCGACCCTGCAGTGGTGGTAGTTCCTGTCGTTGGGGCCGACCCTGCAGTGGTGGTAGTTCCTGTCGTTGGGGCCGACCCTGCAGTGGTGGTAGTTCCTGTCGTTGGGGCCGACCCTGCAGTGGTGGTAGTTCCTGTCGTTGGGGCCGACCCTGCAGTGGTGGTAGTTCCTGTCGTTGGGGCCGACCCTGCAGTGGTGGTAGTTCCTGTCGTTGGGGTCGACCCTGCAGTGGTGGTAGTTCCTGTTGTTGGGGTCGACCCTGCAGTGGTGGTAGTTCCTGTTGTTGGGGTCGACCCTGCAGTGGTGGTAGTTCCTGTTGTTGGGGTCGATCCTGCAGTGGTAGTAGTTCCTATCATTGGGGTCGATCCTGCAGTGGTGGTAGTTCCCGTCATTGGGGTCGACCCTGCAGTGGTGGTAGTTCCCGTTGTTGGGGTCGATCCTGCAGTGGTGGTAGTTCCCGTCGTTGGGGTCGATCCTGCAGTGGTGGTAGTTCCCGTCGTTGGGGTCGACCCTGCAGTGGTGGTAGTTCCCGTCGTTGGGGTCGATCCTGCAGTGGTGGTAGTTCCCGTCATTGGGGTCGACCCTGCAGTGGTGGTAGTTCCCGTCATTGGGGTCGACCCTGCAGTGGTGGTAGTTCCTGTCGTTGGGGTCGATCCTGCAGTGGTGGTAGTTCCTGTCGTTGGGGTCGACCCTGCAGTGGTGGTAGTTCCTGTCGTTGGGGTCGATCCTGCAGTGGTGGTAGTTCCTGTCGTTGGGGTCGACCCTGCAGTGGTGGTAGTTCCCGTCGTTGGGGTCGACCCCGTAGTGGTTGTAGGTCCCTGACAGTGGCTAACACTACAACAGAGCACCTTGATCAGGTAGTTGTAGCACATCGGGAAATCACCTCTCTGGTCCCGGTTGTAGCACACCAGACCAAAGTTGACATCACACTTCACATTCTGTTGCAACTTGTCCACGCTCGTTTCAGGGTAGTTCTGGGCCATGCACCTGATATCCTGAGGCTGCTCACAGACTTTTTCTCCATTGGCCCTGATGTTCTCATATGTCTCTATGTCTCCTCCATCAATGTTAGACGTAGGGTAGTCTACATCAATCCACTTTGTCCACTGACATTGGGGTTGGCAGGTAGTGGAGGAGGTCTCAGTGCTGCTGACTGTCTGTGTGACTGTGCTGGGCCTTGAAGTGGACCCAGGCTGTGTGCTGGGTCCTGCTGTGGAGCTGGCTGAGGAAACTCCAGATAACTCTGAGGTGGTCTTGGTATGTGGCCTTGAGGATAGGGTCTCTGCTCTGGTCATGGAGGCAGCTGTGGCTAGGTTTGTGGTAGTGCTTTCATGAGGAGTATTGGAGGGTCCGGGAGTGGTCAGGGAGGTAGAGAAGTGTGACTTGCTGATAGGACCTACACTTGTTGCTGTGGCTGAGGATGCTGTGGTGATATGAGGCCTACTAGGCAACACAGAGCTGCTTTTGGAAATGTCATTGGTGATCAGTGTTTGAGGGTTGTTTGTTGTCATTGTGGTAGAAATGGGATGGGTGGATCTGGTGACCGTGGTTGAGGTACTAGAAGGGAGGCTATTCCACAGTGTGGTGTTTGTTCTAGGGAACTGTTTGCCAGTGGTAGTGGTCAGCTTGGAAGTACTCAGAACATTGGTGGAGGCTGTCCACGAACTTGTGCTTGGTTTACCTGAGTGGGGCTCTTTTGAGGTTTGGAGAAGGCTGGTGGGAGAGGCTGGAAGGGTAGAGAGACTAGAGACAGAGGAACTTCCAGTCGTCTTAGTTGTGGTGATGGAGACAATCTTCTCTGTCCTAGGGGTAGAGGGTCTACTTTGAGTTGTGAATGAAGTTGAGGGTTTGGGCTTCTCTTGCCACTTGCTCGTGGACGTAGAGATGGTGCTGGGAAATCCAGATGCTGACATGGAGGTGGTAGACAGTGATCCAGTTGTGCTGATACAGCTGGCATCTTCCTCACAGCAGAGGACACGGATATGGTAGTTGAAACACATTTGGTTGTCATCCTGCTTGCTGTTCCTACAGATGAGTCCAAAGTCCACATTGCAAACCACCTCCTGGCCCAGCTGCTGGAAGGACATGTTGGGGAAGAGGATGGCCTCACACTCAATGTCCACAGGTTTCTTGCATATCTTGATACCTGTCTTGTTTTGAATGTGATAGTAAGTCTCAATGTCTCCTCCAAACTGGCCAGGTTGGGGTTTGTCGCTGTCTAGCCAATCTGTCCAGGTGCACTGAGATTTACAGCCTGTGGAAGTGGTCCCTGTGGTTGTAAGGGCTGAGGAGAGACCATTGGTTAGCAAAGATGAGGTTTGAGTCTCCCTGGGTGTGGCTGTGGCTGTAGAAGAAGCTGTGGTAAGGACTGTGGTTTTTCCAGGGGAAGAAAATGACTCTGTGGTACTGGGGCTGGTAGGCATGCTGGACATAGGCCAGGAAGTGTGTGTGGCTGTCCCAGAAGTGGCAGTGGTGGCAGTTCCCATTGTTGGGGCCGACCCTGCAGTGGTGGTAGTTCCTGTTGTTGCGGCTGACCCTGCAGTGGTGGTAGTTCCCGTCGTTGGGGTTGACCCCGCAGTGGTTGTAGGTCCCTGACAGTGGCTAACACTACAACAGAGCACCTTGATCAGGTAGTTGTAGCACATCGGGAAATCACCTCTCTGGTCCCGGTTGTAGCACACCAGACCAAAGTTGACATCACACTTCACATTCTGTTGCAACTTGTCCACGCTCGTTTCAGGGTAGTTCTGGGCCATGCACCTGATATCCTGAGGCTGCTCACAGACTTTTTCTCCATTGGCCCTGATGTTCTCATATGTCTCTATGTCTCCTCCATCAATGCTAGACGTAGGGTAGTCTACATCAATCCACTTTGTCCACTGACATTGGGGTTGGCAGGTAGTGGAGGAGGTCTCAGTGCTGCTGACTGTCTGTGTGACTGTGCTGGGCCTTGAAGTGGACCCAGGCTGTGTGCTGGGTCCTGCTGTGGAGCTGGCTGAGGAAACTCCAGATAACTCTGAGGTGGTCTTGGTATGTGGCCTTGAGGATAGGGTCTCTGCTCTGGTCATGGAGGCAGCTGTGGCTAGGTTTGTGGTAGTGCTTTCATGAGGAGTATTGGAGGGTCCGGGAGTGGTCAGGGAGGTAGAGATAGTTGCTGTGATGGACAGGGAAGTCCTTGAGGTTGTTGCTGAAACTGTACTGTGGGGACTGCTGGGAGGCAGGGAATGCCCTTGAGAGGTGGACCTGGTAGTCACCACTGATGGAATGCCAGAGGATTCTATACTCTTGGAATGCTTAGTGCTCACTGAGGTGACTGTAAGAGGAGTGGTGGGTGGGAGTGACACACTTTTAGTCAGGGTCCCAGGGGTGGGCATCTCTGAAGCATCCATACTGGTGGTAGAGTCTAAGGGAGACCAGGTCTCAACTGAACTAGTGTCGAGAAAAGGCTTGGAGGACAGGGTCTGGGTAGTGGAGGTGGTAGTTCCCGTCGTTGGGGTCGACCCTGCAGTGGTTGTAGGTCCCTGACAGTGGCTAACACTACAACAGAGCACCTTGATCAGGTAGTTGTAGCACATCGGGAAATCACCTCTCTGGTCCCGGTTGTAGCACACCAGACCAAAGTTGACATCACACTTCACATTCTGTTGCAACTTGTCCACGCTCGTTTCAGGGTAGTTCTGGGCCATGCACCTGATATCCTGAGGCTGCTCACAGACTTTTTCTCCATTGGCCCTGATGTTCTCATATGTCTCTATGTCTCCTCCATCAATGTTAGACGTAGGGTAGTCTACATCAATCCACTTTGTCCACTGACATTGGGGTTGGCAGGTAGTGGAGGAGGTCTCAGGGCTGCTGACTGTCTGTGTGATTGTGCTGGGCCTTGAAGTGGGCCTGGTTTGTGAAGTGAATACTGCTGTTGTCCGGGAGCTAAGCATTGTGTTCTCATTGGTCTCTTTCACTGTTGTAGTCCAAGTAGGGTTGGACAGAGGGGGGCTGCTGACTGAGTTTCTAGACAACGTAGGAAGTGAAGTAGGTTTGCTGTTTGAGGCTAATGGTACCGTTTGCCTTGAACTGTGAATTTTATCTGGTGATGTCTCTTTCTCTTCGCTGGTCCAGGACTGTGATTCTGAGGATGCTGTATGAGTGGTAAGTGTAGGCAAAGAGGGTCTTCTACTGATGTCAGGCTGGGAGTGAGTGGTACTTACACCCAAGGTCAGAGAGGAGCCACAGGGCACATAATCACAACACAGAACCCTCAGTTCATAGTTGTGGCACAGTGGGGGGACCTGCTCCCTGTTGAAGCATCTCAGCCCAGAGGATAGGTCACAGTTCACCTTCTGACCCAGCTCCTCTAAGTCCATGCTGGGGAACTTCACTGCACGGCATTCGATGGCAACAGGGGTTTGACACACCTGGTGTCCTTTCTCCCTCAGGTTCTCAAATGTTTCTAAGTCCCCGCCTGACATGCCAGCCTCTGGATGGCTCTCATCATACCAAATGGACCAGTGGCAGACCTTATGGACACACACAGTAGACACCATGGGAACTGAGCCTGTGCAAAAGTGATAAAAGGCCCTGCTCAGTTCCTCTGACCTCAGAGTGCAGAGACAGAGGGCTCCACATCTTTACAAAAGTTAGGACCATTGCTGACCTGAATCCAGGACCTGCCAGCTAATCTGGAGAGAGCTCACTGACTGAGGTGGGGTACACCAAAGACAAATGGAACCTGGGGATTTTTGTGGTCTCTGGTGGCAGTCCTACCAGTTGTACTAAAGAGTCTTAGGGACCAGAAAGGGAGGGGTGAGGTCATGGATACCAGGCAGAGCCTGGGCTACCAAACAATGGGTCAGGACCCAGCATGTCTCTGCAGCTGGAGTCCTTGACAACTTCCCTTATCCCAGATGTGGCCAAACCCCTCCCTGGGTTAACATAATAATTTAGCATCCAGGGACTCCCAGAAAACCTGGTATGGGCTTACCGTTTGTGACAAGGGGTGCCAGGGTGGTGGTGAATGTGAATGGTGTGGTAGACAGGGCTTCATGGCACACTTCAGTTGTGCGTATTATAGTCCCATTGTCTTTGCAGACGGCTACTAAGCAGGCACCGAGGCCATCAGTGGTGTTGTAGACAACATCATTGTAGTTGTAGATACGGCCCTCATAGGTGCATGTGCAGGCTGGGAATTATATGCACCGGCTTAGCTTACTCACCCTCCAGACCCTCTTCAACCCCAAACCCACAGCCTTTCCTTACCTGTAAGGTTGTAAACACACTGGAGGCCACCAGGGGTGCAGAGACTAGGGGGGAAGACAGGGGCTCTGAAGATCTGTGGGCACCCCTAACCAACACATACTTTTCCCCTTCCTGCTCTCTCCCAACCACCCTGCGTCTCTACCCTCTTCCTTTCCTGAGTCCTTTCTCACCAACTCTGGCAATTCTCATCTGTAGGAACCTGTGTGCCAATGTCATGGTAGTGTCCATCGTCATCGTAGCAGCCACACTGGGCCACACACTTCATCTGGTCCTCATTGAAGAAGGGCTGGCTGGGTGGGCACTTTGGGTAGCAGCCTAGAGCATGCAGGGGTTTATCATTTGCCTTTCCATCCTCTCAAGCATGTACGCATTGGCCCAGCCTCCAAGCAGTGGCAGAGAACCCCTAGTACATTGGGTCTGCCCTAAAGGTTCCATGCATGGGTTATGGGCCCGAGGGTTCCACCCTCACCTTCCAGGCCTGGCAGGTCAACGAGGCAGTGTCCAGCTGGGTTTCGACAGGTCTTCAGACAGGGGGCTCCACAAGGCTGATAATGCCACTCACATTCCCCATGAGGGTTGTAGTAGTCACAGAAAAGAGCTGAACAAGGAGGGCAGAGCTAAGCAGGCGCCTGCTAGGCCTCATTCTAGACCGCACCCAGATACACAAGCCTTGGCCTAGGCAGGTAGCTTCCTTGGTTCCTTCCCTACTCCAGATCCTGGAGGCCCCAGCCTCAACTACCACCTGTCAGGTGTCAAAGAGCCACACGTATATATAGATATATGGACACATGTACAATACACACATGTCCATGTGTGCGTGCGCGCACACACACACACACACACACATTCGCACACGCATATGCACACGCATATGCACACGTACACTCACATGTTAGAGTGACCAGAATCCAAGCCATAAGGGAGGTGTAGAGGCTGCCACCCACCTCACCCCCAGCCCCACCCTTCAATACCATAAACAGAGCCCCACTCACGGCAGATATCTGGTGTCCTCCAGGACAAGCACACACCCACATCACGGCAGGCCTGGGCATAGGCTGCCACAGCAGTGCAGAAACACTCGCAGTCACCTCCTGAGTCACAGGCGCACACATCATGCACACAGGCTTCGTAGTATTTTGTAGAGTCAACCTGGAATGGAGGGGCCAAAGTGCCACTCAGGGAGGAGAGCAATGTCTACCCAGGTTACGGGGCAGCTGAGTGTATATATGAGAAGCATATAGAGTTAGCCTTAGTCCCAACCACACTTAGGGGAAGCCTGATCTGGTACTGTGGCTGCCATCAGAGTGTTCCAAGTGGGATGGTCCAACACCACCTTTCTGACTTACCAGTATAACTGCATACTTGCATACTTACATACCTATAACCTGCTATTTGTACACCCATATGCCTGAGCTCCTGCACTGCTCACCTGGCAGCTTGTACACCCGCCTGAATAGCTGAATGTGTGTACCTATCTGTATGCAGGGAGGCACACAGGCAGGCAGACGGGCAGGTGAATATTTAGTAGGTGCAGGTGAGCAGGTGTTGCACAGATGAGCATCTGTGTGAGCAGACAGATGGCTGGGTGCATGCGCAGGCAGGAGGAAAATCACACAGGTCAACAGGCCTGTGTATACCTATATGTATAGGTTTATGTATATGCGTAGGTATAGGTATATGTGTAGGTATAGGTATACGTATGGCTTGCCACTTGTGCAATCTGCTTATATGTCTGTCTGCATGCCTACATGCCCACCTGCCTGTATAGCTGCTCATTTGTGCACCTGCACACTTGTAAAACTGTATACCTTCCCATCCATGCACGTGGCTGAATGCACACCAGTGCACCTGCCTGTATGTGAACTTGCACACCTGTTTATGTGTTTACCCAGCCTCCTAACCACTTGTATGTCTGTCTGCCTGTTGACCTGTGTGCTTCTCCTCCTGCTCGTGTGTGCACCCATCCATCTGTCTGCTCGCACAGATGCTCACCTGTGCAACGCTGTGTACCTGCCCACCTGCACCTGCACAGATATTCACCTGCCTGTCTGCTTACCTGCGTGCCTCCCTGCGTACGCACCCATACAACTGCCTGCCTGTATCTGCCCCACGTTCACACCTGCTTTTCTTCACACATGAGCACCTGCACACTTGTACACTTTCACTAATGCTCTGCGACTCCTCTTAACTTGAGCTAGTCATACGACCTGCAGGTTTTATACCTGCAGGGCACAGCACTGTGCTCTCAATTCTGTCCTTGTGCTCTCTCTCCAGTGCGCTGGCCTCCATCCTATGTCTGCCTTCCCATAACCGACTCGTTCCCTGGGTTGCTGTGCCCATGACCTCTGGTGGCTCCCTGGGTTTGCTTTCTGGTGTGAGCCCCTCCCTGACCAATCTCCTGCCTCATTCCTGTGGAGAATCGCTGGGAGACAGCAAATGTTATCCTCCACCCAATTGAATGAGTTAGTTCCTAGAGACCACTTGAGCTTCCAGACCCTTGCAAACATACTCCAAGGCTGTGGCCCTTCCTCATGGTGTGGTGACCCCAACCCTATTATTTCATTACTACTTCATAACTGTAAGTTTGCTTGTTATAAATAGGAGTGTACATGTCTGATATGCAGAACAACTGTTATGCGACTCCCAAAGGAGTCACGACCTGCAGGCTGGGAACCACTGAAGTAGTGGGTGCTGACTACTTATCCAGCATTTTTTAGCTTCCAGATTGGCACAGCTGTAGGACTTGTGGTTAACTGTCTAATTCTGTGGAGGACATGGCCTACAGCTCACACTGTGCCAACTGGAAGACACCAGCGTGGACTCAAGTTCTTGCTTTTGCCACCAAGGGGACCTCCAAGTCAGCCTTTTTAGGCTGGCAGTGAACCAAGATATAGAGAGCGTGGTAACCAGAGGGACCCCTGTCCACCTGCTCACAAGGTTGGCGTGGTGACCTGAGGTGCTCAGCACAGGTGAGTGGCACTGGCTGCCCATGATCCATGAACACTTTCAGGTCATCGTCTGAAAGCCTGTCTCATGAAGCTTCTTTCCTAGCTAGACTCCTGAGTTTTGGTTGTGGTAACAGAAGGTAGCTGTTGAGATCTAATGAGAGCCAGTTACCACTTCCTCTGGAGGAATCCTGCTGGTGTTTCTGAGGTACACCGGACAGGTCTGGGGGTCACCCAGGAAGATGATGATGGTACTTCACTGAGAGTCATGGATAGTGACTGTAGTCAAGGGCTGGTCCCAAGATGATGGAGATGACCCCATGATGTGGTATATGCATGAAAGCCCACTCATCTTGTGGGAGATTTAGACCTAGAACTTGAAAACCCAGAGCCTTGGAACATGTGCTCTGACTGGGTCAAGATGGCCCTCAAGGGTCTGCTATGTGCCTAGTCCAGCAAGACTCAAGTCTTACCAGGAAGATGTAGGCAACTTCAAGTCCTGTGAACCAAGGTCAGGCCCTACCTGAGAGTGGCAGGCAGCGAAGGTTGCGCTGTTGATGATGCTGCACTTTTTCTGGGCCCAGGACTTGCGGTAAGGGTTTGCAATGCAGGGGTCTTTGGGAACTGGGGCATCCGGGCAAGATGGGGAGAACTTCCAGCTATTTCCAAATTCCAGCACGTCGCCCACCACAGACTGGCTGCGTGTGGTGAAGTCATTGATGGCGTTGTCATCAAAGTTCCCACACAGGCCACAGACCCTGCCCTGCAGACACACAAGGAAGGAGAATCCTTAGACAGCTAAGTGAGGTGGCACAGAGCCTGGCTTGGGAGTAGAACATAGGGAGAACCCATTTCCCCTGGGTTGCACCCAGTGAACTTCCAAATGAATGTTATATAGGAAGTGGGTCCTGGGGCAGGTGGGTGAATCACATGTATTCTCTATAGAAGGCTGTCTCTGTGCAGGCCTGTGGGCAGGGCTAGGTCACTAACCATGATTCCAGTACACCCATTATCCATTGCAATCTTAACCCATCCCTCTTGGAACCTGCTGTTGTGTGGCCTCAGTGGCCAGGGCTTTTCAGTGAGGATCAACCCTCAGTAGCCTTGTCAGCTTCCAGCCTTAGACCTGTCAGAGCCAAGCCTAGAAGCAGGGTCCCTGGTGGCCACACTTGCTTTGTAATGTTGCTGCAGCCGGACAAACACACTGGTCTTCCTGTCCCAGGACACGACTATCCCACTGCGGATCTCAATGACCAGGAAGATGCCCATGTATCTGATCTTGTATGGAGGGTCCCCACTTGGCGCTCGCTCTACCACCTTGAAGTTTCCCTCATGAAGGATCAGCTCGTAGCTCTGTAGATGGAGAGATATAGGGCAACGGTTTCAGGGAGCTGGGAGAGGAAGAGCTTGCCTGCTACCCCTGGAGGATGCCTCAGCAGATGAAGACTTACTGGGCGAGGGATGGAGAAAGTCAAGCCACACACCTGCAGGTCTCCAAAGGCTCACATGAGCAGTGCTGTCTCACGCATACCATCCCCTACCCACCTCAGGTGACCTGGTGCTGCCTTCCTCCACACTGGAGGGGATACATGCCAAGCCAGCAGCTCTGCTTTTTGCTCTATGAATTCTGACTTTCCTCAACCAGAAGTGGGGTACTGGGTATGATATCCTTTCTGAATATACCAATAATTCCAAGGACCTGAAAACAACATTACTAGAAAAAGAGCCATTGGAAGATGTTGAGGCAGATTGTCTGGAATTACCTGGGTGTCCCCTAAGCCTAATGTCTACCCCTGGAGGATGCCTCAGCAGATGAAGACTTACTGGGCGAGGGATGGAGAAAGTTATGGTCTTGTTATGACCAGAGACATATAGACACAGAACAGAAGGTCATGATTAGTCAGAGACAGACTGGAGTGATATGGCCACACACTAAGGACTCCAGGAGCCCCTAGCTCAGAAAGGCAGGAAGGATCTTCCTGACCTGTGAGGAGCAGGGCCTTGCTAGCCTTGATCTAACTCTGGCCCAAGGATGGAAAATGGTAGAATCTGCTGTTATAAGTCTCAAGTTTGGGTCTCTTAAGAATTATCTTGTCCTTGAGAATACTTTCTGGCTGGAGAGCCAGAAATAGAGCTGCAGAGAGAAGGAGGCAGTTCCCAGTGGCTAAAAATGGATTCAAACCTCCACGAAGATCTTAATGGCCTTGGAGCAGGTGGTTCCTGTAGTCCCACAAGGGACATTCTCAGTGACAATACGGAATGTCCCATCAGTACTGGTGTTGCCTCTGCAGTAGTCCTAAGAAGGTAAGGGATGAAGCTCTGGTCACAGCCCAGACAAATGGTGGGAAGGACAGAAAAGGGTGATCCATTAGGAGGGGCCAGGGACTACACACCTGAGCCAAAGTATACTCGCAGCTGCCTTCAAAGATGTAGCGTTCACCATCAAAGGTAACAAAGTGGCCATCCCCATAGGCCACACAGGCACCCATGCAGGGCTGATTGGTGCATTCCCACCGGCGATTCCTGCAGGTGCTGGGAAAGGAAAGGTCCTTGCTAACAAGGGAATCGTCCTCTGAGACTGGCTGTTCTGGTCCTGTGCTAGCAAGCCACTTCACTTGGGGAATTAAGCTCAGTGTATGTCAAGTGTTCATCGTGTGTGGGTGTGTTTCCAATCACCCTAGACTAGATAGACAACCTTTTCCTCCACAGAATGCAGTCCTATGAGTACCTTGGCCCCAAGACACATGCTGAGGCCCCTAAAACACCAATGCTATCTCACACCAGTGTCCCTGTAGATACCTCTTGAACCTCTCTGAGGGTCCCAAGACTTACCAATTATTGCAGTCTACCCGGATGATCTCCCCAGGTCTATATGTGGCCTCATTGTGTACGCAGGGGCAGTCCTCCTCAGCAACACAGCCCCCGTTCCCATCTGCTACCAGCCCCGAGGGACACACGCAGCCCGAGACACACTGTGTGCTGAACTGTAGGCACAAGTTGGCTAATCAGGGACTGAAAGAGCAGCCTGTTCCCTCATCCCTATTAGGTTTCCAGGACACCAAGCAAGTAGACACCGAACAGGGAATGTTCAGGAGTCATTCAGGGTCAGCAAGACCCAAAGCCATCGGCTACCCAGTGATATTCCTCCTCCCACTCTCCCTGCAGATTAAGATGTAGGTGAGGGTTGGCATTGGAACTGAGAGGACTCACACAATCCACATCCAGTGTGTGGCAGCTTCTGAGGCATTCGGCCCCGTGCTCACCCACTGAGGCATTGTTACAATCCAGGTATACCATAGGTGCCTGGCACTCTGCAGAGGACAAGCACGCGAGAGAGGCCTAGGGTAGGACATTCCTGACCCCTACAGTCTCCCAACCCCGTCTGACTGCTAAGATGATAGCAAGCTAGGGTCTTGAATGGTCTTGTGCTCTATCCAGAGCATCCAGGCTGTGTGGACCTGCCCCCAGAAGGTATAGCCCACAACCCCCAAGAGCTCTATGGCCACACTGCCAGAAAGCCCACAGGACTGCCTTCCCTAGAGCATCTTGGCACAGTAGTCATGGCCAAGTACAGGCTGGTCAGGGTAGAATGTTACCTGTGCTCTTCTGCATCAGGGCTCCCAGGCAGGTCAACTTTCCATTCGTGCACGAGCTACAAGAGACAATAGTACCCCTGCTCTGGGCCCAGTGTCTCCTACATCTTAACCCCAGTACTTCTCATACCCCACCAAGGTCTGGGTCTTCATAGGGCCCCTTGCCTCCTCCCAAGGACAAGAGGGTGTCTGCTGTTGGGGTTCCTTGGGAAGACCCTGAACCCCACATTCCCATACACTAAAGGTCAGTCACGAGCCTATGTTAATACTAGGATTTGGTAGTGCCCTTTAGAAGTAGAGACAAGTGGGAGGAAGTTTGATCATTAAAGGGGACAGTGGAACCTTAACTCTATCCTGCCCATTCTCTCTTCTTGTTCTGTGGTGAGTTATGTTCTACACATCCTTTTACCATGATGCACTTCCTTACTACAGGCCCAAAGCCATGGGACCACTGTCATATCACATGATGGGCTGAATATTCAAAACTGTGAGCTGAGGCAAACCTCTCTATCTTGTCCTGGGCTTTTGTTATTGTCATAGAAAGCTTGTCTATACCCTGAGTTGTAAAAGAACTGCCTTTGAGGCCAAAGAGGGAGTAAGACTTCATCTGAGAACTGCTTGTGAGTGCTTCTGTGATATCACAGGACCCTCAGAACAACCTCCCTGCTATTTCTGCGGGCAGTCTGAAAGATGCCCCTAACACCCAACATGCCCCAAGTATGTCTTGAAACACTCAGTGAAGAGGTCACACAAACTTTCAGGTATGGAAGGGCCAGTAGCTAGAGACCCCACTGACACAGACCTGTGAGGATGGGGAAGGGTGTGGGGACAGTCTTGCTTACCACACTACACCATTGTCCATAACAACCTCTCTGGGAGCCACTACAACTCCACGGAAGTAGCAGGGGCACTCCTCCACTGGTACACAGTGGTCCTTGTCATTCAGGAAGGTGCCTCCAGGGCAAGCGCAGCCATCCACAGGCACAAAGGGGATGCTGCAGGTGAGGTCGACCTCACTCAGCGAGCGGCAGGTAGGCTGGCAAGTACTCACTGAATAGAAGTAGTTCTTGGTTTGGGGACAGTTGTTGGTGTACTTGTCTATAGGAAGAACAGGGGACAGAGAGGTCAATGACTGGGGAACTGGCCCAGCCCTTTCTCTTCCCTGCCTCAGACTAGGGACACCATTGTTGACAAAACAGGATGGCACACAGTAGTCACGGGACATCAGACTAATAGCTACTGCTACCAGGGGTCCTAAGTGGCCCCTGTGCCAGAGTGGCAGGATCCAGGTGGCTAATGTGGGGATGTTTAACCTGTGTCAAAGCCTTGGTGGCCCACAGCATACTCACGGCAGACTTTGTCCCTCCAACCACTGAGCAGCACGCCTTTGGCAGCACAGGCAAATACGTAGGAGGACAGGGCTGCACACATGCAGTCCTCACTGTTTTCACAGTTGCACGTGTCAAACAAGCAGTTCTGGGAGACAGGATGTCAGGGAGTCAGGTACCTCTGTCTCCTAGGCTCCCTTGTTGTTTATTAAATTTTCAACATCACCATCATCAGCCAAACCCTGGGCAAGGCCTGGACCTATGGCATCCCAGCAGGAGCCACCCTATAAGGGACTTTGACAACAGTCTCTTGGGGGGGTGGCTTAGGCTTGGCAGAGTCAGAGGCCACAGTGCAAAGTGGAAGCCAGAATAGAGGCCAGACTTGGAGTCTGGGCATAGAAGCTGAAAGGCATGAAGCCTAAGGCAGGAGCCCAGGGGAAGAGTCTCCATAAGACAAGGGCAGGGTCAACTTGTATCTGAGGTGTCATTCTAACTGGGTTTCACATAGGGAAACTAGATGGGATGGCAGAAAATACAGAGGCAGAAGCCAGATAAGTCCTGGAGGGAGTGTCCAGAAAGGTGTCATGGAAGTGGGTTACCTGGAGACTCACCCTTGGGGGTGGAGTGATATGCTAAAGTTTAGAGCTTTGGAGTGCTGTTTAGGGTTGAGGTGTGTCACTCCCCCCAAGGTTTCTCTGGAGTGCTCTGACCCATGTGAATGGGGCCCAACACAGAAAGAAACCTTTAAGGGGAAGCTTATAGAGACAAGCGCCACATGAGGTCACCCTGCTCCAGCCCCTGCTGTCTTTGCAAGAGGGAGGTTGGACATGCACTGAGACCATGAAGGACCCTTCTGAGCCCCAGAATTTTCATTTTTATCTTCTCAGTTGGTGAGTCTTTTAACTGCCCCAAGAAGCACACATCAGAGTGGGTAGTGGGCCTTGGGAGTCCAGCTTTCAAGGGCTTTCATACCTGCCCCACCCCAGGCCAGCAGATCATGGTCTCACCGAGTAGAAGGACACAGGGCTAACAGTGGCATGGCAGGCCGAGAAAACTCCTGAGCTTTCAGTGAGCATCGAGCACCACTCCCGGGCGAAGTTCTCTGGGAGAGGGAGAAATATGGGCTGCCCCTCACCTGCTTCCCAGAGCCTGTCTCCCTCCCTGGGATCCGGATGAACCTTAACCCTTCATGCCTTCCTGTCTACATGGGGGTTCTCTAAGCCCTTCCACAGGGGCTCTTGTGGCCCAGAGGTCAGGAAGGGCTGGCAGAGTGCCCAATGGCTAGAGAGGGTGGTTACCGTTCTCCACACTGTATGAGCAGGGGTCTTCATAGGTGTTCTTGGAGTTGGGGCAGGAGGCTTGAGTCTTCCAGGTATTGGAGAAGGCTGCTCCTGTGCCCTCCACCACCCCACTGAGGGCTGTGAAGTCATCAGCTTGGTTCTGGTTGAAGTTTCCACACAGGCCTAGGGACCAGGGTCAGGAAGTCAGTGGGTTGTTCCATCTGGTCACTCTCCCCGGCCTGTCATCCCTCTAAGCATTGTTAGAAGACTGAGAAGAAAGTCCCTGCCTAGTGTTTGGTTCCAGAACCTCCCCTATGATAAACCCCTAACAGGGCTAACCCAAGCAGGGCACCACAGGTGTCTGTCTGCCCAGGCCACGCCACAGGTTACTGGTTAGATGTCAGGTGTGCCGGGTGGTGCTGGGGTTTCCATCAAGCCCTAGAAACAATGCTTCCCAAACACCTTTAACACCTGATTTCATTTCACAGCCTAGATCTAGGGCAGGCCCAACCCCAATAGTCCCACCCCCACAGCCCTACACTCAAGCCCATTGGTGCCTCACCACACATCTGGCCTTGGTAGGAGCGGTCCAACCTGACAAACACCTGCATGAGGGGCACCAGCTGCACTTGAAGCTGCAGCCCCATGCCCGCCTGTACTATAATGAAGAAGGATGATGGCCTGAAGATGGTGACGTTGCCTGTAAGGGGAGAGACATTGGGCATGCTGGGAGCTAGCTCACCAAATAGGACAGTGCAGGCTGAGACAGGAGATGGGGCACTTAAGGAAATCCCACGCCCAAAGTTCCCAAATGTGCATGGGATGTAAATGACCCAACTGTCCCTGATAGGGCTCGGCAGTGTTGTTAGACATAGGGTTCCCACAGAACCAGGGGTAGCAACTTGTTACCCCATGGGAAACACTGGAGCTGACAAAGAGCCACAAAGAGCTACCCAGTACCCACTGGGTAGTGTCAAAGACTCTATCCAGTGCTGAAAGCTGACTGCCCACTGAAGGTGCCAGCCCTGGCTTGCTGTGTCGGGGAGCCACACACCTGCAAACAGTGGCAGCTGAGCAATCATGGAGTTCAGAAACACACCACTGTTGGACTGGATCCGGATGACCTGGGATGTGGTGGAACAGTCAGTACCCAAAGGGCCCATCCAGTCACTTACAGAAATAATTCTGTTGGAAATCCCCCCTCCATCCAGTGACAGAGCTAAAAAGGAAGCTCAGACCTGCCCTAGCAGAAGGTTCCCTACCTCTGTTCTTCGTAACCCAGAATGTGACTGTAGTCAGAGCCCAGTCCTCACCGTGCCCCCACTATTGAGGCTTAGTGTCACTGCTTTGAGGCAGTTCTCAGTGTCCGTCATCCCACACTTCCGAAGATCGACCAGCACAGTGAAGCTACTATCTGCACATTTCTGTCAAGAAACCCAAAATGTGTGGTTGGATATAGAATTCCCTTATGCACAACACCTGAAGACATGGAGGGGCTCTAGAAGTATTCTCAGGTACCCCGGTTTTTAATAGGCAGCTTGTCATGGAGTCTGGGACATCCTTGTCAGCACAGAGATTCACCAAGCCCTTCACCCCTGCTCTTAACCATCAACACTACCCTAGCTAATATCTATAGACAAGATTCTGGCCACACCTTGGTCAGGATGTAACTGCAGTCTCCATGCACATTGTAGAGTTTCTCATCAAAGGTGAAGATGTGGGACCCGCCTTGCACAGAGCAGGTGCCAGGGCATGGTAGGTCTTGGCACTGCCACAGTCCCCCAAAGCAGGTGCTGTGGGAAAGTCCATGAGCAGAAGAGGTACAGGGAAGAGGCAAGCCTCACCCCACATATCTCCATGAAGGCTGTTAAGCTTACCAGGACCTACAGCTGGTGTTGAAGGACTCTCCAGGGGCATAAATGTGGCCACCATGGGTACAGTGGCACTGCTCCAGGGGCAGGCAGCCCAAATGTCTGACATCATCCAGCACAGTTCCTGGTGGAAGAGGTAGTGAACACAGATGCCTCCCATAAAGATAGCATGAGGCAGCTTGCCTCCAAAACAACCCAAGTTCTAGGCATGGGGAAGGGCCCCTAGTATAGAATGTTGCCCCATCCTGAACTGATGGGGATAAGTTCTTCTGGGCCTCAGTTTCCTCACCTAATCTCAGGGACCCAAGACATCTATTCTCTGGAAAGAGACAATCAGATCTCTGTCTTTCTAATGATCAGTTTCCATTCTGCACTTAGCTATGGGATGCAACCCCTCACAAGGCCTATCCCCCTTAGGCGTAGGGCAAGTCAGCTGACACTGGGGTCAAGTGCTAGAAACCATAACTCAAAGGAAGTGGAGACAAAGGGCACAGGGCCTGCCTGGGGGACAGAAGCAGCCATCCATGCAGTGGTCCTCGCAGAGTTGAGAGCGCTGAGGGTTGGAGCAGGTGTCCACACAGGGTGAGCTGCATTCTTGGTATTCCATGTTGAAAGGGCATGTCCAGTCTGTAAGAGATAGCACTTGACCCAGGAGAAGTGACCCCTGACCACTTCAGCCAGTGGCAGTCATGCCCACTGCTTGCTCTCATGTCCACTGAGGTCCCAGAAAGCTACCTCCTGGATAGGCAGGAAAGCAGAGACCCAGCACTTCTTATACAGCCTTCTTTACCCATGGCTAACTGAGGCCACTGTTCTCCAGGAGACCCTACCCTGAGGTCCTGGAGCCATATCTTCTTGCTGTGCCCAGGGACATAACTGGGTCCTACCCTCTGAGACCAACAGGTTCACCAGAGCCTTCAGGCATAGACTCTTTCCTCAACTCTGCCCACTATCTCCTCTCTCCCTGACATTCACTCTCTTTCAGTGGCCCTTAAGTGGTTCTCTCTACCTTGTCTTCCCAGCCATGTTCTAGGCTCAAGACTGACCCTTAGTAAGACCTTGGGCTATCCTCTAGTGAGGGTACTAACTGCAGAGATCAGGACTCCTCCAGTTCTGTGGGTGGCCCCCTGCATGGGCACACTGGCGGGAATATTCAGCAAAAGTGGCACATGGGCAGGTGGGGCAGCGGCACAGGTCCTGGACACAGGCATCCAAGTACATGTTGACATCTACCAGGGCAATGCACTCAGCAAAGGCAGGGCCAAGCAGGATGTGACGGCAGATGTCCTCCTGGAGAACACAGAGAGGCTAAGCACCTTCTGACCTTCTGACTCTCAGACAGGATTGTCATGATACTTGTAATGGGGACTGAGCCCCTCCAAGGGCAGGACAGGAAGCTCTTCTTCCCTGAAGGTTCCTTCCACCCATAAATCCATCCATCTGTCTGTTGATCCATCATCCAGCCACCATCTATCTGCTATCTATCTATCTATCTATCTATCTATCTATCTATCTATCTATCATCTCATCTATCTAGCTACCATTCATCACTCACCTACTTTATCTATCTGTCCATCCACTCATCATCCATCTGTCCATCCATCCATTCATCTACATTA
The DNA here is from genome assembly GCF_011762505.2 of Arvicanthis niloticus. Classification (NCBI taxonomy): domain Eukaryota; kingdom Metazoa; phylum Chordata; class Mammalia; order Rodentia; family Muridae; genus Arvicanthis; species Arvicanthis niloticus. The sequence goes on along the minus strand of NC_047658.1, from coordinate 108,334,077 downwards.
TTCTACTTAAGCACTGTGAACTTGTTACGTTTGGATACAGAGCTCTACTTGGCTCTGAGGGAATGACCGAGGGCTCTCTGTTTCTCCCATCTCCTACTCCAGGGCTCCAAGACATGCTGACCTGTGGCTTGTGCATCCAGGAGAATGCAGAGTGCATCCTTGTATGTTACCTCAGAGGGGAAGGGAATAAAGGTAACGCCCACCCTTAGGTGGCCTCCATGAATTCAGTGCTGCTATTGAACATCTTCCTACCCCAGATAAGCCAGTGTGGGGCCAAGCTTCCAAGGACTGGACAACATTTTCCCTCACTTCACAATTTAGGGAGGACTTATTATTTACTAGTATTTACTAGTTTGGGGGATTACAGACTCCCATCCGAAGGATGAGTCCTCCTTGCTCTCAAGAGGGGCTTCTTAAATGTCCTTGAGTGTCTGCCTTTGTCCCACTGTATGGTAGTAGGCACAGATATCCCACACACATCACCTGCACACAGACGTTGTGTTTGCCCTGGTGGATGAGTTGTGACTGTCCATCAAAAATGTGATTTTTTTTTGGACCCACTATGGAGAGCCAGCCTGATCTGTCCCCCTCAGGCCCAAACAGCAGCCTCCTGAGAGCTTTCCCTTCCCTGATTGTTCAGGAGCTGGAAATCCCTCTCCAACTGGGCACCCAGGGATGTTCCTCAGTCTTTGGCCAGCCTCGCACTGTTCCCAGCCTTGGGGGCTATGGCATGATCAAGGGGCTCACCTTATCTGTGCAGTTGTTGACAGCTGAGGGTTGGACATCCTGGCACTGCTCTGTGGGACCATCCAACTTCTGCAGGTTTCCAAACTGGACAGGGGTCAGCCTAGTGTCTGTAGGAGAGAAAGCTCACAGTCAGGGGGTCTGCTTATCAGAAGGCTCTACCTGGAAAACACACACACACACACACACACACACACACACACACACACACACACACACACACACACACACACTTCCCTCCTCCATGTCTGCTATCCCACCCCCCTCCCCATGTCCCTCCTGGACTTCCTTGATTCTGTAGCCCTTAGGACCATCTAGCCTGAAGACTCAGTGACACTCACTGTGGGTGTAGAACTCATTGACAGCTGGGAGCCCGTTGAAGTCACCGCACAGCCCACACGTCTGGTTGGCATATTTGGAGTCCAGCTCCAGCTGAAGGTAAGACAGAGCAGCGTCAGCCTCGGGGCTTCTGCTCTGGCTCCAGGACCTGCCTGGCAGCTTCTCACCCCACTCACCCAGGGAACCAGAGAGGACATTCCTCTGATACTCTCTGGGGTCCCTATAATAGGTCCAGGAACTGTGAGGGCTGTGGGAGAGCTGCAGGGGCTGTGGCTAAGCTGGGGGGATATGTGGCAGCCATGTGCACTGTGGGAGACTGTGGGCAGCCATGAGTGACTGGGATTTGGTGAAATCTGTGGGGAACTTCTGGGGGTCTAGGAAGACTGTGGGGGTTCTAGAGGGGAATGAGGAGCTGTGGGAGACTGTGGAGAGTTCTGGGAGTCTGTAGTACGAGAGGAGCTATGTGAGATGGCAAGGGTTTGTCTAAGACCTGTGTAGGATTATAGGGGGCTGTAGGGAGCTGGGTGAGTGTCCTCACCAGGACACTGTCTTCTTCGTTCCACAGGAAGGTGAGGACTAGCCGGATGCTAATCTTCACATAGCCACTGCTCCTCTCCATCAGAAGACCTGCACGGCTGTAGGGCAGCTCCTCCCTGTGCAGAAAGTTCTGGTCTTCCTTCAGCAGGTATAGGCAGGGCCTGTCCTCCCCACGTACTCTGATCCTGATCACTCCCCAGAGCACCAAGTGCAAACAGATTGAGGTCTAAAGACCAGGCTTGAGTGTGCTCCTCCCCAACCAAGGCCCAGCTCACCGATGTCCATTCACCAGGACAGAGCCATTGGACAGTTCAATCACCAGCCCCTGGGCCCTGAGGAACACATAGGTGACCATGGGCCTGGAACCCTCGAGACCACGACGCAGTTGGATGTTGAAGTCCTCGTAGGTGGCCCCGCAGTGTGAAGAGAAGACATAGTTACAGAGGCCAGGGAAGCGGAACACATCACCGTCGAAGGTCTTATAATGGAAGTCACCCCACGTGCTGCACACTCTCCCATTGTGTGCCAGGTGTAAGGCTACAGGGAAACCAGATAGAACCACTGAATGTCACCACTCCATGCCAGCTACCCAAGGTTCAACCTCCTAGGGCCAAGGTAATATCTGTGGAGCAGGGAAGCCTGCTACCCATAGCTGTGCAAGCCAGCTCTCTGCCCTGACCCACTCTGAGTTGCTTGAATGAAACCCAAAGACCCAGCTCCATCCCTCGGCCCTTTCATTTGTCAGAGGTCCCAGGGCGGTCAACAGATGTTCCCAGGGAAAGTTCCAGACCCTGTTCAGAGCTGTTCAGGAGCCTCACCCTATGTCACCTTCAACCAGACTGGCAATCTCCCTCTTGCCCCACCCCCAACCCACACACCTCCACTCCTTAGCCTGGCTGGCAGTAGGAACTGTCCACTTACCACTCATGCTAGGGAAGACAGTGATAGGTGGGATGAAGGTGACATGCTGCGTGGATGAGGTTGTGGGGGCTGCAGAAGGAAGGCCAGGTCACACTGGGGGTGTAACTGAGGATATCTTTCTTGGCCACCCACCCTCTTCAGTGCCCACCCCAAGGAAATCAGGAAGCCCAGGGCTAACAGGTTGGTTCCAGGATATCCAATTTCTACTTGGTCACCCCCTGGACCCCTCACCTCCCACTGAAACCCTCTCCTGTCTTCCCAGGAGCTCTTCCATTTCTGGGTGCTCTGGCCTGTGTGTGCCCAGCACTGCCTTCAGGCAGAGTGGACTAATTAACAGTTTCCATGTGATGAATGGCTGTGGGAAGACCAGTGGTCTATCCTACCTGAGCCCCATCCAAATCACTGGTGCCCCTCCCATCCCCAACCCAAAGCCTGAGCCACGTACCACTATACACTTTCTGACTGTCTCCGGTGAGTTCTGGGTGTTCTGAGCTCAGCTCTGCCTGGCCCTGGCTCTCTGCAGGAAAGGGAAATACATGTCCAAAAGACACCATCAGGCCATGGCAACTTCTGTAGCTTAGTGTGAGGCACATGGGCTGGCTCCGGCTGTAGGCCAAGACCCTCCTATAATCTATAGAAACCTGAACAGACTTGGGCCTGGTGACCCCAGTCCCATTAGCTGTAATCCCTTTCAGTCAACACCACCAAAGCCAGGTGACCTGAGCAGTTCTGGCCCCTGTAGGCCAGGCCTTTCCCCCTACGGTGGCACCTTGTCTTGCCAGTGATATGGAAGATGGTCCCAGTGGTTCCAAAAAGCAAATCAGGAAACAGTATTAGTATCAGAACTGTGATTATCTATTGGGAGGTGACGTAAGGCCCTTGATAAGGAAGATAAAGGCTGGCTTTGTTAGAGAGAACACAATTAGCAGTTCCCAAAAGTGGCATAACAGAAAGAAACCTAAGATTCAAAGGCAGCCCCAGACTGGATCTTGGTGCAGGATGTCCACTCTCAATGGCCTGGACTGTCCACTGCCTCCGGGCAAAGCCACCTCCACAGCACTACTAGAGACAGCTTCAACCTCCACAACTCAAGCCTCTAAAGCCTGATGGCTCCTTAAGGTCAGCACTTTGTAAGGGACCATGTCCCCCAGGTCTGCGCTCAGATGGCTACTTGCTCCAGTGCCATGGGCAGTGCGGCTTCCTGTTTGATTTTCGCAGCGTGTCCAGCTGACCTTTGGAAACCGCAGGGACTGTCCTGTGCATTAATCCTTCCTCAAGGGCCCCGCTTGACTGCATTTCTCAGAGGCACAGACACTCCCTCTGCCCATCCTTGACCCCAGATCCACAGCCTCTCCCAAGTGTGCTTGGCCCAGCCTGTCCTCTGCCATCTTCTGGAAGGCTACATGGGTAAGAATACCCTCATCCCAAGCCTCCTGCTCTATGCCAGTCCCCCTCAGGCTGAGATTCCTCACTCTCCACTTGGCCAGAGAGTTCTCAGCCACCTCTCCCCCCAACCCCCACCACCACCACCACACAGACACACTTCTTGGTCTAGGTTCCCATTCAGACAAGAAATTTCCGCTAAGTGAAGAACACCCCCCCCACACACACGTACACACACAACAGTTGTCACAAAAGGACAATTCCACAACACAGGGCTTAATTTGCTCTTTACAAGTGAAGTTAGTGGGGAAGGAGGGCTGGCTGTTCAGCAGGGAGGCTCAGCACTCTGATGAACAGGACCCCTGTTAGGGAGAGATATAGCCCAGGGGAGCAGTCAGCAGCCATCAGACAGCCGTAGAAGCAAAAGGAACAACCATGGCTTCTCAGACTCTGAAAGAATGGGTTTCGGGATACACACACACACACACACACAACACACACACACACACACACACACACACACACAATCTTCTTTCACAGATTCAGGAATCCTGAAGCTGAGGTTCCCTTCTGCTCAGACTCCTAATCTAGGGAGCAGAGCCTGGGGAGATCATGGCACTTGGGGATTCAGGCTAGCCCTGCTTGCTTACCACTGAGCCCTGTGGAAGCCACCTTTCTTAGTATTGCGGCTTTCTCAGGAGCAAATAGGCAAGAAAAACACCTCAGCTGGCAAGGTCACACAGCCCACCTGACTCAGTCATTAGTTCAGACTACAGCTCTGGGTATCTTGTCGGTCTGTTCTGGCTCCAGCCCTAATACCTGGAGGTAGAATCCACTTCATGAAGGAGGCCCCAGCCTCTTGACGATCAATCACCTTGGTACCTGTGACCCCAGCAGTAAAGGGAAGGGCCTGTCCAAACTAAAAGTCTCTGTGCCTGCTAATTGTGAGACATGCACCTCAGACTCAGAAATACATCTGTGGTCCTCACATTCATCTCTGATTCCTGTTCATTTCCAAAGCCAAGACTGTCTTGGGGCTTTCACTGGGGCTCATACCTGCAGCCTTAGAGGACCTGATCTCTGCCAGGTATCTCCATCAAAGCCAGGTCCTTAGGCTGCTGGCATAGCTAGAGTGTGGGACATTGGATCCAGAACCCAGAGAACTATAAGACCTGGGACCACGATGTTGAGGACAGTGGGATGTGCCTGTCATCTCAGCAGGAGAAATCCCCAGGTGGAGGTCATCTCTCTGGGACGATGGTTTTGAGAGGGCAAGGGGCTTTGGCCTTACCTGCTGGCCACACCATGAGCAATGCCACAAAGGCCCAGACCAGAGCCCAGCTCCAGCTCCTGCTGCCCATCCTGGGGGCAGTACAGAGGGCAGGCGGGAGGGACTGAGACAAGGCACTTACTCCCTGGGGGCCTGGACTTATGTAGCCGAAGGCTTTGGCCCAGAGCCCAGTTCCTTGGCCATGTAAGGCACTGTCTACTCCCTGCACAGCCACGTGTGTTTGCTCTTGGGGAGGGACCATGGCAGGAAGAGGCCATGGAGAAGGAAGGATTTGCATCACTGTGCCACCAGACAGAGTGCTCCCACCCCTTGTGGCTTCTGAGAACTGGGAGGGAGTGAACAGGGTAAGGAAGCTTGGGAGTGGAGCTGACTACTCTGGATTCGAAGCCCTGGGCCTATGGGGTGGGTATTTGGCCAGGCAGCCCTGTGTCAGCTGCTCTGGGAGACTAGATACTACAAGAATTAGGGTCAAAGGGTCAACAACTTTGGCTTGTATTTAGCCAGGAAGCTGACCCCAGGTGCTCAGTCCTGGGTTCCCAAAGACTCAACAAGGTTTTGAGGGTGGGCTCACTCTTCAAGAGTCATGCCTCAGCCCAGAAAATGGGGAGTCAGGAATGTTCCAGATGGCCACGAACCTGGTAGGGTCCCTATTCTGTGTAGCTTCTGGGGATCTAGGGAGGAGGGGAACCCTCACAGAATCTGAGAAAGATGAGTCTCTGGGCTCCTGTCTGCTGTAGAGCTCAAGCACACGGAGAAAATGAGGCCCAGTACTGGTTTGAGCCAAGGCAGGCCACAGGCTTCTCCGGTTGAACTCCACTTCTTTCCAGGGTCATCTTATTAACCCTGGGCCTTGACAAAGGAAATGGCCAAGGATCCCAAGGGCCCTGGACCTGCCTCGGGCCTCAGCTCTGGAACTTGTAAACCTCAAACCGGGGGACAGTGGGGAAAGGGGATAACTGAGACTCTCCTGACCCTACTGTCCATCTTGAAGGGGAGTTCCAGGGGCGCAACTCTATTAATTGTGTTGTTGGGTTTCCTGAGGGTTGGGGGGAGCCATTTTCTGGACCATGAACATATCTGCCAGTGCCATTTCTACACTACCATAAAGAGCAGGATGTTCATGTCTAATTCATCCTGTTAGATGAATGCAGAACAAGTTCACATGCCTTCTGTTATAGCTACCAGGAGTGCACACCAGATCTGACCACTCCTGAAAGTTCCTAGGGGCTGGCCATGTCAGGAAGTGGCACAGTGTTCAGGTGACCTCAGTATCATGGAAGCCCCTCCCTGACTGCCCCTGTACTTACCTTTCTGAGGCTAAATTCATAGAGATGGAATGGGAAAGGGGAAAGTCTATGTGAAAAACCTTTAAATTGTTTCAGAACCAAGAAGTCAGCTGCCATCAAACAACAGAGCACAGGAGGTGCCCGGGAGGACATGGGGAGGCGGGGACCCCGCTCAGTCAGTGGGCAGCCAAGTGGGACCACTGCTGGAGAACAGTCTGACACTTCCTTAAGTTAAAAATAGAACTGCTATATGGCCTAGCGGCTCTACTCTTAGGCAAATTTGCCAGAAGAGGAGAAAACAGTGACAAATACAGTCATTCCTGACCTAGTGGCTCCATCCACGGTTGCTGAAACAGGAGTGCCCCAGGCATCGGACACTAGACAATGGCTGGCAAGGCCCCGTCCCTACAATGGACTAGCACACAGACATTTCCCTGCCTCCCTGAGGTGGAGTTTTTCTGTGTAGCCCTAGCTGTTCTAGAACTCGCTCTGTAGACCAGGCTGGCCTTGAACTTGGAGACCCACCTGCCTCTGCCTCCCAAGTGCTGAAGTTAAATGCATGCACCACCGCAGCCTGACAAGCATACAGACTTTTAAAAAGAGGGCATTCTGCTGTCCAGCACATGAGTGGGCCTTGAGGATCCTGGTTTCAAAAGAGATAATTCTGCAGGATCCCACTTATCAGATCCACAGAAAGGAGGATGAGATGTCAGAGAGTGAAGCATGTGTCTTTAATGGGGACACAGTGTCTGCTGGCAAGATAGAAAGTTCTAGAGGTGAAAGTGGGCAGCTGTGCATGCCGCTGAGCTGTGGCCCTGGATATAGTTGGGGTGGATAAAAAGACACCATTCTGACTTTATCTCAGTGATAATGTCAAAAGTCTGCTCATGTTTTCTCTGGCATGGCAGATGCCCCCCTCCCCCAAGATGTTTCTGGGTGTACTAAGACTGGCTGCCAGGCTGACACGTGTTTTCACCCTTGTCTGCAGTTTCTTTAATTCCCAGTGCATGTGTATAGCATGGCCTTGGGTGGGGCCTACAGCTCCTACCTAGGAACCTGGTGCCATCCTGGGCTGGGTCTGCACATCAGACTTTTGTTCTGGAGTCTTCCCATCAGGATCTTCAGGTCTGAGATGTCCTCTTTCATGCCCAGTTCCTCTGCTAAATGGGGCTGTTGAAGGACACCCAGGGATGGTCTGAAGAGTGGGCTTCATCCTCTTCCTAGATGGTCTGTGTCACCGGCTGTGGCTTATCTAGGCCTCTATTGCAACCTGCTCCCCTTGGCTTTCTTACGTGCTCACAGACTGGGCTGCGAGCCCAATTGAACACGGCTGGTGTTCAATTGCACTCAGTTCACTGATAAGCTCGTATTAAAAGGAGAATCCTGCAGTCCCCCACCTCTGGAAAGCCCCACTGCTTGGACAGCTAGCTGTCTTACCAGTTTCTCTCCTTCGCCCAGGATCTGGCACCCTGTGTTCACTGAGCTGGGCCCAGCGAGCCTCATCCACCCCCAGCTCAGGTGACATTGCGCACTCCTGCCCATCCTCACTCAGGAAAAAACCCTGTGGCATCTGGGCCCACAGGCAGCACATAGTAGGCACCTAATAGATCCACACACTACACTGGAGGAGCTGCAACTTCCACCCAAGTCCTGTCCTTAATCTGGCACTGAGCTCATCTCTGTGGACAGAGGGTGACAGGCTTGCTGGGGTCGCAGCTGTTGAGACATCCCGGATGTGGCGGCCACCCAGCCTGTTTGCTCAGCCTTCCAAGTTTACCTCTTCACAGTTGAAGGAGTTGGAAGCCGTGGACAGGGAGGAGAGGGACAGGAGGGACATGGTTGTTCCTGCTTGGCAGGGGTGGGGGGAGCAGGTGGCTGGCCAGCCGCCTCCTGGAGTGCAGTGTGTGTGTGGGGGCGCCTCAGCTATGCCAGGAACCATCCCTGTGGTTTTTGACCACAGAGCCTGGGGCGGGACCCTGTCCTTCACCCTGGCCTCTGAGTCCAGGGCCAGCTGGGACAAAGGGACCTGCACTGGGTTACACAGAGCTCAGGGACAAAGATGATCCTTATCGACAAAGGATCCTTGGGGCCACAGAGAGACCATGTCAACTCATCACAAGAACACTGCTTCTTGGTTTGGGTAGTGTCAAGCCTGTACCCCCAGCACATTCACAGGTTACTAATAAGACTAGTCTCACAGAGGAAACAAATGGAGAATACTTGGCTGTCCTGGGCTCCAAACTGCAGCCTGTCTCCACAGGTGCTGCTTAGTGACACTGGAGAATCTATTGATTTTTGGACAGTTTACCCTGGCTCTAACATCCTGGTCCTCTAAGCTGCTATTACATGAGAAAGGCAGAATATGTACCCAAACCTGTACCCAGGCTTCAGGAGCATACCTGGCCACCCATACAAGGCCACTCTCCCACAAGAATCTGGATCTCCCTGGCCTCCACCATGGACCTTACACAGATGCTTCCTGGTCCGTTTGTCTGTCCCTTTATGCCCTTTTCCTAACTGATGGACCTATCTGTCAGCAGGTGTTACCCCAGGCAGGGAGATACGACAAAGTCCATGGGTCACTTCAAATCCTGCAACAGGGATGGGCTTCTTGGGATAGCAATACAATTTTCCAGGAGCCAAGAGAAGGTCACCCTGTTTTATGGGGGCAGGTGGGTGGCAGAAGGCCTCCTGAAGATTAGGGAATAGTAACACCAGAGACTAAGCATCAAGGCAAAGGTCAGCAGGGATTAGCTGGTTCAGGGAGTCTTTAAAGGTGTGCCTAGGACTGGGGTGTAGAGTGGAAAACAAAAGAGCAGTTAGGTAAGTGGGATTCAGGGTTCTTCTCTAGTAGGAGGAATTGAGGGTGTTAACAGGAACATTTAAACAAGACAACATGGCATATGCATGTGGTGAACGCATACAACTTAAGATTTCCCACACCTAAGCACACAGCTCCACAGTATAAACCATGTTCACCATGTTGTGAAGGCGTCCCTAGCATCTGCCTCCAGAATTCTCCATCTTCCCAAACTACAGCATGGTTCCACTGACCATAGACTCTCCGCCTCACTCCCCTCAGCCCCATATCCCAGTTTTTGTCTGCTAGTGTCTCTAGAAGCCTCAAAAGAAGAGAATGCTGAAATGTGTTCTCATGGGACTGGCTCAGTTCTCGGAATACGCTGTGCTCCAGGTTCATCCATGCAGTGGTATGTGCTAGAATTTATTCCCTCTTTAAGGCTGAGCAATAGTGTATTGTGTGCTTGGTCCACACCTGCCTGTCCATTTATCTGTGGAGGCTTGGCTTGCTCTAGCCTTGTTGCTGCTGAGACTAACACTACCATGGATGCTGACATCCAAGCATTTGAATCAATGCTTTCTAATCCTCTGGATAAAGACCAGGAGGGGAAGTTGCTGAGCTGTGGGGAAACTTTGCATGGTCTCTCTGTTGAACTTTTTGAGTACCCTATTGTTCTGACAAGCCTTATGTCAATTTGACACACAAACTAGAGTTATCTGGAAAGAAGGGACATCAGTGGAGAAGATCCCTCCATAAGATGCAGCTATAAGGCATTTTTTTAATTAGTGATTGATGGGGAGACCCTAGCCCGTGGTGGGTGGTGCCATCCCTAGGCTGTTGGTCCTGGGTTCTATAAGAAAGCAGGCTGACAGCCAATCATTGGACTGAGGTCAGATGTTGTGGCCCGAGCTGCCCCACGCTTCGGGGCCAGAAATGTTGAGAACTGCACTACCCCACATTTGAGGGCCAAAATGTCACGGACCGATCTGTCAGTGTTGGGACCCGAACTGCCAAAGCCTTGGGGGCTAAATCATTAGAGCCGTGCTGCCCCAAGCTGCTCCAGTCTGTGGGTTGGGGTTCAACAAGAGAGAGAGTGAGGACGGATTCGAAGAATGGAGACCAGACAGAGTGCGATTCAATCCCGTTTATTCTTCAGTCTCTCTTCTTCTCTCCAAGTCCCTAGTCTTGAGTTCCTAGTCACCAATGCCTCCAAGTTCCAAGTTACTTCTTCCAAGTGCTAAGTGCCTAATAACTAATTCCAAGTTCTTCCTCCAAGTGCCTAGTGCCTAATAATCCTTCTTTTGAGTTCTCTAGTCCAAGTGTCTTCTTCCTCCTAATTCTACTATTAGAAAAAAAAAGTGCCTAATTCTACTCCAAGTTGTACTCTCTAACCTAATTCCTAGTTCCAAGTTGTACTCCTGAGTGCCTAATAATCTGTTGTCTGATTCTCTGTTCTTCTTCTGTCTGCCTCTCGCCTTTTATATGTCTCACTTCTAAGCCACGCCCTTAAGTCACACCTTTAAGTCATGCCTTTAGGCCTTGTCTCTAAATCTGATCTCTAAGTCGAGCCCTTAAGTCTTGGCTCTAAATCACAGCTTTAAGTCTCACACACCCAAGGGAAAATCCTGGGTATCTAAAGCAAGATGTTATCAGAGTGTGCTCAGCTGTTGTAGGCTGATGTAATCAAGTCTCTTATCAGGGTATATGGCTCAAGATGGCTGCAAGGATGATAGCCGCCTTCTGTCGACTCCCCACAGTCAGGGACCCCTATGAAGGAGTTAGGGGAAGAACTGAAGGAGCTGAAGGGGATGGCAACCCTATAGAAGACCAACAGTGTCCTCTAAACCAGACCCCAGAGACTAAGCCACCAACCAAAGAGTACATGGGCTGGTATGCAGTGCCCGACACATATGTAGCTGCCTTGTCTGGCCTCAATGGGAGAGAATGAGCTGAATCCTGTAGAGACTGGATGCCCTAGGGAAGGGGATGGGGTCAGGGGGGTGATGAGATGGATGTGAGTGGTGGGTGGAGAGCACCCTCTCAGAGGCAAAGGGGAGGGCGATGGGGTGAAGAAGTCTTGGAGGGGGGACCTGGAAGGGGGCAACATTTGGAATGTAAATAAATAAAACAATTGTACACGGAAAGAAAGCAGGCTGAGCAAGCCAGAGGGAGTAAGCTAGCAAGCAGCACTCCTCCATGGCTTCTGCATCAGCTCCTGTCTTCAGGATTCTCCGATTTGAGTTTCTGTCCTGACTTCATTCAGTGATGAGCTGTGCTGGGGAAGTATACACAGAGTAAAGTCTTTCCTCCCTAATTTGCTTTTTGGTTATGGTGATTCCTTGCAGCAATAGAAATCCTCAGTAACACACCTCCTGACCTCTTCTCAGCAGCTGTACCATCTTAGATTTGAGCAGACATGGGTGAGGTTCCACACGACTTGGAACTTTCCCAAGCCTGTACTCCTAATCACCTCCCCCCCCCCCCAACAGCCACCTTGTTAGTGTGGGGTAGTTTTTCTTGTGGCTTGGTTTACATGTCCCTGTCTGTCAGTGACAGTGAGAACATTTTATGTGCTCATTGGACCATCATACACCATCTTTGAAAAAAAAGTCTATTTGCATCCTTTGTCTATTACTAACATGGATTTCTGGGTTTTGTTTCTCCCAACTGTCTTGTTGTTGATTTTGTTCGGCATTTTACATATTCTAAACATTGATCCTTTATCTGGTATGTGATTGGCCACTTTCCTATTCTGTGTTTATCTTTTCATACTTCAAGAAAGAGGATTTATTTTTATTTTATGTGCATGAATGTTTGCCTGCATGTATGTATGTATGTGCATCATGAGGACTCAGTACACAGAAAAGTAAACCAGAAAAGGGCACCAGATCCCCTGAATCTGGAGTTAGTATATTTGTGAGCTGCCATATATGTGCTGGCAACCAAACCTGGGTCCTCTTCAAGAGCAGCCAGAGCTCCTAACCACTGACTTTTTTTGACTTTTGGCCTCTGGTTCAGTTGGTTGAGTGCTTGCCTGGCATCGGAAGACCCTGGGTCCACCCCCAGCACTTCATAAAATAGGTATAGCAGTGAATACCTGTAATCTAGGCACTGGGGAATTAGAGACAGGAGGATCAGAAGTTCAAAGCCAGCCTCAGAGACATAGAGTTAGAAGCTAGCTTGGCACCATCTCTTAAAAATGTAAACAATTTTAACTTGATGAAATTTTAGTTTTCTGTTTTCTTTCCTTTGCTAAGCTTTGGCCCCATGGACTCTTCATTCCCAAAATCTTTGCACATGTGGGACATGTAACACTGGCTCTATAAAATAGATACAAATCAAGTAATTACAAATGATAAATGATAAGGAAAATTATTTTAATACTATTTTGGGTGTAAATGTAATTTTACCATGTGTTAGAGATAAAAAGCAAATTTACATACTAATGAAATGGACTGCTTGAGCTTTAAATAAATATTTAATTTTTATTTTAATTGTGCATGTGGAGGGGGTGAAGTGTTCAAATAGCCCCAGAGGCCAGAATAAGGTGGTGTCCAGTCCTCTGGAGCTGAAGTTACAAGTGCTTATGAACCTCCTGGTATAGGTGGTGAGAACTGGGCTTGGTCCCTAGAAGAACAGTAAGTAAGTGTTCCTAACTACTGAGCTCCCCTCTAACCCCAGGAATGCTTGCTTAATTTTGCATAATGAATTGCATCTTGGCTGAATTTGATACTGCAAGACATAGAACATCTTTGATGCTTTTAAAGCCAGTTGATGCTTTGAATTTATAATAGTAAAATCTTAGACCATTGCTTTACATAAATATATTCGCAAGCTGCATACGGTGGCACATTCTTTTCATCCCACACTAGAGAGGCAGAGACAATGGGATCTCTGTGAGTTCAAGGCCAGCCTGGGCTACCTAGAGAGTTCCAGGTCCTCCAGGGCTACACAGAAGAGACTCTATCTCAAAAACAAACAAAAACAAACAAACAAAAACAAACAAAAGCTGTGAGGGTAAATGATTGCCAATGGTTTGGAGGTTTTTCTGCCTTCCTCTAAGTACTTCATAGGAATGGATCATTGGCTCTGGTGTTTATGCCCTTGATCTACTTGAAGGTCAATCGCGCCACTGAGGAGAGGTAAGGTTCCGAGCTCACTCCTTTGTTACTGTCTATTTCTATCTGTCCAGTTTTTCCAGCACCATCTGTCAAAAGGACCTGGTATTCTTGACACACACCTCAATTATCAATAAGCAATGATATAAACAAGCTCACCTCTGGGTGCTCAATTCTAGCCCCTGGCTATGTGTCTTTCCCCATGACGGTACAACACTGTTTTTGTTGTGTATATTATTCATTTTATATTACATATGTATATATTATCCATACTGTTTCACATATCTAGAGCCATCTTGGGGTATCCTGATATTCCGTATGAGTTTATGGTGGCTTTTGAACTTATTAAAAAAGATACCACTCGACAGGCATGGTGTCACTTGTCTTTTATCTTAGCACTTGGGAGGCAGAGGTGTGAGGAGCCGCCCTCACATTCGCCATTGCAAGATGGCGCTGACATCCACTCAACCAACTGACAAACAGGTGGTTTGCGTGTGTGCTAGGACGTTTTTTTTTTCATTCCTTGTGCACTGCCTCACCTGTGACACAATACCGGTCGACGGGCTACAGCCAACCGTTGGGTGCCACGTCCTAGGCGGGGAGAAGTTTCATATATAAGGACTGGGATTTTGCCCCCTCGGGGTCCTCTTCATCTGTAAGCTTATGCTCTCCCTCTCAAGATGCATAAAAGCTTTACTGCAGAAGGAGCCTGTGTGTGCCGCATCGTTCCTGCTGGCGGGAGGTTGCGCGGGACACAGAAGCAGATGGATCTCTGTGAGTTCAAGGCCAGCCTGGTCTACTAAGCAAGTTCCAGGACAGCAAGGGCTGTTACACAGAGAAACCCTGTCTCAAAAAAATCCATTGTGTGGTGTGCATGCAAGTGTACGTGTATTGTGTGAGTGTGCATGCATGAAACTGTGTGCACATAATCACATGCATATGCAGGTCAGGAGTTGGTGCCAAGTATCTCCCTTGATTGATCTCTTATATCTTGAGCCATGGTCTCTCATTGAACCCAGAACTTTCTACAGCTGGAAAACTTGTTCTAGAAATCATTCCTGCATTTACGTGGGTACTGGGATTCAAACTTGGTCCTTGTGCTTACAAAGTAAGTGTTTTAACCCTTGAACCATTTCCCCAGTCCCCACCATTGGAACCTCGGTAGGGTCATATGCAATTACACGTCCTTTTGAGTAGTATTATAATCAATATTATCTTGAAATCTTTAAAAGTGAATGTTTTCCACTTTGGGTCTTTAAAGTAACTTTAGATGAGTTTCGTAGTTCTTAGTATTACCTCCTCGGTTATATTTATTCCTAAATATTTTATTCTTCTTGATGCTGTGCAAATGAAATTGTTTTCTTTTTAAACTTAAAAAACATTATTTTCTGTGTATGGATATTTGCATGCATGCAGTGTCCATGGAGATCAGAAGCTGGTGTGTTAATCCCTGAGTCTGGAATTACAGATGATTGTGAGCCAACATGTTTATGCTGGAAATAAAACAAGCAAAACCCACCTGAGCTATCAACCTGAGCAATCTCTCCAACCTCAAAAATAATGTTCCTGATTTCCTTCCTTACTTGTTCTTTGATGTCATTCAACTTCTTAATCAGCTCCAACAGTTCTGTGTAAGGATTTTGAGGGCTCTGTCTGTAAACTGATGCTTCTGTCAACTGAGTAATTTCACTTCTTCTTTTCCAGTTCAGTGATGTTTTATTCTTTTTCCCGCCTTTCTACACCCAGAAATTCAAATGCAACCTTAAACAAACGTGAAAGCAACTTTGCATTCACTCCTGACCTGGGAAGAGAGTGTGACGTTAATTCTAGGGACTTTACACGGGAATTCTGTTATGTCCTAGAGGTTTCCAGCAGTTACTGCTATGTTTTGAGTCTGTTATTAAAATTATAAAGCAGTTTTGAAATGTGGCAAGTGTTTTTTTCTATATCAATTGAATTGGCCACATTTGTTCTTTATTCTTTGAGTGTGGTGTAACTCTCTGATGGATTTTCATATCCAGAACCATCTTTTCATTCCAAGAGTAAAGCCCTTGGTCATTCTGTGTAGTCCTTTTTCCTTTAAGATGTTTTAAAATTTATTCTTTGAGAATCTCAGACATGTATATGAGACATACTTTGATCATGCCCACATCTTGCTTCCCCTCCAGCTCCTCATGGGAATTCCCCAGCTCCTTCTACCCGCATCGACACACATCCTCACACTCCTTGCTGCCGTGTCTTCCCTATCAAAATAAACCCTTCCTTTCTTAAGTTGTTTCTTAGCAGGTATTTGACCTCAGTAATCACTACCCACTGGGTATCTGTTTTAAGGGTTGCCAGATTCACTTGGCTGGTATTTTGTCAGGGGGACTTTTTACATCAAAATCTCAACAGGTAAGAGTGAGTGCGGCTCTTGCAGAGAACCATAGTTCAGTTCCCGGTAGCCACATAGGTCAGCTCACAACTACCTCTAACTCCTGACTCAGGGGATTTGACACCCTTTTCTGGCCTCTGGGATTCCTACACACCCCCCTCTCTTACACACACACACACACACACACACACACACACACACACACAATGAATCTTCTTTAAAAATTCATCAGTAGGATAGGCTGGAGAGATAGCTCAGGGGTTAAGAGAACTTGGTGCTCTTACAGAGGACCTGCGTTCTGTTCTCAGCATCTACATAACAGCTCACCACCATTTGTAACTTCAGCTCCAGAGGATCTGATACCTCTGCTGGCCTTCGCAGACACTTCAAGCATGGGATGCTCAGACATACATGCAGACATACACTCTCAGACATACAAGATTTTTAAGGGAACTCCTGGATTCATAGAATGATCCAGAAAGTGTTCTTTCCTCTTCAGTATCTTAAAAAAAACTATGGAGAATTGTTATTAATTTTTCCTTAAACATATGGTAGATGTGCTGACCAGATTTATGTCAATTTGGCACAGACTCACTTCAGAGAAGAGAACCTCTAATTGAGAAAATACCTCCACCAGATTGTGACATGGAAGTGTACATACTCTTAGCCACTAAGCAAACTCCCCAGCCCCCAATTTCAATTTTTTAATGTTTATTAACTTTTGTATCATAACATTCAAGATAATATTGAAGTTGAGGCATCTGCAGTGTGATATATAATCTTACCAATTTGATGGACTTTCGACTGCCATAAAAACAAATCCCTGGGTACGCGTGAAACAGCACTTTTCAATGAGATTTAATTGAGATGGGAAGACCCACCTGGGGAGCATCCTTCCATGGGCTGGGGTCCTGGGATGAATAAGAAGGAAATGACAAGCTGAGCACCAGTGTTCATCTCTCTACTTCTTGACTGTGGACATCATGTGACCAGCCACCTCCTGCTGCCAGGACCCTCTTACTATAAATCAAAATAAACCTTCTCTTACTTAAGCTGTTTCTTGTCATGTATTCGACCCCAGCAATGAGAAATGTGATGAACACATCCATAGTCTAAAGAGAATGTTCCATGCGGCTCCTGCAGTAGCCTGTGTGTGCACATTGGGTCCAGGCTACTTAGAGTCTTTCTGGATCTTCCCTGTCCTTGATCTACCAGCTATTTACAAGTGTGATGTTGACAACTCCCAAGATCATTCCTGTCTCTCCCTAAATTCTGACAGTTTGCTTCACATATTTTTTGATTCTGTTGTTTGGTACATATATGTTCATAGCTGTTGTATCTTCTGTTGAATCACTGATTCTGTGAACACATAATGTCTTTATTTGTCTCATATAAACTTCCTAATTAGTTTTATTGTCATTTGAGAAGGAAGTCTCAATTGAGGGATTTCCCAAATCAGATTGGCCTGTGAGTGTATCTGTTAGGAATTGTTAATTGACGCAGGAGGACCCAGAATACTGTGGGTGGCACCACTCTCCGGGAAGGCTGCTTGATGATGATCCTTTGCTGATGTTCTTGGGACTCCTTGGGAATTTCTCCTTTGTTGCCCTTAAGATTCTTTCTCTGGGGACTCTGGAGAGATGACTCAGCAGGTAAGAGTGCTTGCTGCTCTTGCAGAGGACCCAGGTTCCTTTCTTAGCACCCACATGACGGCTTAATGACTGTGTGTAACTCCAGCTCCAAGGGCTTGATGACCTCCTCTGGCTTCTATGGACACCTTTACACAGTATACATACACACACATACAGACACAAACACACATACAGACACAAACACGCATACAGACACAGAGAGAGAAAGAGAGGGAGAGAGAGAGAGAGAGAGAGAGAGAGAGAGAGAGAGAGAGAGAGAGAGAGAACAAAATAAAGATGCTGGGATCACCTCTGCCACATCTGCTGTCTTCTGACCTCTCCACCCCTCACTCTGTCACAGTCTTTCGTGTTTAGTTGAATTTTTGAAGTAGCAAAATATGAGACCCTTCTTAACTCCTTTTGCCTGTTTTCTTTAGATGTGTGCCTGTTTCCTTAATTATGTACAGCACTGTAAAGATGTAATCATCTCAAATCAATGCCAATTTAACTTTAATTGCATGAAACTATTATTTCCTTCTGTTACCCGTGTTACAGTTTTATCTTTATAACCCTGCATGCTCAATAGTTTATAATTATTTTTATGTGTTCATCTTCTAAATTCTGCTGAAAATATAAATGGAGTTATGGAGCTACAAACCAAAACTATAACAATAGTGGCTTTTGTATTTGTCCACATATTTAGTTTCACAGAAGATATTCATTTCTTGATCCAGCTTTGAGCTGGTGTCTAATGACCTCTGATTTCAACCTGAGGACCTCTGTAGCATTTCTTGCAGGGCAGGTCTGGTGGCAGGAGACCCTTCAACTTTTGTTGACCTGAGAATTCCTGATTTTCTCCCTAATTTCTGAAGAGTAATTTGCTTGAATCTTGTCTGGTAGTATCTGGACCCATCCAAGGTTAACTTATGTTGTTCCTGCTAGCAGGGCGTATTTCCTTGTTTCTTTATAAGCCCGTAGTCCTTATATAATACTTTTTGTACATGAAAACAATTTATTTTGATAATATTCACATCCCACTCCCCCACCTAACTCCTCTCTGGCCCATGCCCCATCACTCCACCCACTCCCAACTTCAGGTCCTCGTTTTTTGTTTCCTTTTAACCTATGGAGTCTAATTTGTACTTTCCACACACTCTTGGCTATGGGATCATCCACTGGAACGTGTTTGACCTACCAAGAACCACATCCTGAAATCAATCTTTATTAAACTTTGGTTTCCATAACTCATGTTTCCACTAGGGTTTTGACAGATATTTCTTTGAATTCCAGGGGCTTCCCCCAGATTTGTACCTTAGCTCTGTGCTCCAGCCTCCTACAACACCGCAGTCAAGCTCAAGGTGGTATGTATCCTTGTGGTAGATTTCCAGCACATAGATGCCTGTAGATGCCCTCATTTCTCAAAGAGACTTCCTCTAGTTCTTCTGGGCCTTAGATAGTTTCCAGCTGTGTTCTTTCCTCCCGGAGTCTGTGGGCCTGTGATCTCTAGAAGCATTTATAAACTATGCAAGCTGCTTTTCCCACCCCAGTCAAGCAGAACAGGGATGGCGACTTTGCCACCCTACTGAATGCTGGCAGATCAGAGCACATGCACACAGTACCATTCAAGTGCTATCTGCTTGCTCTTCCTGGATGTGGGGAGATAGAAGAGACAGAACCCTGGTGTTCAATGCCAGATCTGCCAGCACACAAGCATGGGCCTGTGACACTGTTTTGAAAATGGATTCCTCTTGTTTCTTTGCTTCATTTCTGGAAAACTGACTATCTCTTAGAGCCCTGGCCAAGTTAGTTTAGGCAGCATCTTCTTGCAAAAAGCCAAGATCCTGGCATTTCTGTCAAGTAAGGAGTGTAAAGTTTTCCAGTCTGCTGTTCTGTTGACTGATCAATTCCTTTAAAAATTATGAAAAATAAAAATGTGCGCATCTGTGCTGAGGTAAGTCATTAATTAATTCTATAGAGCCCAAACTTCCCGTGTCACCCAGCTCCCGATGCTGACAGACCTGGGCTCCTAAAAATTTTGGTGAGAGAGAAGCTTCTTTTTATAGTAGACAGCAGTCAGTGGAGAACTGCATCAGCAGCCGTAGTGCTGCGAACCAGAGGCTGAGTGCCCAGCCCTAAACAGGACATCCATAACACCTCCCTGTACTGAGGCTCAGGGAACACCGTGGAAGAGGAGGGGAGTGTTAGCGTCAAGGAAGGGGAGGGAGGACTGCTGTGGAGGCTGTCTTCTGGACACACTCATGGACTCCCCGTGGCTATGGTGATCTGGGCAAGTCAAGCCAGCCAAAACTCTTGAAAAGATATGGGTGATTGATAGCACCCGAGGGAGGGAGAATCGTTCTTCTTTAAGGCCGTGGCCACTGGTAAGCTTCCCCTGCTGCAGTGGATGCTCTACAGCCGTGTAAGTGTGAGCAACATTAAGTAGACTTAGTGGGTTATCATAAAAGGAAAAGGAAAAGTTGGGGAAAGGTGTCATAAGGGGATTATGGGGGAAATAGGCAATAGGTATGCTAGTATTTCATTGTTTCTGTGTATGAAATTCTTTAAAATAAAAAAAATTAAAAATAGGATAAAAGGAAAAAAATCTTTCCTACAGAGAAGTGCCCCTTTCTTACAGAGAAGTGGGTGCCACTCAGGCAGAGCCAGGAAGAACATTGATGACTCCCACATATCCCACAGCACTTACTAATCCCAGCAAATCAACTTCTCAGTAGGGAAGTCCTGAGCCAAGTACAAGGGCAAATGCCCCAGTCACAGTCAGGGTAGTGGGGGGAGAAGCAGGGGGAGGGGCACCCTGGATGTGAGTAGGAGGGAGGATGAGGCAAAACTCACAAGCACATCCAGCCTAACATGAAAAAAACAGATTTTGGCTTCTGTGCCAAAAACCTATACCCCTCAAAAGAACAAGGTCAAGAAACAGAGAGGCAGAGCTGGACAGATGTCTCGTGGTTAAGATCATGCACTTCACCTTCTGAGAACCGGAGTTTAGTTTCCAGCACCCATGTAGAGCAGTCACGACCACCCATAAACCCAGTTGTGGGGGACCCAATGCCTCTGGCCTTGACCAAAAAGGAAGAAGAGACAAAGAGGCACTGAGGACAGTTCCCAGAAGGAAGGAACTACAGATATGCACTTGTGTCTCTGGCTCTTTGTCAGCGTCTATGACAAATGAAGCTACAATGGCTGAGGGGTCAAAGCCTTGTAGTGGCTCCCAGCAGTGGGGTAGCTTGGCCCCTGCAGGTTGGGCGTGCGATACAGAGAACAAGCTGGGAGGCTTAATACAGGCAGGAGTGAACAGCTGTGATGGCAAACGCAGCCACAGTCTAAGTCCCACAGTTCTGAATGGTGACCTTGTGGCCAGGTGAACTCCTCTGGTGTGACCCCTGCCCTTCGTCCAGGGGAACACACCCATATCTACCGAGGGAAGGGCACGCTTCTTAAACTCTGGTGGTTCAGGAAGAAGGAATATGTACATACAGCATGCGTAAGCAAAAGGTGATGCAGACAGCAAAGCACACATTGGTTAAGACAGGGAGGGAGCACATAGGAGCTCCTGGTTCTATTTTTACAACGTACCTGGAAATTCAAACCCTATCAAGATTAAAACATCCCTTAGAGCGCCCTATGCTAGCTGTGACCTGAAGGCTAGGTGGATGGGAGGGCAGAAGGGAGCAGCCACGAGCCTCACCTGGACACAGATGCCCAGGTGAAGTGTAAGGTTACCTCTTTGGCAACCCCAAAGAGGTAAGGGCGATTGTCTCCAGGAGTGGGTGGCACGAGAGTCTGAGACAGCCAATGGATGGGGCAGGTGCTTCAAGTGTCCCAGCTACAGCCTAGTGTCCCTTCCCATTTCCAGCATGCCTGCAATGGGGCCAAGGCCTTGTGGTGGCTCTCAGCAGTTGGGCTGCCCAGAGCTGGCCCTGATAGGCAAGTTGGAACGTGTGTAGGGTTGGTATAGAGAGAAAGGTGAGAAGCAGCCCCCTGCCACCAAGTTTGCTCAGGATTAGACAGATTGAAGGAGAGCAAACAGAAATGGGGCCTCAATGTCCTGTCCCTGAACAGAGATGCCAAGCAGACAAACAGGCCCTTCCCTCCCCTCCAGGAACCCTGTTGTTGACACGATACCCACGAGGTTTGCTGAGAGGCCTATGGCCTCCTTCCCCCATGGCCCTGTGCTGAGAAAGGTGCCTGGTACCAAAGCCAGCTGGATACCCACACCCAGGCTGCACTGGCCTCTCCCCAATAAGCTCATACTACCTAGCCACAGGGCCCCTGTGGTGACTGGGCTATGGAGCCCCAACCCAACCAAAGGACACACCCCATGCAGGTCTGGGCACTGGGAAAAGGGACACATAGCCTGCCTTACACAACAGGTCTCTTCCAGGAGACACAGGCCCAGAAAAACCCTCCACTATCGTGTTCAGATGCTTCCTGCCCAGGGGCCCTCCCATGTCTCATGGCAGGAATATAGCACGTGTTCAGAGAGGAGCAAGGAGGGAGTACATTAGCTATTAGTCCGTGCTCCTGGGAGACACAGCTTCAGAGCTCCCTGAGGTCATCTTCTGAGTTGTCACCGGCATTATCATGAGAAAGCCCAAAAGACATGCTGTAGATGTGAAGGGGTGACTTGACACAAGGTCTCCTGCCCATTCGTCTCAGACTTCTGTGTGCGGAGAGGGACTGCTGGCTGAAGCCCACAGATGGGCTATCTCAGAGCTACTGCCACATCCCTCCTGAAGGAGAGTGGTAAATGTGTTACTGTGTAAGAGGAGGTGGAGGGAGTTCCTTCCTGCAGGGCCAAGCCTGTCCAGGTGAGCCTGAGCGTGGGCATCCATACATCCATACATGTGGGATGACTAGACACACCCCCCATGCAAACAGTGAGCAATGGCTCAGAGCTCTCTAAAAGCGGAATCTGCCAACCAGTCCAATCATCACTGCGGAGGCCGTTTGGGAGGTGAGGATACAGTTCAGCACAGCTGTTTAACAGCCAGCTCCCAGACAGCTGCCAGGGACTTCCTAAGCCAACACAGGCTCTGGTGCCAGCACGGCCATCTTAGCAGCATACTCAGAACAAGGGCCCAAAGCAGATTGCAAGTACATGGTCTCTGTGCTGAGGGACTTCTTTCCAGTGCCACAGCAGGAAAGGGAGTCTCAGGGATGCTCTTTTGTGGAATCCCAAGGCGCAGGAGTTGCCTGCTGAAGATGAGCCCAGCCTCAGACTATGGAAGCTTGTCCAGTAGGAAGCTGATCTATTTCACAGAGAAAACCCAGACCCAGCTTCATGCTGAGCAGGGCTGTGTGGGGAGGAGGCTGCCCCCTATCCTGGTGGAGCTGGCTGGGGTGCAGGCTGCCCCCTATCCTGGTGGAGCTGGCTGGGGTACAGGAAGAAATCCAAGTCCAGAGATGGCAGAAACATCTGAACCCCTGGACTGTGTTTCAGTATGTGAGGTAAGGTGTCCCTCTTACCTGGGAAATGTCAGAGGCGCAGGCTCCTCTGGGTGGAAGGAAAAGAACAGAGCCGGAGTGTGAGTAGTGTGAGGCTGTCCTAGCAGGTGCCTGTAGCTGCTCTGTCCCCCTCAGTGCCCCCTGCTCAGGCTAGGATCCCTGGAGATCCCACCTTAATGGGAGATCTTGATTAAGAGTCCTTTGTGCTCTTAATGGGGGAAGTGGACTGAGACACTACAGAGGGATATTTTCAGGTGAGTCTGAACTAGGCACAGGCCTGTGGACCTACTGATGGTAAGGTGGTCTTGGTGACTGCTTTCTGGCAGCTGACTTGCAGTGTCATGGGGCCACAAGCTGTTGCCTTGAAAGAAGACAGGCTTACACTCAGCTGTGTCAGTAGTGACCTGTCTTCACGTTTGCCCGCCTACACTGTAAGTGAAACCCCCATCAGGCCCAGACATCCATCACTCAGCAATGGGGACCTCAAGGGTAAACCTAAGCATGGCCGATTAGGTGGGTTTGGGAATCTGAACCAGCCTCTTTGGGATCAGGGTAGGTAACTATGGAAGCTTGTGGTCGAACATGTCTGCACATGTCTGCCCAAGGGTCCACACTCCATCATCTTATCTTGGGACTCGTAGGCAGCAACATTTGTTTTGGTTTGCCTGTAAAAGCACTAAGGAGTCTCTCCTCACTTCTTGGCATAGACACAGCCTCAAGTACCAACCTGTCTTTATCTTAACCTTTGGAAGACCACAGGTCAACTAGAGTTAGGCCATGGGACTTGAAGAGGCCTCTCACCCCTGACCCTCAATAGACCACACTCCCCTCCTAGCTTTGTACTGCTTCCTCTTGCAGTGAGACAAGGGTTCTTCACCTTGCCTTCCAAGGACAGTCATGGGGAACTGCACCTGGGCTCTGGCCTCAGACAAAGCAGATGCCCCACTGTGGGTGAAAACTAGGTGCTGTGGTACTAGGTGAGGGGTTAGGAGGAGCCTACCCAGGCTTCTGTCCAGCTTGTTCCCAACTTTGGAAGCACCTAAAACATGGAGGGTGGAACTTCACCCTGTGACTCCTACAAAGCTCTTAAAGTTAGTCCTTCTTAAGACCTCATTCCCTCCAGAACTGCTGGGGCCAGCCCACATCTATGGGGCCTTGTTCAGTTGTATCAGCAGTAAAAGGTTTCCTGCCCTCTTCCATGGAAAGTCCAGGTGTGGGGTCAAGGGGCTACTTCTGTGGTCAGGGTGGAGACTACCACCAAGATGTGTGTAGGCTCCTGTCCAGCTCTTTGGTTCTTTCCAGAAACAATGCATTGCACAATCTGGCTGAAGCTGCGGTGGGGAGGGTGTGCAGGTAAGGAAGGTAACCATTCCCACCCTGGGGCATGAGATCTGGTTGCTTCCTGCCAGCACACCTGCCATGGTTCTAGGCAGAAGTGACGAGAAGGGAGGACCTCAGTCTATGGGTTCTCCAAGAGCTAGGGGATTAGTGACCACTGTATTACCCCACTGAGAGGAAGAGGTGGCACTCTGGGATACCTGATCCTCTCCAGGAGCAAAGACACTGATTAGGAACTGGCAACCACTAAGAGGTCAGTGGGGTAAGCGGGCAGCAGAGTAGACCTGCAGAGCCAGCCAGCCTCAGGGGTCACAAAATATGACCCCTACATGAAAGGTCACAGTGTCTCAACCAACAAGTATCCCTCTCAGCACTGGTCATGGATAGCAATCAAGCCCTGAAGCAGCCCATACCATTGGCAGTAAACAACTCAAGCAAGCAAGGCAGCTGTGGGGATTGGGGGAGTGTCTGGAACCCTTAATAGTATGCTGATAGGACTTGTCTGCCTGAAACCCAATGCCAGGCATACTGTGAGGCCTGCCACTGGGACAAAACCCTTCGTGACTTGGGGACTGATAGGGACAAGATATACTTCTGATTTCCTAAACTTGAAGATTACATTCAGGCAGGATGGACCTGATGGTGTCTTGGCAATCAGACCAGGCCTTGATTGGCAGGGCCTGCAGAGAGGTGGGACTGTAGTTCTCCAGCTGAGCCTGGAGCTTGCCTGTCCAGTAGGAATGCCTGGGAAGAACTGGAGGGCTGTTCTTACACATTCCCTTAGAGGAGTTGGGAAACCCCTGTCCCCTCTAAGGTTCTGCTTCGTGCTGTCCTTAAGGGACAGCCTACCCATGAACAAAAGCCCAGATCCAGAATGCTACAAAGGTGCAGAACTGGGCTTGCTCCACCTTATGGTGGCTTTGAGGAACACAACTGAACTCCAGAAAGCTGGTTTTCCCATTGGCCATGAAGGATGCAGGCTCCTGGAGCCCCAGACTAGACCCAGCTGAGCCTGGTTCTTATATCTGAGGCAGCATGAAATAGAAGTGTTGGACACTGAATTCCTGGAGGCTGGGCTTGGATACATGAGTCGGGGTTCCCAGGTACACTAAGCGTGCTATCAACATGCTGCCTTGCTGGGAGACACAGTAACTTACATGAGAAATGTGTTCCTCTCTTCATGCGGTGCCAGAGACATTTAGACAGAATCTGACCACACCCCACTCTATCCACTCCACACATGTCCAGTGACCACAGGTCTGAGGTTCCCACCCTGAGCCCCAGGATGCCTCCGAGGATCCAACAAGGTCTAGCTGTTTATCTCCTGCCCTGTCAAGTTATAACTCCAGCTTCCTAGCAAATGTCTGGGTCCAAAAGGCTGACATTCCACCCTCTGCTCCTAGTGTCTGCTCTAAGAATAGTCACCCTGCTGCCCTCCATGTGTCTGCTCTTGATGAGGTCTGGAGCAGCTGAGCACTGGAGGGTGGAATGGGCATGATCCTGGCCTGCCCATGGGCTACTCAGCCTCCACTTCAGGTCTCTCTGGGCCGTGGGATATCCAAACATTCTTGGCTCAGCCAGGTCACTGCCAGATCCCTCTCATCCATTCATGCATTGATAAACTTACCCATTTATCCACTCATTCAATCAACCACTTGACCATCCATGCCTTCATTTACTTGCACATTAATCCATTCCTTCATTCATTCATCCACTGGCTCACATACTCATTCATCTGATCATTCATTCAGTAATTCACTCACTCATTCATTCACTCACTAATTCACTCACATGCCCACTCGGCCACTCACTTCCCCATTTATTCACTCATTCTTCCACTCAGTCACTTACTCATTCACTAATTCACTCATTCATCCACTCAGTCACTTACTCATTCACTAATTCACTCATTCATTCACTAATTCACTCATTCATTCACTAATAATTCACTCATTCATTCACTCACTAATTCACTTACCCACTCAGCCACTCTCCCATTTATTCACTTATCCTCCCACTCATTCAGTCACTTACTCATTTATTCATTCCCTCATTGTCCTCTCCCAGGATGCTTCTGACTCTGAGCATCATCCAGGCTCTTGTTAGCTTCTGTGTAGTGACTGTCACCTTTTGGGACCTCTCTGGAAATAGAGGCAGAGGACTCCCCAGTGGCCTTCACTGGACTTCCAGCCCCTAGTGAACAGCCTGACATATAAGCTCCCTGGAGTGTAGGCCTGTCCTTGTTCAGATCCTGTATCTATAGACATGTTTGTTTGCTTGCTTTAACAAAACAAAACACACACAGAATTCACAAATGCTCTTGAGTATATTTATAAAACATATTGGTCATTTCCTGGGGTGAGGGGCACAGGTACAGGGCTGAAGTGAGAGTGAGGCAAGCAGCTGATACCTGCATCCGAGTGACTGTCATTCATAGGACCCTTGGGTGATAATGAAGGGAGCCCATGACCATCATGCTCCTCATCCGTGGAGAGGGGCCTCTCCCACCTCCAAGAACATCTGGGGTCGATGTCCCTCTTGAAGAGGAGGTGGCAGGTAGCTAGAATTCAAGCCACTTAGACTAAACTACATGCCCTGCTGGCCTCAGGAGGACTTCTTGGTTAGGTCCGCGTTGGTGCTCAGTTTACTGGAAAGGCCCAAGCTTGTCCTCGCTGACCCTGAATGCCGACTGCTGGCCACGTTCCTCACTTTCCTTGGACTTGAAGTCTTGTTCTGAGGACTCCGCATGGCTTGTGTCCCCTGGAGCATGGCACCGCTGGCCCAGGCAGCCACACTTCTCAACCTGGGTGTAGCTGAAGGTCCGACTGGAGCCATCATCACAGTGCAGAGTCACACTCCTCTGCGAGGTTTGCAGCTCCTGGCAGCACTCACACGTGTGCTCTACCGTGTTGGCCTCCAGGGAGTACCTGCGGGTAGATCTGCTCAGCAGCTGGCCTTGCTGGGAGCTGCCACAGGCTCTGTGTCCAGCTGGCACAGTAACAAGCTCCCGAGGTCCTTGTCACCCTGTGTTCAAGACCCTACTGGCTCACTTGCCCATTGCCTTAGGGCATATGTTTCTGCTACAGCTTCCCTTGGCCACCAGGTGTCCTAAGTCTACAGCTGGATGCACAGCAGTACTGAGTACTTTGGATCTTGTGATACTTCCACAAACGGGTACCGCTTTAAAAGTAGTCAGTACAGCCCAAGGAGCAAGGAACCCTGCTGATGCTACCTTGGAATTCATGAGTTATCACAACGGTCTAGAAGCCCTGCACCCTCTTTCTCACCTTCCTGCTTCTTCCTGTCTGCCCTGCACCACACACCCCACCCCACCCCTGCTGCCAATTGCATCTCTGAATACTCCCTGGGTTCCCTGGGGCCCGTACATACATGGAGGTGCTGTCCCCGCAGTTGCCCTGGCAGTAGGAGATGCTCACTGGGCCGTCAGAGCTGCAGTTGTGCTGACGGATGATCTGCTGTCTTTGGTGCACTGTACATTCTGGGAGGACAGGAAAGGAGGCAGAAGGTAAGTGTCTGTTCAGTAACTTCCTGGGTGCCCCAGGCTGAGATCAACCCCTTCCTTGTCAGATCCCCACTTACTCTGCTGGGGTAGGAAGGGACAATCATAGCAGCATCCGTCTTCTCTCAGCTGAGCCTGGCCCTGTGCCAACAATGGGCCATTGTGAATGTCAGGGGCAACGAGGCATTGAGATATGGAGGGTTGAGACATGAGGCCAAAGGTAAACAAGAGTAGGAAGCCTTTCCACTAGAGAGGACAGGCCTGCTGGGCATGCAGCACTGCCCCCTTGGCTGGAGCAGGGAAGCCTGAACTTACCTGCGGACAGTTGATCTTGGGGCATTCTGTCTTCATTGTCACGACTATGAGTGCATCTTGGAACTTCTCACACTTATGAGTCACACATGGGTTCCCAGGTTCTGACCATAACTCACCAGGCTGCAAGGAGGCAGGCTGAACAGTGAGTACCCATCCTTTGTCTCCTTACAGCCTATGAGCTTCCAGGGAGACCTGACATAGGCCAGGCGCATGTCTGAGAGATATGGCTTCCCAAGTGCCCCCAAAGGGTTCTAGAACCCTTTCTACTCAGCCTGGAATCACCAGAACCCCGCCTGATCATCCCTGAACCTCCAGGATTTAGGCCACGCAGAGTCCAGTGCCCCTAGGACCTTGATTGCTCTATTCACAGATGTTGTCCAGTTCATGTTTTCTATACCTAGGCTGGGGACTTTGAGTAGTTTGGTGAGCATTGTGGCTTCACCTCAGCCTGGGTGGAACCTTTGCAGAGCCTGTGGTCTGTTCCCAGCATCGGTTTCCCTTCCGAGGTCACCTAGCATGGTCCCAGCTACTCACCTGGTAGAAGTAGGTAGAGTTGCTGCTGTTTTTAAAGGGGCAGGTCTTCTGTATACACTGGCCACAGCACTGCCCTGGCGTGACCTGGTACTCAAAGCCCTGCAGGAAGAATGGTGTGCTGCCTGAGATCAGGCCATTGATTGGCACAGGCTGACAAGAGCAGAAGTGAAGCCAGTGCTCACCTTAGGGCATTGGATGTTACAGAGCTCAGTCTCACAGTTGACCACAAAGACATCAGAAAGGGAATTGCTGGAAACCTCACACAGGCATCTTTCACATAGGCTGGAGGAGACCACGTCGCCAGGCTAGAAAGAGTCCCGGCTGGGCATTAGTGGGCTTAGGCTCGGAAGAGACCTTCAGTTCCCCTGGCTGACCACCAAGCTGACTCGTTCCCTTGGTGTTGCTTTATTGTGAAGAGACCATGATTCAGGTGCTGTCATGAGGCAGAACCTATAACTATCTCTCTATGTCAGGAGACCCAGGATACGACATACTTGGGGAATGACATGGAAAAGTACAGCTGGGGGAAATGAGGTGCTGGCATACCCAGTATGATTTCAGGGAGCAGAGAGCTACTAGAATCCTGATGATCCCAGACACCAGGCATTGGCAGCTTCAAGGATACGAGGGCCAACTTTAACTGCACTGCTCTGAGCTATGTCCACAGAGGCTTGGGTCATTGGCCTGGACAGGTTCTGGAGAGGCTCAAGAGCTCCTTGGCTTCTCAGATGTTCACCTAAGCTCCAAAGGGCTGGTGGGGAACCCCAAGTGGGAACTCAGTCCCTGTAGGCTCTAAGGCCTGAACACCAGTGATTCCTACCTGGTAAAGAGTCCCGTTGACTTCACAGCCCTTCTGACCTGTCCAAAAGACACACTGGCTGTAGCCTGAGCCTTGCAGAGCACAGCCTAGCTTCTGCATCAGTAAGTTCTGCTGCTAGATACTGGACCACAGCAGGCTTCCTTCCCACCAAGGATAGCTACCCATCTCCAACCATCTGTAATTTCATCATTCCCTGGGAAATTGCAGACCCCAGTGTGGCTGGGTGCAAAGCTTACTGGGTGTAAAGCTGCAGTTCTGGCTTGGACAGCAAGCTCCCTCCTCATATGTGACGATCAGGCTAGAATTCTCCGGGCAGTGCAGAGGTGGAGGGCAGTGGCTGGAGTTGCAGGCTGTGGGTAGAGAGAGCTGTCAGGGACTGGGCTTCCTCGATACATGCTTCTTTTCTGCTTCAAGGCCCCACCTCCCACACCACAGGATGTCATGGCAGCTCCCAGGACCCCACGAGCAGGCTCTTCAGGCTGGGCAGAGGAGTCTCTACCACACAAACCCAAAGAATACTCTGCTAGGAGATTGTCAGATCAGGACACAGGACCCTCAGGCAATGTGCAGAGCCTGGGAGGGCATGGCTTCTCCCCGCTGCCTCCTGAGACCATGTGCGCAGAGCTGGCTGCTAACTTGGTGCACCTCAAGAGAGGTCCTACCCACGGGTATGCAGACAGTAGCAAAGGCTCACCGCAAGTGAACTGGGGACAACACTGGCCATCCTCTAGGGCTACAGGCACCGGAACAAAGCCAGGCTCTAGACAGGTGGGCTGGGGGCAGAACTTCCTTCGGCAGGTCAGCGTGGCATCCTTACAGATGCAGTCCTGGCAGTCGATGCTGATGGTGTGGCCCGGCTATGGGGAAATGACACATGAACCTGACCTGCGAGTGAGCTGCTCAACCCAGGGGCAGCTGTAGCCACGCCTCATACTCGGGCCCCACATGTGCTGAGGAGCTGTGCAGCAAGCCTGGGGAGAGGGCTTCTGAAGTGCAAGGCCTGAGGCACTGAAGGCCAAGCATGGAGGCCAGGAGCTGAGGTGGGAGAGGGGCTTTGTTTAGTGAGGAGCCCTTCCCTACAACTCATCGCATGTCTCCTCAGGGAATAAGGAGTCCCAGGAAAGAACAGAGCTGACCAGTCCTCATGAGACACCCAGCAGCTTCAGAACACAGGCAAGGCAGGTCCCAGAGAAGAAGGCCTTTCTGGATCCTGTCGGGGACATCAGCACTCTCCCTGCCTTCATCTGGCCTTTGGAACACTAAGAAAGCCCCACTCCAACCCTACGCTGCCTTTGTTTGCAGCACCTCCTGCCTCAGGTTCTGATCCCCAGAGACAATCACCATTTATACCTACCTCCATAGGTTCCCCATGAGGCCCCATACACCCTGTAGAAAAAAGTTCAGTCATTTTGGGTGGCCACAGGGATGAGGCAGGAATAGAACCCATTGGGCACCATAGTGGGATCTGGGGTCAAGCCACATCCTGCCCATCCAAACCCACACTCCATGCCCTTGGGGATGTACATTGGCAGGAAGGCACACAGATTGAGTCATTGGTACTGAAAAGGGTTGAGCCATCTGGACAGAAGCAGCCCTCTGTCTTGGAGCCAGACTCTTGAAGGATCCTGTGAAAAACAGAGAATCTGTGGGTCCTTCACCTCCAAGTAAGAGAGTCCAGCCTCGGAGAGTCAAATGACAGAATCGGGTGCCCAGGGTTTGTCAGCCCTGTGAGCAGAGTGCTGACACTTACAAGCTTGGGCTGATGTTATCTTCCCGGTAGCAGTAGTGAGGGTTGGATGGGCCACAAGGCTGGTATACTTTGTTATCAGGGCACGTGAATGCTGCATAGAGAGAAAGCCACACCTGAGACGCCGTCTCAAGGCTCCACTTCTGAGCTCCTCCAAGCCCCAGCCATTGCTGAGTGCTGACACCTGCTTAGAAGCCCTTGGTGGGCTATAACCTCGGATTTGTCTAGGTCAGTGGTTCTCAACCTTCCTAATGATATGGCTTTTTGATACAGTTCCTCTTGTTGTGGTGATCCACAACCATAAAATTATTCCACTGCTACTTCATAACTGTACTTTTGCTACTCCCTTGAATCATAATGTAAATATCTGATGTGCAGGGTATCTGATAGGCGACCCCTTGACCCACAGGTTGAGAACCACTTGTCTAGGTCCTTAGCGCTATTGTTTATCCAAGACAGCCAGCACTCCAAGCCCTAAGTCCAAAGCACCTTAATTTGATACCCCCCCTTTCTCACAACAAGCCCAAAGCTTGGAGCCTTTCCCTCCAGGGAAGACTGGTCCTGAGTCTGGATGTTCTTCTCCTTACCCAGGCTATATTCCTAGTGCCCCTAAGTGCTCATAACAGAGGACAGGAAGGGGACTTAGCTGGGCACTCACGACAGGTGTTGTTAGTATAGCTTCTCCAGGGGATGCACACGCCCTGGGCTGCACAGAGTGCTGCATAGAGCTCCAGGCCTGAGCACACCACCTCCAAGTCCAGCATGTGGCAGTAGTCAAATAAGCAGCCTTCATAGAACTGCAGTGGGGCGATGACATCATGACAGAGCTTGAAGACGCTGTGGGTGGGCAGAGACAATTGTGGCGGTGTGTACATCCATACGAGTCAACTTGCCACCCAGAGGGGGGGCCTCTAGATCTGTGATATCCCCTTGGAGGCAAGGTCCTGGGCAATGACTCAGCACCTATGAGGCTGTCCAAGGGCATCCCACCTCCATGTGTGCAGGAAAAGGTATCAGCCAGAACACTGTTTCCTGCAATGCCTCTCCCCTCATGCTCCCTCATTCTGAAACCCATGCCTCTCCCCTCAGGCCCCCTCATTCTGAAACCCTGGGTGTTGCCCTGGTACAGGCAGTGACTGATGCCCATACCACTGAGAGGAGCTAGTAGAGGACTTCAGAGACTTAGCCAACCTAGCCACAGCCAGCCCTACAATAACATCCCAGCAGCAATCACTGTTTGACAAGATCCATAGAGACAGTGCCCAGAGCCTGGAACAAGGCAGGTCTCATTTTTCTTAGGAGCCTTTTAAGGACCCCATAGCTTTTAAGGACCAGCAAGGCTACCCCACTTCCTGGAGTCTTACTCGCTTAGGATGAGCTCACAGAGTGGCGATGGTGGGCATGAAGTAGGTGATGGCTTGGGTACCACTGAAGTTGGCGTTGGTGGAGGCCCTTGGCAGGAAGGCTGGTTGGGTACCTTCCAGTGGAGAGACATCTCAGAACAAGAGGAGGCTATGGAACCCCCAGGCAGGCGGCATTCATCCTTTTTGTCATTGGTGCAAGTGCCTGCAGATGAGACAAGGATCAGCCAGCTGGGCGGCAGACCTGTGCCCAGTGTACTTCTGTTGGGGATCAGAACTGGCATCTTTTCTCACTTCCTTTCTTGTGCATCTGGCTTCCCCGGAAGTCAGTTTGGTTCCTGGTGTACAGAGAAGCCACCAGGGAACAACAGATGTGAACCACATGTGTGCACAGTCTGAAATCCCTCTAGACCCCAGGGGAGGCTGCCCTTTAACACCCAAACAATATCCAGGGTGAAGCTTACCACATTGGCCCTCGGTGTTGTTGGCAAACAAGTTGAAGGGCACCTCGACTGAGAAGATGAGGCCCGAAAACATGACCCGGACACCAATCTCTTGGATGGTAACATACATCTTGATACCCACACGGGAGACGACAATCCCATTCTGCTGGAAGCCAGGACTGACTACCTTGTTGTTGAAGATGATCTGGATACAGGCAGCAGGAGGGAGTTTAGGATTAGGATCCCTGTCCCAGACCAAGACTGCCAGACTGCCACAACCCCTCCACACACAAGGGCATGTCCACCTGATTGGTCATGACGCCGCTAACTGGCCTGCGGGTCAACACCACACGGTCCTGGTGATACTCGACAATGATGGACTGCGGGCAGGAAACACTGTCTTCCAGGTGACAGAAGTAGTTGTCAATGAGCACACGGAAGTATCCAAACACGGGCACGATCTGCTGCACCAGCACGTATGTGCAGTTATCCAGGAAAGTGTAGTAAGTGCCATCAAATGTGATGTAGTGGGGGTCACCCCAGCCGCTGCAGACACCTGTGGGTGCCAGGTAGCTTATAGCAGGGCCTCTATATCACCTATAAAGTGGCTCTTATCCAGCTGGTCCAACCCCTCCCCTGTTGCCTGCAAATCAGAAACTCCTCAAGCTATTGAACCCTTCTGACACACATAGATGGTCCCTTCAGACTCTGGCCTGGCAGGTCCTTCATAAGCTGCAGAGATTCTAAGACACAGAGGACCCTTCTCTTCTCCCACTGGGCTCTATGGCTCTGGGACTCTGTTCTCTTCACTTGGCATCCCCTGTCTTCATAATGGAAAGTCTTTCCTGGTGTCCAATGCATTCTCTCCTCCTCTGTCATGCCTCCCTCTGTTGAATCCTAATTCCACTCACACTGGCACTGGTAGTGCTGGCAGCAACCATCCTGGTCATCCACCTTCAGAGGTGGGTAGCCGTTGGCACAAGATGGTTTCTTTAGCTCTGGGCACTGGCGTGGGCTCAGGGAGACAACATTGTTGCCCTCACAGCTGGCTTGCGAACAATTCGGCATGGGCCAGGTCTCCCCTTTCTGCAGAAACAAAGCCAGCTGTGAGTCTGAGTCCTGGGTGATGGGGTTCTCAGTTCTCAGGGTTCTAGAGCCTCATTTCATCCCATGGCCCCACCTCAAATCTGCTAATACACGGAACTGGCTACATGGGCTCATGATGTGGAACTGTCTATCCCCTATATGTCACAGCTCTCCATGTGCCACTGTGTCCATGGAGTGCACCATCCCCTCTGTCACTTTCATTCTCATTGGGGGTTTTAAGCTCCAGCCCCAACACCCCACTACCTGTCAAGAACATCCAGACCTGCAAAGCATAGACCAGCCCTGTAAAGCCATAAAAGAACCCAGCCCAAAGCTCACCCTGTGTCAACTAGGGACTGGTAATCTTCATGAAGACTGAAGCTGAGGTATAATTGAAAATACAGCAATGTCTCCGCAGTGGTCATGAGTCTCCAGGAAGGATGGGAGATAGACTTACCAGTCTTGGAGGAACCACATTGCACCGATTCCGCTCGTGGACAGGTGGGACAGTGGATGTAGACAGAGTTGGTGTAGGGGGTGGCATGGTGGAGGGGCAGTCTTGACTAACACCTCTGACCACCTGACAATCCTGGCTGCACAACGCATAGTAACAGTGGCCATCAAGGTCTGTCTGGTTGTAGATGATGGTTCCTGTAAGACCAAGAGGCATGTTGGGAAGGTCCTGGGAGGAAAAGTCTGCTTCCAAGGCAGTGGGTTGCTAGCCTCAAGACTTTCCACTTAATGACAGGATGAGACTAGAAAAGTTTGAAGGCAATTGTGGTACCATTTGCCAAACCCAAAGATGTTCACAGAAGAAAATGAGGAAACAGAGTACCTTAGAAATCCCCATAAAAATATCTCACTTACCCAAAGGGTATAACTGGCCTGACACGCTGCAGAAGCAAGGGGTGGTAGAGCGAACCCTAGGGCTGGTCAATGAGGATGGGGACACAGATGATGGTGACACAACTGGAAATGAAGGCTTATGGGATAATGTCACAGGAAGAGTCCGATCAGTCCCGAGACAGTCTTCTGGAACGTGACAGCACAGCACTCGCACCTCATAGTTGAGGCACATCCCAGACTTGCCCTTCTGGTCCCTGTTGTGGCACACCAGGCCCACACTGGGGACGCACTGCACCACCTGATTCAGATCCTCCAGATCTACCTCAGGATGGTCCACAGCCCTGCATTGCAACTCTGTGATCTCCTCTGGCCGGTGACAGAGTCTCTCTCCACTCCTCAGAATGTTGCTGTAGGTTTCCAAGTCCCCTCCATGTGGACCAGGCACCGGGAAGTCAGTGTCAAACCACTTGGTCCAGTTACACTGCAGCTGGCAGTGAGTGGTCACTGGGGAATGAGTCACCTCAGAATGAGTCCTGGGGCCCGTGGTGCTGGTAGCAACAGAGGTGGTGCTGGTTCCAGGAACAGAGAGAGTGCTGGTTTTCCCCGTGAATATTGTGTGCTCCGTCTGCCCAGAACTGGTGCTGGTCACCCTGGTGGACACTGTGCTGGCCGTTTGTCTGGAGGTCAGTTTAGGAGTGGATGTTGTACTTTCTGTGTGCACAGACCTGGTGCTGGTTTCTCCTATATGTGTTGAGCTGCTCTGGGTTTTGTGGGTGGTGCTGGCTTTTCCTGTATTGGGTGAGCTCCCTTGGGATGTTGAGGTGGTACTGACTGTCTGCACAACAGTTGTCATGGTTTGGGGCGTGGAGGTACTGCTTGCTGTCTGCATGGAAGTGGTGCCGGGTGTTGAGCTGGTGACAGTCTCACTTGGGGTACTGGGAAGAGTGGCACGTGTGGTGGTGAGACAGTCTTCTGGAACTCGACAGCACAGCACTCGCACCTCATAATTGAGGCACATCCCAGACTTGCCCTGCTGGTCCCTGTTGTGGCACACCAGGCCCACACTGGGGACGCACTGCACCACCTGATTCAGATCCTCCAGATCTACCTCAGGATGGTCCACAGCCCTGCATTGCAACTCTGTGATCTCCTCTGGCCGGTGACAGAGTCTCTCTCCACTCCTCAAAATGTTGCTGTAGGTTTCCAGGTCCCCTCCATGTGGACCAGGCACCGGGAAGTCAGTGTCAAACCACTTGGTCCAGTTACACTGCAGCTGGCAGTGAGTGGTCACTGGGGAATGAGTCACCTCAGAATGAGTCCTGGGCCCTGTGGTGCTGGTAGCAACAGAGGTGGTGCTGGTTCCAGAGGTGGTGCTGGTTCCAGAGGTGGTGCTGGTTCCAGAGGTGGTGCTGGTTCCAGGAACAGAGAGAGTGCTGGTTTTCCCCATGAATATCGTGTGCTCCGTCTGCCCAGAACTGGTGCTGGTCACCCTGGTGGACACTGTGCTGGCCGTTTGTCTGGAGGTCAGTTTAGGAGTGGATGTTGTACTTTCTGTGTGCACAGACCTGGTGCTGGTTTCTCCTATATGTGTTGAGCTGCTCTGGGTTTTGTGGGTGGTGCTGGCTTTTCCTGTATTGGGTGAGCTCCCTTGGGATGTTGAGGTGGTACTGACTGTCTGCACAACAGTTGTCATGGTTTGGGGCGTGGAGGTACTGCTTGCTGTCTGCATGGAAGTGGTGCCGGGTGTTGAGCTGGTGACAGTCTCACTTGGGGTACTGGGAAGAGTGGCACGTGTGGTGGTGAGACAGTCTTCTGGAACTCGACAGCACAGCACTCGCACCTCATAATTGAGGCACATCCCAGACTTGCCCTGCTGGTCCCTGTTGTGGCACACCAGGCCCACACTGGGGACGCACTGCACCACCTGATTCAGATCCTCCAGATCTACCTCAGGATGGTCCACAGCCCTGCATTGCAACTCTGTGATCTCCTCTGGCCGGTGACAGAGTCTCTCTCCACTCCTCAGAATGTTGCTGTAGGTTTCCAGGTCCCCTCCATGTGGACCAGGCACCGGGAAGTCAGTGTCAAACCACTTGGTCCAGTTACACTGCAGCTGGCAGTGAGTGGTCACTGGGGAATGAGTCACCTCAGAATGAGTCCTGGGCCCTGTGGTGCTGGTAGCAACAGAGGTGGTGCTGGTTCCAGAGGTGGTGCTGGTTCCAGAGGTGGTGCTGGTTCCAGAGGTGGTGCTGGTTCCAGAGGTGGTGCTGGTTCCAGAGGTGGTGCTGGTTCCAGGAACAGAGAGAGGGCTGGTTTTCCCTGTGAATATTGTGTGCTCCGTCTGCCCAGAACTGGTGCTGGTCACCCTGGTGGACACTGTGCTGGCCGTTTGTCTGGAGGTCAGTTTAGGAGTGGATGTTGTACTTTCTGTGTGCACAGACCTGGTGCTGGTTTCTCCTATATGTGTTGAGCTGCTCTGGGTTTTGTGGGTGGTGCTGGCTTTTCCTGTATTGGGTGAGCTCCCTTGGGATGTTGAGGTGGTACTGACTGTCTGCACAACAGTTGTCATGGTTTGGGGCGTGGAGGTACTGCTTGCTGTCTGCATGGAAGTGGTGCCGGGTGTTGAGCTGGTGACAGTCTCACTTGGGGTACTGGGAAGAGTGGCACGTGTGGTGGTGAGACAGTCTTCTGGAACTCGACAGCACAGCACTCGCACCTCATAGTTGAGGCACATCCCAGACTTGCCCTGCTGGTCCCTGTTGTGGCACACCAGGCCCACACTGGGGATGCACTGAACCACCTGATTCAGATCCTCCAGATCTACCTCAGGATGGTCCACAGCCCTGCATTGCAACTCTGTGATCTCCTCTGGCCGGTGACAGAGTCTCTCTCCACTCCTCAAAATGTTGCTGTAGGTTTCCAGGTCCCCTCCATGTGGACCAGGCACTGGGAAGTCAGTGTCAAACCACTTGGTCCAGTTACACTGCAGCTGGCAGTGAGTGGTCACTGGGGAATGAGTCACCTCAGAATGAGTCCTGGGCCCTGTGGTGCTGGTAGCAACAGAGGTGGTGCTGGTTCCAGAGGTGGTGCTGGTTCCAGAGTTGGTGCTGGTTCCAGAGGTGGTGCTGGTTCCAGGAACAGAGAGAGTGCTGGTTTTCCCCATGAATATCGTGTGCTCCGTCTGCCCAGAACTGGTGCTGGTCACCCTGGTGGACACTGTGCTGGCCGTTTGTCTGGAGGTCAGTTTAGGAGTGGATGTTGTACTTTCTGTGTGCACAGACCTGGTGCTGGTTTCTCCTATATGTGTTGAGCTGCTCTGGGTTTTGTGGGTGGTGCTGGCTTTTCCTGTATTGGGTGAGCTCCCTTGGGATGTTGAGGTGGTACTGACTGTCTGCACAACAGTTGTCATGGTTTGGGGCGTGGAGGTACTGCTTGCTGTCTGCATGGAAGTGGTGCCGGGTGTTGAGCTGGTGACAGTCTCACTTGGGGTACTGGGAAGAGTGGCACGTGTGGTGGTGAGACAGTCTTCTGGAACTCGACAGCACAGCACTCGCACCTCATAGTTGAGGCACATCCCAGACTTGCCCTGCTGGTCCCTGTTGTGGCACACCAGGCCCACACTGGGGATGCACTGAACCACCTGATTCAGATCCTCCAGATCTACCTCAGGATGGTCCACAGCCCTGCATTGCAACTCTGTGATCTCCTCTGGCCGGTGACAGAGTCTCTCTCCACTCCTCAAAATGTTGCTGTAGGTTTCCAGGTCCCCTCCATGTGGACCAGGCACCGGGAAGTCAGTGTCAAACCACTTGGTCCAGTTACACTGCAGCTGGCAGTGAGTGGTTACTGGTTGAGTGGTTGTGTGTGGACTACCTGAGACCCAGGTCTTTGTGTCTGTGGCTGCTGAGTGAGTACTGGTGTCCTTGGTGAAAGAGGAATACATCTTCGTGGTCCAGTTGGTCTTTGTTTTCGTGCTGACTCCATGTGATGGGGGATGTGTGGTAGCTGAAGTTGTGTGACAGTTGTCTACTACTGTGCAGCACTCTATCCGGATCTCATAGTTGTAGCAAATAGGTGGCAACTGGTTCTTGTTCAAACAAATCAAACCCTCCTCTCGGTTGCAGGTCACATCCTGCCCCAGCTCCTCCAGTGG
This sequence comes from Arvicanthis niloticus, assembly GCF_011762505.2. Lineage (NCBI taxonomy): Eukaryota > Metazoa > Chordata > Mammalia > Rodentia > Muridae > Arvicanthis > Arvicanthis niloticus. The sequence goes on along the minus strand of NC_047658.1, from coordinate 108,295,024 downwards.
TGTGTCGGGAAAGAACTGAGCCCTGCACTCAACATCTCGTGGCTTCTCACAGAACTTGTATCCTTTGGATCTCAGGTTTTGAAAGGTGTCAAAATCTCCACTGTTTATGTCAGGCTCAGGGTAGCTGCCATCTATCCAACTGGTCCAGTTGCAAAGCTCCTGTTTGCATGCATGAATTGTCTCAAAGGAGGCTATGGTGGACCCTGAGGTTGAGATGGATACAGATGATGTGGCTGAAGTTGACTCTGGTGTTGGGCTAGTGGTGGGCAGAGTTGTTTTAACAGTGGTAGAACTGACTGGAGCAGGAGTAGATGGAGCTGGAGCTGATGAAGAAGGTACTGAGGAAGAGGGAGGAGGACCTGGGGTATGGGTAGAAGAACCTGAGGTAGCTGGGCTGTGTGTGTGCTCAGTTGAGGTGACAGGGACCGAGGAGGTTGTGTTCCCCATGGTAGTTGTCCTGGAGGATATCAGATGGGTGGTCTGGGTAGGACCACTGGAGGTTGGACAGCTGACCGGGGAACAGCACTGCACTTTGATCTGGTAGTTGTCACAGAGCCCTGACACCTGATCACTGTTGTAACAGATTAACCCTACAGTTGTGCTACACTCCACGTGCTGCTGCAGTGCGTGAAGAGGCACCTCAGGGCTGTCCTCAGCACGGCACTCCACTGCTTTGGGCACTGGGCAGATGTGGTAGCCATGGTCACGGAGGTTCTTCAGAGTGTCAAAATCACCACTGTCAATGCCACGTCCAGGACGGCTGACATCCATCCAGGGAGACCAGAGGCACTCCTCTTGGCAGCCTGATGTGGTTACGGTGAAGGCCGAAGTAGATGTGGTCAAAATAGGGGCTGTGGCAGGGGTCTTCACAGACGACACGCTGCTGGTTGTCGATGCAGCCTTGCTTGGGGACCCTGGGTACACTGCACTCGGGGTAGGGCTGGAGTGTGTGCTGGAAGGTCGCATTGAGGTCATGACTGTGGACAAAAGTAACAGGTGTGAGCATTGGGGCCTTGGGACTGTCTGCCTGGTCCCTAGTCATAGCCTCGCTCCTCATTCATCAGCTACCTTGTGGGTCTCACCACCCTGGTCATGCCAACTTTGAAAACTGAACATTGTAGCCCTGTCAGTCAGCCTTCTTCCCAGAACCTGCCTTTCAGTGGGCAGAAATGGAGCCTAGTGGGTCCACAAACAGACGAATTAATCTCTAAAGCCATGCCCTGAGAGGAATCTACATACCCAAACTACCTCAAAACTAGTTTGGGGTAACTTTACAAACCCCCAGGAGGGATGCCTCAGGGATGCCTAGTGATCCATGCGGTGTAAAGGAAGGAGGCAGCTATGAATTCTGGGAGAATCTCATGTTCATCCTAGGCTAGCCTAGGACCACTTGTACTTGAGGCTTCTAAGCAAAGACCTGTTTGTATGGAACCCTTGCTTGCCCTGCACAAGCTGGGAAACACCAGTCTGCCCTTCTTCCCCCAACCTCACCCCCACAGAGAAAACTCCCCCATTCCCTTGGAGAAAACTCCATCCTAACATGTCATCACTCCCCGTCTCCAAGTTTCCAGCAATCCTCCCAAGAGTGCCCGCCCAGGGGCCCAGTTTCTGACCATGTATGGGCACAATCCCAGCTTCTAGTTGGCACGTCATCACTCCTTCCCTAAGCTTTATAAAGCCCCCTTGCTTTAGCTGGATGTGTGCATGACTCCACTGACCTCCACCTGTGAGATCAGTGAACCCACCTGAGAGCTGCCTACTAATAAATCTGCCTTTATGTACTTTTAATATGGTCTAAAATCTGGCCTATATATGTGTCACTGAGAGAGAGAATGCCTTTCAGGGCCCACACTCCCTTGAGGTCATGTCCAGTAGCTACAGAAAGCTGTACCATGGACACCAGGTCTGCCAGAATGGGTCAATGAGATTTGTCCCTTTCTGCTGTGGAACAAAGCAGGGTACTCCTGTCCCTGATGACCAGATCTTGGGCCCCTTCTTGGGCCCCATGGCCTGCCACCAATATCCAGAGCTAGCCATTAACATAACATTCAGCAAGAGAGACAGTACCAATCAGCATGGAGAGGGACACCCCCGGGAAACCTAGCATTTCTGCCGCCAGTCACATCTGTCTTACCAAGTGGTGTGGAGAAGGAGAAAGTGGTAGGGGGTGTGGGGGTGGTGGGACTGCAGGTGTCAACACTCCTCTCGATGGTACCATTGTCCCTGCAGTGTGCAGAGATACAGCCTCCCATGCCATCTGTCGTGTGGTAGATGATGTCCCCAGGATGGAACTGTTGCCCATTGTAGGTACAGACACAGGCTGTGGGGAATAGATGTTTAGCCTGTCAGGGTGTGCCAAAGTGCTGGCAATGAATGCCCCACCCCCACCCCATCTCCAGCTCAGACAGAGCTGCAGGGGCTCACCACCAGCATCATGGGAACAGCTCACACCACTCTCCGTACAAATGCTGTCAAGAGAAACAAGAAGTGGGACTGAGCACACGGGAACTGGAACCATCTGCAGAACCCGCTGTGCTTAGTGTTGGTGATGTAACAGCCTGTCACAGACCAAGCTGGAGCCCTCTGCTGTACTAAGGTCACACTCCCTTGAACATCACCCCTGTCAATAACCAATGGAGGCAATGTGGACTCTGATGGATATTGTACCCTCATCCCTGGGTGGACATCTAGAATGAGGACACATCACAGTCACACACAGATGAATCTTAGGCCAAGTGTGTCCTCTCTCCCAGATGAGCGAGCGTTAGGCTGAAGGTACCCTTCCTCTCACCTGAGCCCCAGGCCGAGGGCACCCTCCCTCCCAGCTCAGCCTCAAGCAATAGTGTTCTCCCTCCTAACTGAAGCTCAGGTCACTGGGGTTCTGGTAGGTGTGCATGTGGGGTGGGGGGCGGGAATCAGAGGGGGAACAGGGATAATAATATCATTTTTTTCCCTCAGCTCAATCTCAGACTGTGGGTACTTCTAGACCCCGGGCTGGTGCTATAAATAAGGTTAGTTTGAATTCCCCACAGTGTTTCAGGTTATATGTTACTCTGGCTGAGTGACTTACCAGGAATAACAGTTTTTGTCTGAAGGTACTGATGCACCTGGCCAGTACAACTTTCCATTGATGCGGCAGGGAGGTGGCGGTAGAGGTGAGGGGGTGACTGTACAGTTGGATACACACTGCATCGTGCCCTCATCAAAGATGGGGGCTGTTGGTGGGCACTTGGGGTAGCAGCCTGTGGACCAAGAGACCTGAGTCCCAGGCAGAGTCTTCCCAGAGCCCTCTCACCCAGAGCCCAGGTCTATCCCCTGGCATCAGCCTCATCCACAACACTAGTGTTTGATGTTGAGACCATAAAGGCTCCTAGTGGGATCAGAAGAATAAGAAGACCCCAGGCCTTAGATCCCAGGATAGACCCCAGTCCTGATCCTAGGAACCCAACAGATCCTGCTCCCTCTCAGTTCATCCTTCAACCTACCTTCCAGACCACGAAGATCTTGTAGGCACTGTCCACTAGGGTTCTGGCAGGTGCGCATGCAGGGGGCACCACACGGCTGGTAGTGCCACTCACACTGACCCTCTGGGTTGTAGTAGTCACAGAACAGTGCTGGAAAATGGAAAGATTTACTGGGATAAGCCTATGCCTAGGGTCTGCTAAGCCATTTCCCACCCCGCCCTGAGAAACGGTAGCTCAGATAAAGGTTTCTGGCTAATGGGAGTGCCAGAGCAACAACCATCAAATGGGGTTCTCCAGGTACAGCAGCTGCCCTCAGCCACGCTGCTCCCTCAGGCTGCACGTGGACTGTGCTTAAGAAGGGGTTCTGATCCCTGCATTGCATTGCTTCTCCCTCCAGCTGCTCCTCCTCATTTCTGTTTCTCTTGTCTCAGTGAACTATTGGCCCTTCAATACATGCTGATGAATATACAGAGCTGGCCTCGCCTGCCTGGAACCCTAGTCTACAGCGGATGTCATAGCCCAGCCCTGGCAGTTCCCAGCCCTTGGAGCTGTTCACATTACAGCCACCTGTTGAGTGCTCACAGTGTTTATGCACTTGAGTGTACAGGACATATGCGTGTGTGTGTGTGTGTGTGTGTGTGTGTGTGTGTGTGTGCATGTGAACACACACACACACACACACACACACACACACACACCAGAACCAAGTCAAGAGGAACAGAGAAGCCTGCCATCTACCTCATCCCCAGACCCACCCTTAAGTAGCACAGACAAAGTCCCACTCACGGCAGATGTCTGGTGTCCTCCAGGACACACATACTCCCACTTCATGGCAGGCCTGGGCATAGGCGGCCACAGCAGTGCAGAAACACTCACAGTCACCTCCTGAGTCACAGGCACAGGCGTCACTCACACATGCTTCATAGTACTTGGCTGGCTCCACCTGAAAGAGTCAAAAGCATCAGGCTCTGGGGCCTCCTGCCTCCCCCATCTCTTAGTGCACAAACTGGCCTAATCATTTGGACTAGTTTCTACTAGTGTCCATGGTGACAAATGTATGACCATGATACATGAATGTCCGGCCAGACCATCATAGCATCCATAGGCTGGCCCTGATCATGGAGCTGCCTGAAGCTCCCTCAGTTCATGTTCAGAGTCAACAACCCCCAAACAATAGCCCATTCTGGTGTATGCACATGGGCCCCTGAACCCCAGACACCCATGCCCTTGGCTGATGACTTCTCCATCCTAAGGTCCAGAGACCACCCCACCCCACGGCCGTACATGAGCATGGCAGGTGGAGAAGGTCGCACTGTTGATGATGCTGCATTGCTTTTGGGCCCAGGACTTGCGGTAAGGGTTGGCAGTGCAGGGGTCCTTGGACACCAGGACATCCGGGCAGGATGGGGACAACTTCCAGCTATTCCCAAACTCCAGCACGTCGCCCACCACAGACTGGCTGCGTGTGGTGAAGTCATTGATGGCGTTGTCATCAAAGTTCCCACACAGACCAGAGACCTTGCCCTGTAGAGAAACACAGAGATTAGAGGTATGGGACAGAGCCCCCTTCATTTACCTAATATCTGATCTGCTCTACTACCACCCAACTTTCTGAAGGATGAGTCCAGGAAAAGCAGCAAGTGTGGGTGTGGAAGGCAACCCCTGTGGTGTCCAGTGATAGTGCATGGTGCTTGTGCCCATTTGTGTCAGCCCCCAGGCCACACCCCCTGCCCATGACTTCCTAGGAGGCCTATGAATCTCCCAGCTTGGCAGCTTAGGAAACCTCTAACCCCGTTTTTTCCATGAGACTGCTCTGTCCTTCCCTCTACATTGACTTTAGTACCAGTTCTCAGTCACTTTGTTGGGTGAGCATGGGGCCACAGCAGTCAGCTTAGAGCCTGTCTTGAATAGCAGTTCAAAACGCTACCATGATCTCGCCAGTGGGCCCATATTTGCCCCTGTTCTAAGCCTTATTCTTGTGAGCAGTGCCTTCCTAGAAACAGAATCTTTGAAGATGTGTTCAAGCAACATGAGGCTCCATGAAGGCAGGGTAGGTTCTGGGTCCCCTGTCTAGTGTCCTTTTTAAAGAGAAAAAATATAGACATAACCACGTAGGGGAAAACCATTGGACAACAGAGATAGAGACTAGGATAATGAAGCCGCGATCCAAGGATACCTGAAGCTCCAAAGACAAAAGAGGCAAGAAAGATCCTTCTGAGCCTCCAGAGGGGTCACAGCCCTACTGATACATCACTTGGGCTTCCAGTGTCAGATATGAAAGAGAACTGGCCACCCCATTTGTGGTCATTTGTTACAAAACCCACAAGACGTGCACAGCAGGGGGTTTCCTCACTGATATCCTAAAGGTTCTTCCCACCCATCCCCTCCCTCTATCTCTTGAAAATGTATTTCATTAATTGGTGGTGGTGGGGTGTGTGTGTGTATGTGTGTGTGTGTGTGTGTGTGTGTGTGTGTGTGTGTGTGTGTGTGTGTTATGCATGTTCCACAGTGCTCTTTCAGAGGTCACTTCTTCTACCATGTGGGTCCCCAGGATTAACCTCTAGCCTGAGGTCATCAAGCTTATCAGCAAGCACCTTTACCTACTGAGCCATCTCCCCCACCCTACTTTCTGTCTCTTTGCCTTTCTCTGTCTCTTTGCATATGTCTCGATCTCTCTCACTCTCTGTCCATCTCTGACTATCTCTCTATCTTTCTCAATCTTTCTGTCTCTGTGTCTTACTTTTCTCTCTATCTCTGTGTGTTTCTGGATGTCTCTGTTCATCTCCCCACCCCCATGTGTGTCCTAGCCCTTGAGAGGGATAACAGAAATGCTTCCCTGGCTCAGCCTCACCTTGAACTCAGGGCTGAGTCTGAGAAAGATGCTGGTCTTTTTGTCCCACAAAAGCACCAGGCCAGTGTCGGTTTCCACCACCAGGTAGTTGCCCATCTGGTGGACGAAGTAGGGGGGCTCCTGCCCCTCGTCCCTCTGGACCACCTCCATCTTGCTGTCACTCAATTTCAGCTCATAGTTCTGTGTGGCAAGAAATCCTCAGGGCCTGGCCAGGAACACGCCCCCTCCTTGTGCCCCTGCACCACTGTGCAACCCCCAGGATGTTCAGCTAGCTCAATTCTTCTCACCCCCAGGAAGATCTTGATGCCCTTGGAGCAGGTGGTTCCTGTAGTACCACAGGGGATGTTCTCGGTGACAACACGAAAGGCATCCTGGGAGCTGCCATTCCCACCATTGTTGTCCTGGAGGAGAAGAAGACCATTACAGGATGTGGAAAGGTGATGAGTTCCTAGGGCTGTGTGTGGCCACGGGTGAGGCTGCCAGACAAGCATACCTGCAGCAGTGTGTACTCGCAGTCCCCATTGAAACTGTAGCGCTGCCCATCAAAAGTGATGTAGTGGCCATCCCCATACACAGCACAGGTGGCCAGGCAAGGTTTGTCTGTGCATTGCCACATCCTGTTCTCACAGGTGCTGCATAGAAGGTGGAGGTCAGCTGAGGGCTCACACCAGAGTGGGGAGCTTCCCAGAGGCTCTATGGGGATGCCTTATGGAAAACTGAAGCACAGAGCTTAGACACCTTGAGAGCCTATGCTGTGTATGCCACCAGAAGCTGTGCTTGAACTTAGTCCGTTCCTAAGGAGGACCTCTGTACCTGGTGATAGCTTGGCTATCCACCTCTCCCACTGTGACCCCTACATACCAGTTGTTGCAGCCCACTCGGATGGTCTCCCCGGGCCTGTAGGTGGCCTCATTGTGCACACAAGGGCAGTCCTCAGCAATAACACAGCCTCCATTGCCATCTGCCACCAGCCCATTCGGGCACACACAGCCAGGCACGCACTCGGAGCTGTACTGTAGGGAATATGGACAAGCTGAATGGGACTGGATGTGGATAGATGTCTGGGGCTGATGTGTCCGTTTTGTCTGCAGGACTGCAGGTACCATGGGAACAGTATGCTCAACATCTGGGAGACCAGAGGTGCTCTGAGAATAGTGTAAGCACGCTGCCCTGAAGGCCCTCAGCATCAGAGAGCCCTATTGCTCTGCTCTAGGAGCAGCCATGAGGGGACCTGAAGGTCTCCACAGACACCTAGCAGGAGAGGTCAAGGAAGTGAGGGGTCATCAAGAAGGCCCTAGGAAAGGTTATTAGGGAGTGACCAGGTCACTTACACAGGTCATGTCTAGGGTGTGACAGCTTTTCTGACATCCAGCTCCAGTGTCACCAGGTGTGGCATTGCGGCAGTCAAAATAGATCATGGGTTCATCACACACTGGGGAAGGAAGGGGACCAGTGAGGAGATGCCATCCATCCCTGCCAAGCTCGCTATGAGGGAGGCCAGTGCTGTAATACCTTAGCCATTTGTTTCCAGACAGCCAAGCATTTGGCTGCCTGCCCTTTGGTGGGGGGCAGGGTGCACATCTGAGTTGTACATGCAGAATGCATGTGAGTGTATATTATGTAAGTTGAGAGTGCAATGAATGTTTTCATGATTATGTGTGCACAGTGTCAACACCCTCATATCCCCTGTTTTGGATCCCAAGGGAATAGACAGACTACACCACAACAGTGAGACTGATCATCAACCCAACTCTGTTCACTTGGGTGGGTATCAACCCTGACAGCTCTTTGGATATTCTCCCATAGTGACAGGCCCCCTCCCAGGCTCACCTGGAGTCGGGGCAGGACCTCCAATACAAGTTAGTGCTCCTTGGGTGCAGGTGCTGCAAGTAGAGGGCATTTAGAATATCATCCACCCTGGGCCCTGTGAATCCCCACCATGTCCTCTTGTCTGCATGACTACAGGTGCATGGGAGTGGGGTGACAAGGATCCTCTGGGAACACAGTCTGCAGGCCTAAGGGTCTTACCAGATGGCCCCATTGTCATGCACAGACTCGCCATTGGGAACTGTGGATCCCTTGTAATAGCAAGGACAGCTAGTAGCCTGCACACATTTGCCCAAATCATCCAAGAAGGTGCCTTTGGGGCAGGTGCAGCCATCTACAGGGATGAAGTTGACACGGCAGGTGACATCTTCCTCACTGAGAGCATGGCAGGTGGGCTGGCAGGTGCTGATATGGTATTGATAGGTCATTGACTTGGGACAGGTAATTGTAGGCTTTGCTGTGTGAGAACAGAAAGAAGGGACACTTAGAACACTGGTGGACACATAGCCCACTAATCACAAGAGGACCTAGCAGTTCGAAGCCTTTTCAGTTCCCCCAGACACTGTCTCCCGATTAGTTCTCTTGGTCAAAATGGTATGGGTCTCCCTTAGTTTCAGAAACTGATGTAAGAATAAGACCCTTGGGGCACCCAATCACCTACTAGGCAAAGGATAGGGGCCCTGGCCTGTACAGAAAGAGAATTGTTTGCCCACAGAACACTCACTGCAGATGCCATCCCTCCAGTCACTGAGCAGCACGCCTTTGGAAGCACAGGCACGTACATAGGAGGACAGGGCTGCACACATGCAGTCCTCGCTTTTCTCACAGTTGCACGTGTCAAACATGCAGTTCTAGGGATGGAGACATTGGAGCATCAGGGAACCAGTCTCGCATTCGGGAGCCTGGTATCTGCCCCTTCCCCAACCCCAACATATTCCTAAGTTTTTTTACCTTCCTCAGGACACTTCCCCATTCCTCTTTAGTTTATTTTAATGTTAAGATCTCACAAGCAGCCAACCTTCCCTCTAGGACATAGATTCTGGGAAGACCCTGGCCCTTTATCTTTGTGACCCACCTGGTCCACCTCTAGAACATCCTGTCTTTCTTACTGTCTTATGACTCACATGTCTCAAAAGATTCATGTTTAGTTCTGATTCTAGTATAGACCTGAGGCTTGGTCTAAACTCAATGAATATGCAATGAGAAAATAAGGGCCATGAATGTCAGGAGCAGAACAAGAGATACAGACTTGGAGAATATTACTGCCCCAGGCAGCCTATCAGTTGCCTCCCTCCAGTGTCTTTTGTTCTTCCAAACACAATGCAGTGTTGGAGTCCTAGCTAGCTGAAGAAGCAGTGGGTGGGCATTACCGAGAAGAAGGTGCTGGGGTTCACGGTGGCGTGACACTGGGAAAATGGGCCACTGGCATCAGTCAGCCGAGAACACCAGTGCTGAGCATACTTTTCTGTGGATAGAAAGGAACTCATCAGCTACTTATTTACCCAAACCCATGGGTTTCACCCATGTGGGGTCATAGAGAAGTTACAATCATTGTTTCTCTTCTTTCCTATGTCCCCAGACCCCTCACCTCCTAGGAATATGAGTGGCCATTGCCATGGACAAATAGTCAAGACTTCTGGACAAAAATACAGAGAAAAGAGGGAAGGACCAAATGATACTGAACCTCAACCCTACTCAGGGGCTAGACAATGTCACAAGTAAATCAGTTTTATTCCTTTCTTTTACCCTGAATTGGGGCCCCTAAAGTCCAATACCCTGTGTACAGCAGATGACGTCCCTGCCATCTTTGAATCTCTCCTGGAGATCCATCATATCCTAATACCATCTGATGCCTACATGGATGCTAGTCACCACCCTTCCCTGGAGTATCCACATTTGTTTCATGTGTAATACTACATAGAATAAACTGTAGCAATAAATCTTTCTGGAAATACCTCTGGCCTTCAAAAAGAATGAACTGTTTCCAGATGCTACAGTCAAGTTAATAATAAGCCTTGTGTCTCACTGAAGATAGTGTACCCAATCTGCTGTCCTATAATATGCTCAGCCTGTTCAAGTCAACCTGCCTTTAAGAGAACCATATAACTGACCTTTCTATACCTTGGACTTCCTCCATAACTAGCTTTTACAATCTAAGCTAAATGTATAATTTTAATCTTAAATTGTGTCCTTTTTCGTGCTCTGACCCAGAATAATGAAAGCATATTACATTAATCATGTTCTGAAAGCATCACACAGGTTGAAATCAGCATTACACAAAGCAAATATCCCACAAATGTTGGATGCAGCAAGCAGATACAGGTTGATAAAGGCTGTGTGTAGTTTTGAGTGATATCCCAGGTCAGCTGAGGTCAGTAAAATAATTTTTCCTTTGTAAAACTGTTTAAAATGTCTATGAAAAAGAATTTCTCATTGCTTCCCCGGGCCATATTTTTATGAGGCAATAAATATGGGGCAAAACCTTTTGTTACAGACAGGCAACAAGGACAGATCAAATACAATAGACAGGCCACTGACTACAAACATAGTCATATGGAAAACACCAGAAGAGAAATGGAGGATTCAAATTTGAGCTCACTTTGAATCAAACTATTCCAGGAAAAAGCTTCCTCTTATTTTTTTTTTTTTCATTTCTCCATATGACATCTACACATCTTACTGCCCTCTCTGGGGTTTCTTTAATGTGTGATTGACACAATACAGTACACACTAGTTGACTTATTCATCACTTCAGGGTAGACAGCTGGACACCAAGCCAGAGTTTGCTGAGAAAATGTTTCTTAGGAAATAACCAGATCACAAATGAAACCAACTAAACACTCCCCTTGGCAATCAACAGAGCACAGACAAACAACTAAATAAACAAATTCACCATTCTCCACGCTGAGAGAGCAGGGGTCCTCAAAGATATTCTTGACATTGGGACAAGCCGCCTGAGTCTTGAAGGTGTTGAAAAAAGCAGCTGCTGTGCCTTCTACAACCCCACTGATGGTCTGGAAGTCGTCAGCCTGCATACTGTTGAAGTTACCACAGAGCCCTGGGGGCAGAAGAGCAGGCTGAGTCCCCATGTGAGCTCTAAGATGGAATGGGCTCAGCCCCAGAGTGAGTGCTTCTTACCACAGGTTAGCCCCCTGAACTGAGGTGTCAGACGCACAGACGTTTGCATATTGGGAATCAGCTGGATCTCAAGCTGCAAACCCAGGTTGGTCTCACCAATGATGAAGAAGGTTGAAGGCCGGAAGAAGGTAACATTGGCTGTGGGCAGAAGATGAGGATTTCAAGGTTAGGAATGGCCCATGAGATGGAGTTACATCCAGACTCATGCAAGCAGCCCTCACCTGTAGACATTGGCAACTGGGTATAGATCTGGTTCACAAAGACCTCTCCAGTGGCTTTCACCATGACCACCTAGAAACAATTCCAGAGCCAAGGTGGTCAGTATGTGACATACTGTCCCTCACTGTCCTTTGGTAACCCACACAGGCTGTGAAGTGTGCTCACTAGGTCTAGAAGACCTTGGGCTACAAAGTTGTAGTCCCCATGAGGTAAACTTGTGTTCCAAGATCAGTCCCCATAACAACCCTGAATTTCTAAACTTCCAAAAGAATCATATCTTAAGTAATATAAAAACAGAAACGAGCCGGGCACTGGTGGCGCATGCCTTTAATCCCAGCACTTGGGAGGCAGAGGCAGGTGGATTTCTGAGTTCGAGGCCAGCCTGGTCTACAGAGTAAGTTCCAGGACAGCCAGCGCTACACAGAGAAACCCTGTCTTGAAAAACCAAAAAAAAAAAAAAAACAGAAACGAATGTATAAAAAAATACTTCAATGGAGAAGTTTTACTGAATAGAAATGCTTGAGTCCTCTTTCCTGGGTCCAACTGGTGCAATTACAGGAGCCCCAGAGTCAAACACCTACAGTGTTCCACTTAAGGGTAGTCTCCAAAGACTCACAGATAGTGGATGTGCTCACTGTTCAGGATGTGACTCCAGAGACTAGACAGAGGTGACTGACAATGTGAACATGTTCCTTCCACCTCCCAGGACCTACTTCTTCGAGGGTTCCCCTCAGCTCTCCCTGTGATATTCACCGTCTTTCCCCCATCGAGGTTCAACGTCACAGTCTTCAGACAAGTCTCGCTTTCAGTCAATCCACACTTCCGCAGCTCAGCCAGTACAGTGAAGACATTGCTGTCACAGGGCTGCAGGGGATGACACAGGTCCTTACATACTGCTCAAACAACCTGCCCACCTCATCCTCTCCCTCCTCCAGCACATGCTACCTCTCCTTGTTGAAAATCCCCACTCCATCACTGTCATAGATTCTAAGAAGCAGTCATTTGAATCCAGGAGGAAGGTGCTCCTAGGAGCACGTGCCATGAGTCTCCTTATCCCCCAACAAGGGGGCTCAGTGTACCTACTGAATGCAATAATTCTAAAAGTTGGGAGGGGAACTGAGGGGAGTTGGGAGTAGGAGAGCAGGTGGATGATCAAAACACATTGTATACAATTTTTTAAAGGTCAGTGATTTCCAAGATGGAGAGGGAGATGGCCAGGTGCAGTCTAGGATGGTCAGCATGGTTGACACTAAGCTGGATGACACTAGGGTAGTAGATACAGGACATCTCATATTTGTGGAATCCTGGGGCATGCTCATGAGTGACCCTGACGGATTCTGTGGACAGTAATGGCTGTTTCTCAGCGTCAGCTGTAACCAATGCATCACCATACTAAAGCAAAATGTTAGCACAGGGGAGGCTGCCAGGGCTGGCGAGGTTTAGGAATTCCATGGACTTCCTTTTTAATTTATTTGTAAACATAAAACTCTTCCAAAAAGAAAACAAGATGGGCTGGAGAGATGGATCAATGACTGTGTGCTGCTCTTGCAAAAGGCCAAAGCACAGTGCCCAGCACCTACATCAGGTAGCTCACAACCACCTGTAACTCCAGCTCCAAGGAATATGATGCCTTCGCTGGCCTCTATGGCACCACGCACATGTACACACAGAGACACACATGCATACACATAAGTAAAATATGCAAATAAAATACTAAGTCTCTTTTAAAAAGAAAAGGTCAGAAGGACCAGAGCAATGAGCAGGGAGCATTCAGGACTAGAGGTTTGATCGACAGTTGACTGACTCCATAGAGCCCTGGGCCAACAGGCAAAAGTATTTCCTCACAATTTTACCATGAAGACCCCCAAGGTATCCCTAGTGCAGCAGTGATGAAAAGCCTAGGCTAGTGATAGCTGGGGAGGCCCTTAGCTTGGTGCAGCTCCCAAAATCAGAAGCCCAAGGACAACATAGGCCTCACCTTACTCAGCACATAGCTGCAGTCCCCATGTACTGTGTACTGCCTTTCATCAAATGTGGAGATGTGGGAGCCTCCCAGTACTGAGCAGGTGCCAGAGCATGGGACTTCCTGGCAGCTCCACTGACCTCCAGAGCATGTGCTATGGGTAGGAAGAAGGACATATTGTATACTAGTCCCAGGAACAACACTCCTGTTATTTTGCCACCAAACTGAAGGTTCCTGCCCATAGTAGCCTGGGACCTAACAAGTCCACAAATCCAGAGGAAGACAGTATATGTCAAGGTCTTGGATGGGGAACCCAAAACGTACCACTTGGTGCAGTCAGTAGAGTAACTGGTACCCGGTGCATAAAATGTCCCATTGTACAGGCAGGCACACTGGGACACGGGGACACAGCCTGTCTGGTTGATGTCATCAAGCACCATACCTGTAGAAAGCAAGTCCATGTGATAGGTGCTGTCTAGGAACCCCAGTAAACATCAACAGCTCAGAGATACTTTGGGCCAGGGTCATAGGGATCTTTCGCCAAGGCTGGACAGTAGCAGCATGACCACCAAAGCAGGTGTGTGCTTTGGAGGTCTGGGGTTGGGGTGGAGACTCCATCTTACCCTCAGGACAGAAGCATCCAGCAACACAGTGGTCCTCACAGACCTGGGAATGCTGGGGGTTGGAGCAGGTGTCCACACAGGGTGAGCCACATTCCTGATGTTGCATGTTGAGGGGGCACGTCTGGGCTGCAAGAAGACCAGAAAGAAAGATCATATCAAGTCAGGTCCCATTTACTGGCTGGATGATGCTATTATGGGGAGATGAGGCTGAGGGCACTTACAGCAGAGGTTGGGACCCCGCCAGTCCTGGGGCTGTCCTCCAGCGTGTGCACACTGCCGGGAGTATTCAGCCAGAGTATGGCAGATGCAGTCAGATGGATCCGAGCTCTCACAGAGACAGAGGTCCTGCTGGCAAGCCTCCAGGTAGCTGCTGATGTCCACCAGGGCCGCACAGTTTGAGAACAGCTGACTTTTCAGGATCTTTTCACAGATGCCCTGGACAAATGGCAGGAGCCCATGCTGACTTCAGACCCCAGGCTTCTCAGAAGCGCCTGGGTTAGCCCAGAGCCCACAGCTCTCCTCCCCACCCTGCCCACCCATTCCTCTCAAGCCTCACAGATCTGGTGGAACAGTCCTTCTGGGGCACAGGGAGGGGGTCCTGGCACTGTTCTGTAGGGCCGTCCATCTTCTGAAGGTTCCCAAACTCAAGGGGTGTCAGCCTAACATCTGCAGGAAGTCCAGAGCAGCTGTCTACAGGTCCCAGTCTCTCAGCCCATCACAATGGCCCAGCCCAAAGGGTCCCCCACTGAGAATGTCCTTGTGGTCCTATGATCCCTGCTATCCCCTACACAGCATCGCCTGACAGGAGCAGACATGCATGGATAGGTTCCCACCCACAGCTTACATGGAACTTAGGGAGACTGGAAGAGGGAGGAGTGTGGGAGTATCTGGATGATACAGCCACATTTGTGATTCCACTACATGGTGGTAAAGAAAAGTGACCCTTTCTGGCCTGAAAGAAGTAAGGATGATTCTGTGTGAGGGTCTGTGTCCCCAGAATAGGGGTATCAGGAGCCAGAGCTCTGCCGGACATCTTGTTCCCCACATGCACCTGTGCGGTATAGCAGCGTGCCAAGACTGTACATGCACACAAGTGTGGGTATGTGCAGATGTGCCTGTGTGCACTTATGCTGGAATTGTGGGAGGGAAGCCTATGTGTGTATGTGTGCTTGTGTTAGCAGCAGACACATGCAATTTGTGAGAGGGTAGGCATTTTTTTTTTTTTGCATACACATAGAGATACACTGTCTGAAATAATGAGAGACTAAGTCTCTTGAGCCTTCGGGGGCATTGCCTGGAGACTTACTCTGGGAAAGGAACTCGCTGGATTTTGGACTGCCATTGAAGTCTCCACAGAGACCACAAGTCTTGTTGGTATATTTGGTGTCCAACTCCAGCTGAAATTGGAGAAGACATCAGACACTTGTTCCCACTATAGATACCCCAAGATGTAAAATATAGACTCCCAAAAAGAGGATGAGGGTTCTCAGAGGAGACACAAACCAAAAGACCCACCCCCATCAGTCATATGAAAGCTTGACTCAGAGCAGGCCTCAAGAAACCATCCCAAATACACAGGACCTGTGTCTGGGGGCAAAGACCCTGAGGCTCTGTTGATATCTGGATGTTCACCTTCCCCAGCTGTGTCAGACCTATGCCCCCACTCCTTACCCACCTCCTGATTTCACTAAGAGGCTCCATCCTTTGTCCCCATTTTACCAGAAGGCTATGCCTACCCCCACCTCTGCCCATCCCCCACCAGCAGGAGACTCTACTCCCCCTCACCAGAAGACTGTCATCGTCATTCCACATGAAGAGCAGCCCCAGCCTAGCCACCACCTTCAGGTAGCCATTGCCAAGCTCAATGAGGACCCCAGACTGGCTGAAGGGCAGCTGGACCCTGCAAAAGAGACTAGGGATAAGGTACTGAGGGGCACAGAGACAAAGGAGACCCCAGGTGAGAAGATCCTTACAGCCATGTGTGTGACAAAGACACGGACCTGGAATGCCAGTATTAAGGAAGAGTTTAGGGGGCATCTCTAGCATGGGGTTTGGTCCTGAGAGTAGGGTCTTGCTAAAAATCTCAGTGCCCCTCAGAACCCTGAAATACCACCAAGTACCTCCATCACCCATACAAAACTGCCCCAGACTCACGGGTGGTTATTGACTAGGATGGAACTCTTGGTCAGCTCAACAACTAGGCCATCAAGTTTCATGGTGACCTTGCTCAGAGTGGTGGAATTAGACTCCTGGCTACGACGTAGCTGGATATTGAAGTCCTCATAGGCAGCCCCACAGTGTGCAGAGAACACATAGTTGCAGAGACCAGGGAAGTAGAAGACCTGTCCATCAAAGGTCTTGTAGTGGAAGTTGCCCCATGTGCTGCACACCCGCCTGGTATGTGCTGGGTTGACGGCTGTGGACCAAAGCAATGACAGGCTTTGAAGGCACTATTCTGGTCTCAGAGCCCTGATGTGCCCTCCATGTTCTGCCTTTCACATGGTACTTTTTTTATGTACCACTTGGATCAGAGAGGCTTCTGATCACAATGGGCATTTGAGATCCCATCTGACTTAGGACGCCCTGGGACCAGCTCACAGCACCTTTGGATACCTTCTCAACCTTTCCTATGTTTAAGTACTATCCAGGACCAAGCACCCTTGTCTAAGTAGCTCTTCAGGCCCAAGAAAGAGTACCCCAGCTAAGCAGGACTCTTTCCCAGGTACACTTTGGGGTTCACTCACCTCGTACCACCGGAATGGTCTTCAGAGGTGGGGTACCTACGGAGGCAGGAGAGTGGATCATGGGGTGCACAGTGAGGTCATGGGGTCACTGTGCCCCAGAGGGAGAGACTAAGGGCACAGAGCCAGAAGAAGCAGACTCCCAGGTTTCCAGTCCAGCTTGGATGCATGGCACAGCCTGAGGCCTACAGCCAGCATTCTCTTCTCTCACCGACCTCTGAAGCCATCATCCTTTAGTTCCCTCAGAGCCCAGAACCTTCTGTTAGCATATGGGGCTTGTGTCCTGATCCTCACCAATGTCAGAATCTAGGCCATCAGCTCAACCTCTCACCCCCTTCCCTTTTTAACCAGTTTGGGTAAATGCAAAGTGCAAGGTGCCAGCTGGCCCCCGGGGTCCTACGAGACCCCTTACTTTGGCATATGTGGCTGATTCCCCAGTTCCAAGGGTCAAGACACAAAAGGTGAGTGTGGTGTTGAAATAAGTTAATCAAACCAAGAGAGACAGAGGTAGGATCTATGTGGGTGGAACAATGAACCTGTGCTGCACAGGACATAGCCCAGTCAACCTGACAGACTTCCTGTAGCTCCCTCCGGAGCCTGGGCATGGATGCCAGTGCTTCCATGGGCTGGATCCATTGGGAACAGGAGGTAGCTGACCATTCAGCCCCAGGTTCTGACTCCTCAGTGTGTTAGCTGGGGATTCATTAAGGCAAGAAGCCCTGGGCACAAGAAGCCAAGGCCACACTATGGTAGAGTAGTGGGGACCTGGCAAGCATAATGGAGACAAAAGGCTAAGACTCACCAACATGCCCTTGAGGGTGAGAAGAGTCAGAACGGTGTTCATGGTAAGATTTCAGAGTGTCCTGTTGGGCCTGGCCTGCAGAAGAGGAGATGGGCCTGAGCTGAGAGCCAGACAGGTGCCTCAGGCAGCCCAGGCTGCTGGCCACCAGTAAGCAGATGGAGGAAGGGACTAGTTAATGACCTGATGCAAAGTCAACTGAATGGTGGGTGAATGGCCCACCCCCATACCTACACCAGAGGGTTTGAGCAAAGTTAGGAATGGCTTGCACTTAAGTCTAGTTTCCTGGTGCCTCCACCTATTGCTAGGGCCAGGCTAAGAGAAACCACACCCCCAGGACTCCCTGCTGTGCCTAAGACACCTGTAGCCCATAGTTTCTTGTAAAGCTTTGCCAAAAAGGGTTGTGAGCGTATGAGCAGGCTGAGAGCCTGCCCTGGCCAGTTTGGGGTACTCTGAGACATAGCCTTCTGCTTCCCCACACATTGGATGTCCAGCCTCAAACCCCTGCATGTCAGAGTTACTTCCCTGCCTCTTAAGTCAGAGACTGTTTGAAGTTGTCAGGTCTCAGGCAAGGGCTGCATGGCAGGACCCTCTCACAGACACATATAGCTTGCCAAGATTCAGATAAGACTCTGAACGTCACTGCCTATCTGAGTCCAGGGCATGGAGGAATGAAGAAGTTCTCTCTAAATGGCCTGGGAAAGCTGGACACTTTGAGTCTTACCTGTGTGTTGGCTGCAGGCCAGGGCCAGGGCTAGGACCCAGAATGGGACCAACTTTCTCCGGCCGACACCCATGCTCTGGAGCATGGGGAAATGTCCCCACTGGCAGCCTCTGAGGAGAGACTCTAGTCACCAGCTGCCTTTTGTAGTCCAAGAGCTGGCTCTAGCCCCAGTGGCTTCACGTGGGTGGGTGGGGCAGGCCTGTGGTTCCCCTCACCCAGGTAAACAGTGAGCACTCAGTCACTTCAGGCTGGTCAATGGCAGCAGTCAGGAGTGGGTGTGCCGGCAGGTGGAGCCTGGTTTCCCTGAGGCTCCCCCAGGCCTCACCTGTGTACTCCTTCTCAATCAGAACCCACCCAGACTTTCCCAAGCCACCTTCTAAGCTGTGAGTTCCTGGTATCTTAATAGACATATCTTTCTGCCTGACCAAATGCTGCCTTTAAGATTCCCCTTGAGCTTGTCCTGGACAGTCATCCCCCACTTCCTTGGAGAGAAGCTCAAAACTACTAACCTCCAGAGCAACCCCTGCCCAGCTTCATACTCCCCAAAACCTGGGCTATACTTCAAGTTCCCAGATCCAAGTGAGCAGCTGCAGCAGAGACTCATACCCACCGGGTGCCTCTGGATGCCAGAAGTCAAGGCATTTAATGCTCGCTGGGCTGGAGAGATGCTATTGAATCTGCCTAGAGGAGCCGGTGCTCACTGTCCTGATGCCCAGATGAGAAAACATCATGCATGAGCCTTTGCCCAGACTGGGGATGGATGATTCTGGGCCTTCTCTGGGCTACTAGGAAGTGAACTGGACACTGCTCCCCAGTAGCCAGACTCCCTCAACCAATGTCAGCAGCTCTGTTGCCTACAGGGAAACGGACCCTACCAAGGGAGAGACGGCAGTAGAAGAAGAGACGCTGCCCCTCTCCCTGCTGAAGAGAGGTCAAAGGTTAAAGAAAGAGCTACATTTGAACTTTCTGGTTGCTTCTGGCTTCCCTTGAGGCCCATCTCAAGCCTATCCTGGCCACATGGTTACCTGTACTGCCCTTTATGCATGCCATGCCTTGGTCCCAGTGTGTGTGTGTGTGTGTGTGTGAGAGAGAGAGAGAGAGAGAGAGAGAGAGAGAGAGTGAGAGAGAGAGAGAGAGAGAGAGAGAGAGAGAGAGAGAGAGAGAGAGAGAGAGAGAGAGACAGAGAGAGAGAGAGAGAGATCACTTCACACATCACAGGAGTGTGAGGGCCCAGAGAAACTATGGATAAGTGAGTGAGTGAATCAGTGAAGAAAGTCCGTGAATGAGTAAATGAATGAGTGAATGAACAGACAAAAAAGTGAATGGGTAAATCAATCAATGAGAAAAGCCAGATGAATGAACAAATGAATGAATGTAAAAGTGAGTAGACAGCTGAGTAAATGAATGGACGGCTAAATCAGTCAATGGTGTGAATGAATGGATGAGTCAGTGAGTAAGTGAAGGATGAATGACTAGAGGAGTGAATGTGTGAATGAGAGAATTGCTGAAGGATAAATGAATGAGCAGACACACAGGAAAAGCTGTGGGTGGTAATGGGATGTGTGAGTTAGAGGCCTGGGGCTTAGATACATGACAACCCCTGCACCAACCACCAACTATTACAGAGCTCGGATTGGCCTTAGCACAGAACATAAAACCTGGAGAAAGGTCGACGGTGAGGCCTTGCTGTGGGCCAGGCTAAGTGGACAAGGCTAACAATGGCTGGGTGTCTGGAGAGTGTGATTTAGAACCAGTGCCGCTGAGGAGTCCGTAAGGAGCTGCAGGTGCCCCAGACTGGGAGCAGTACATGACCATGGTCATGCCTTCCTCGCCCTTAGCAAAGCAGGAGGCTCCCTGGCCAGCAGGATTTATGGCCCTAGCACAAACAAGCAGGCTCACATCACATCTTGACCCCTGGGGCCTATGAGTTATCAGCCTGGCTTTGATGGATATGATGCCTAGTGTCTAAGACTGGGTTAAACCATAGTAAGCTGATCCCTTGACCACCTCGCAGACAAGACTATCTCTAGGCCATAGCATACAGAAAAATTTTCAGGGCTACTCTGGGGAGCAGGCCTGTGTGGCTGCCTGGTTCTGTTATGGCCATGTGAATGCTGAGCTTCCTTAAGTACCCACTTCTGGGCACTTCAGCCACTGGGCATCAGCTACCAGGCTTGGTGGCTACTCCTATGGATATTCAACCTAGAGGGGCCATTGACAGGTCCCAGTGCTCTCCCAGAGGCTTAGCAATCTCAGCACTCACAATTCACATATCCACTCAGTAAGTAAGGGTCCGGTGGCTTCTAGCCGCCTGCCTCCAGCCTCAGTCTGACACCCACGGTTGGCTGCAGCCAGACTGGCTGGCTCCTTGCCCCTTCTTCCACATTGGAACTGAACCTGCCCAGTTTCTGATCAAGGACAGGAATGGGAGCAATGGGTAAGACTAGAAGCCAGGGCGACAAGTCCTGACTGACAGGATGTATCACAGATGTGGGCTGTGTGAGCACAGCAGCTGTGCTCCGCTGCTGGAGGCTAAAGGACACCCAGTAAAAACACCAAACATGGAAGCAAAGGGCACGGGCCAGGGCAGTGGCCCAGAGCCTTCCTTTTTCCCTGAAGCCACTCAGCTCAGGGACTGGGCCTGGGCTGGGCTGGAGCCCTCCCTCCAGGAGCTGATAAGTGAATGGTTCACTACAATCTGGCAAGGAAGGATTATACCCCAGCCGTTGCCATGGAGTTAGGGAAATGTTAGGGACCAGAACAGGGGAAAGGCCATGGCCATATTCCAGAGCATCACTGTCACACTGTTGTCTAACTATTAGTCCCACCTCTGCAAACCCCCCAGCCCCCAGGGTATTACAGGAAGCCAGTATCTGATATCCCCTTGATCCTGGCAGGCTAGCCTGGTGAGTCAGTGGAGATTAAGCTGGATCACGTTGGGATAAGCCCCAGAGTAAGGGGGGGGGGAAGCCAGTCTGGACAGCCTTGAGAATTGGAGATGTGGCTGGCAATTTCAAGACTCCATGACCCTCACACAAAGACCACTCTTCTCCAAGTCTAGTCCTGCTCTGGAGGCTGCCTTGAGTTCTCCCTGAGGCAGCATGTTCCAGCTCCCTTCTCACCTATAGCAAGAAGTCCTTGGGGGGGTTTCTTGTCTTAGGCAAAGCCTTGGACCTACACCCTCTTATGTATCATATCCACTCTACTGCCTCCTGCTCCCCCAGCCCAGCCACAGCCTGACTCTCAGCCCAGCCCATCACCGGTCCATATGAGCTGATCTCAGATCTCTGCATCTGGAGCTCCAGGGCTGGCATTTTCCTAACTGCCCACACTTCTCCCTCCCAGTTTCTAGGCATAGTCCCTGAAGCCCTCAGGTCAGCCTCACTCTACCGAGAGAGAAGCCCATGTCCTGCAGCAATGTGCAGACCTGAGATCCTTCGGCTCTCTTACTCCTTCCCAGGGATGAGTGATAAAGGACTCTCCCTGAAAATCCAGGGGTGCACTTTACCATAAGGTTTGTTTCCTAGGCCGAAGACAGAAATCCTGCATGTGGTATCTGACAGCTATGTGGCTCTAGACCAGCCCATTATCCACTCCGTGCCTCAGGTTCCTCATCTGTAGGAGCTGCTGCACAGTGAACTACCAGCCCAATGATGAACTGAGTCCAAACCAAGACAGGATCTTCTGCACTGCTCCTTGACTCTGGAAAAGTACTCTGTGGCAGTCCACCTCTGTCCTCCCTAGGAAGTGGAGGGAGGGGGTATTGTCCCATATCCCAGAGACTTTAAGCTAATCAAGCAGTTTGAAAGCATTTCTGCTTCCTCATCCACAAAGTGGAGTGGCACCTCCTTAACCTGTCATTTTGGACATATTTGTGTATCAATCATGACACATAAAAACTCAACAGGTTTTATGATCTTGATGGCTTCTCTGCCACTTCTAGCCCATAGCCATATGATACATGGGTGTCCTGGTAGCCTGGGTCTGGGCCGAGCCTACTGCCATTCATTACAAGCTGGCATTGGGGGTGGTGTGGGGGGCAGACAGGGAACCCTATCTTCTTGTTTGATTGTGCTTTGTGGGGCCATTTTTCCAAGCTGGCAGGAAGTGACACCAACTGTGGAAGGAGACGACTTCCCACATGGTTGGGCAGCCCTGCCACTTTCAGGAATTGTCTCTGGTGTTAATAGAGGGGGCAGGCTGGACCAAGCCAAGAACTTCCTTGATAAGGGATAAAAGCATCTTAAATTTCTCCAGCTTGATTTGGGAGGGTCTAAGGGAGAGACATGGTGAAGCAATGGCCACGGGGGTTCTGTTTCTCCCTGCCCGGAAGGAACTGAGAGCTGGCTTAGCTTGCCTGGGGCCAGGGACTGCACCCCAGCATCGGAGGTAAAAAGAATAGCGTCAATTTGATTTTGCGGCGGGGCTGCCATGATTTGAAACATTCCTGAGCTTGTTTGTTTCTCTGAATCATTAGGCAAACAGAATTCCTCCCAAGATCTGGCTGGGCAGCTGAAGGAAATCCTAACCCTTCTAGTCCTGGTTCTAGTCAAAGGGTCAGTTTTTTGATGGTGTGCACAGCCAAGACTACATAGATGGCTGCTAAAAGTAACCAATACCACGCGTGCGTACACACGCACAAGCACATGCACACACACACACACACACACACACACACACACACACACACACACACACATCTATTGAAATATATACTCATAGAAAAGTATTGCTTCTGGATGCACACCCAGAACAACAGGAGGGATCTCAAAGAGACGCTTAAACATCCCAGCTCACTGCAGCACCACTCACAAGAACCAAAATTCACTGGCACTTGCACAAGACATCCTGTGTCCACATACCAGGATGTTACTCAACACACACCTGTAATCCTAGCTCCTTGAGCCTTACAAAGAAAGATAGCAAGTCTGAGGATAGCCAGGACAGCATAGAAAGATACCTTGTCTCGAAAGTCAGGGGCGGGGAATTGTGGCATGTGAGATATATGTGAAATATATCAGACATAAAAAGATACATTTCTGGGCTGAGCCTGGTACACACACTCTTAATCCCAACACTCAGGAAATAGAGGTAGATAGATCTCTGGGAATTTGAGGTCAGCCTGATTTACAAACTTGTTCCAGGACAGCCAGAGCTATATAGTGAGACCTTTCTTGAATTTAGAAAAAAGAAAAAAAGATTAATTCTACAGGATTACACTCACAGAGGTTCTCCAGAACTGTCAGATTCACAGAAACAGAAAGCAGAATGAGATGCTTGTTACTGGAAAGGGCGGGGAGTCGGCGTTTAACATGGACAGTTTCAGTCTAGGAAGATGGAATATTCTGGAAGTGGATGATGGGAACAGCTGAACATTTGTGGCACAGGAACTATGCATTGAAAATGACTGTGGTGGTTAGTTTTAATTGTCAACTGGGCAATCACCTGGGAAGAGAGTCTCAGTAAGAAAATGTCTACACCAGTTTGAGCTGTGAGCACATCTGTGAGACGACCCAGCCTGAAAGTGAGTGGCACCATTCCCTGGGTTTGGGCCTTGTGTGTGAGACTGAGAAAGCAAAGCAAGTGGTAAGCACACGTGCATTCCTTCTCTCTTCACACGACAGTGGAATGACTAGCTGATATGACTATACAACTGTAACATGACTAGCTCATTCACGTCCCTGCTGCCTTGACTTCTCTGCGATCATGGGTTGTAACCTTTCTCCCCAAAGTAAAAAATTCTCCTCGTCCTAAGTTGCTTTTTATCAAGGTATTTTATCACAGCAACAGACGTGAACTTGGGACACTAAGGCAGCAGATTTTATGTGATCTATACTTTACTATGATTTTTAAAAAGTGGAAGGGAACATCACAACAACTGTTGCTTCTCTGGGTTGAAAACTGTGTGCACTCTCCCAAGCCTTGTGGACCCTTATGGTGACTGTGTGTGCACTCTCCCAGCCTTGTGGACCCTTGTGGTGACTAGATTCTTTTTGCTGCTTGGCTGAGCCTCAGCCTCCTCTCCCAAAAGTGCTGCCCCGGGAAATCTGAGAATGGGGCTGAGATCACCCCAAACCCTAGCTCCAAGAGCAAACAGATCAGGGAAGATTACATTTTGGGGTGAGGGGAAGCTCCCTAACACCCAGCTCTGAAAGTACACAGGCTTACTCCCACATCTTGGCCTCTGAGCACTGAGCAGGTAAACAATCCATAGGTGTTCTGTATGCACAGTTCTAAGTCACTGCCCCAGGCCATGTCAGGATCCCAGCAGGCCAGCCAAGCACTACTGGCCCACAGGTGCTGGACTCTGCCCTCCTCCACCCACATGAGTCCCTGTCAGCCTGTCAACCCTTCAGTCAGAGCCCACACAGAGCAACCCTGACCTGCTGTGTTTAACTAGGCCTGGTGCACTCATCCTAGAGCATACAAGAATGGCAGAGTCCACCCCAAAGCACCTGTAAAAGAGACAAGCCCAGCAACTGGCAGCAGCCCTGGGAGGTGATGCCATGGAAGTGATAGTGCAGATTCACCCACACCATCCTCAGACTTATAAAACCACAAAGAGGATGGAAAGGAGAAAAAACACCAAACTCACGGCAGAGCTGAGCTCTGGGGTCAGACCATGGCCTGAGGCCTAAGCAACTCACACCAGAATAGCTGCCCCCCTGCATCTAGAATAGTGTACAGCAGCACGGTCAGGAGGGGCCTCGTCCTCAGGAAAGCTGTGTCTCCTTTCCAACCGACCTCAGAGGCACAGATATGAGGCCTCCTTGCGCTTTGAGTAGCAATTATTTTCTGAGAACTCAGGATACAAAGATCTGTCTAGTATATTTATGGCTTCTAGAAGCCTAACTGACACTTATTTTGTTCAAGCCTTTCGCCAAGTTTTTTTTTTTTTAATTTGGATATGTACATCTCAGTAGGGAGAGTGTTTACCAGACAAGCGTAAGGACATGAGTTTGATCACCAGCACCCATGTAAAAAGCATGGTGGTGCTTGCTTTCAGTCTCAGCACTGGGGAGTAGAGAAGGAAGGATCCCTGGGGTTCAGTGGGCAGCCAGTCTGGATGAACTGGCAAACTCCAGGTTCAGTGAAAGACTGTCTTAAAAAATAAGGTGGAAAATTATTGAGGAATAACATTTTACAACGGCGTGCGTGCACACACACACACACAAATAGGTTTTAGGTGTTCTTTAAGTATGAGCTATATAAATCACCTTTGGAAATATACTGTGAATCTTTGCATTGCCATTTGATGAAATTTCTGAGTAGGGTGGTATCCAATTTATCAATTCCCTATCTTACACGGTGTCTTAGCATTCTGTTCAAGCAGCCTTGGACTAAGATCCTGTCTATTTTAGGTCAGACAGACTCACCCCATGTTTTCTCCAAGGATAGTACTGCCCTGATTCCAACCATAAGACAATAAAGTACTTGAGTAGGGGGGTTGAGTAATATGAAGTCTGAGCCAGGGCTTGTTATTGTCCACTCCCACTGCCAGTTTGCCACTGTGCTGCTGTCTTTCAACAATGGGCTCAGTGGTGAGTCAAATGGCCATCTGGATGACAGTGTGTGTCCGGGCTCCATCTGTGTTCATCCCATCTTGACCAGTAAAGGTTTGAAAACAGTATCCTCTAACTTAGCTCAAGACTGCTCTGGCTGTCCTAGGAACCATAGGCTTCAGAATGAGCATGTCACTGTCTAGAAAAAATCTACTCGTCAGTCTCAGGGAAAATGACATCTCAACAACTCTGGGTCATCTGTCTTCCTCTGATATTGGTCTCTAAATTTCTTCTGCTTTCTCCAGTTTTCAGTGTGGGAGGTCTTGTGTATATTTTGTTTAATGGATTCCTAGGTATTTAAAGTTTTATAAGTCAGCTGAGAACTGCTGTTTCCTACTGTTCTACTGAGAGCCAATAGACATGTGCATCTAGAGAGTGGGTTTCACCAACTGTGTTATAACTGACAACTGTGTTAGTCTCAGTAACACGCCCACCCTGACTTTATATTACTTACTTACTTTTCTTGCTGTGACAGAAATGTCCAATAAAAGCAGCTTAAGAGGGGACTTCCACTCATGCGTGAGGCAAGCAGAGCCGGAGACAAGAGCAGAGGCCAAACTCGGGATTTGACAAGATGGCTGGGCTGCCCCGCAGGATCATCAAGGAAACCCAGCGTTTGCTGGCAGAACCAGTTCCTGGCATTAAAGCAGAACCAGATGAGACCAATGCCCGTTATTTTCATGTGGTCATTGCTGGCCCCCAGGATTTCTCCTTTGATGGAGGGACATTTAAACTTGAACTATTCCTTCCAGAAGACTACCCAATGGCAGCACCTAAAGTACGTTTCATGACCAAAATTTATCATCCTAATGTAGACAAGTTGGGAAGAATATGTTTAGATATTTTGAAAGATAAGTGGTCCCCAGCACTGCAGATCTGCACAGTTCTGCTATCCATCCAGGCTTTGTTAAGTGCTCCTAATCCAGATGATCCATTAGCAGATGATGTAGCCGAGCAGTGGAAGACCAACGAAGCCCAGGCCATAGAAACAGTGAGAGCATGGACTAGGCTATATGCCATGAACAATATTTAAGTCGATCAGATCATCAAGTGTACACCACTTCTCCTGTTCTGCCAAGACTTCTTCCTTTTTTTGTTTGCATCTAATGGACACAGTCTTAGAAACATTACAGAATAAAAGCCCAGGCATCCTCATCTTTGGTGGTTATATGCACATTAGGGAATCTGTCTTGTCCTGATTCACTGTTGTAAAGCATGAGGAGATGCTAGAAGTATCATCCGGGTTGCTGAGAGATGTTGAGAGGCAGGACTCTCTGGTTAAAGTACAAGGCACTATGAATGAAGGTAGTTGTCAGGGTTAGCTGCCAGGGGTGTGGGTGTTTTTATTTTATTTTTTAGGGGGAAAGTAGTTTAATTTTATGGCCTCCTTTCCCCTCCCCCCTCTTAAAGGATCTAATTGCAGTGGTTAAATGCAGCTAACCAGTTTTTTAGAACATGCTCTCTAGCCACGTCTAACTTTAGACGCTGTAGATGGACAAGCTTGATTGTCTGAACCAAAATGGAAACATTAAATAAACATCACAGCCCTCACTAATAACATTGTGACTTGCTGTCAAGTGTAGATTCTCTGTCCCCCACCCCTACCCCCGAAAGACAAAAAAAAAAAAAAAAAAAAAAAAAGCTTGTGACCATTTTGTATGGCTTGTCTGGAAACTTCTGTAAATGTTATGTTTTAGTAAAGTATTTTTTTTACTCTAAAAAAAAGCAACTTAAGGAAGGAATGGTTTTGGTTTACAGCTTCAGAGTACAGTCCTTCCTGGAGGAGAGCACATGGTTGCAGGGGTATAAGGCATCTGGCTGCACTGTACCCGCAGCTAGGAAGCAGAGGTGAATGTTGGCACTCAGCTCGGTTTTTCTTTTTTAATCTTTCTTATTCATCTGTGTCCATGGGATGATGCTGATCACACTTAAGGTGAATCTTCCCGCTTGAATTATCACCATCCAGAAACTGCCTCACAGATGTGGGGGATTCTAGACCCTGTCAAGTTGACAGTCAGTATTAACTATCATGAATGTCTCTGTCCACTCCCTGTACTTGTGTGCACTTCCTTCCTTGACAAAGTCAAATGTGTGACTTAAGAAGAATCTTGGGATAAGGTGAGTGTCCTGGGTTTCCCAGAACCCTGAAGTAATAATCCCAGTAACTCTCACAGAAATGAAGAAGTGAAGGGGTTTGGAGACAAGTGGCCCTGGATGAAGGAACATGAAGGAGATGGATTCTCCCAAGAGCCTCTGGGAGAAATGAGGTCTTGCTGACTCACTGACATCCCCAGCCTCCCGGACTGTAACAGTACATCTGTGTTGCTCTAGGCCACTGAGCCTGTAAATATTATGAAGTCCCGGGTGTTGAAGATTTGCTGACTGGAAGAACTTTATGAATGTGGAGGTGAAAAGTTGCAGGTAGAGAGCCAAGTTATCTTGAGCTGTCTTTAGTCTGAAGACAACCATTTATCATCTCTAGATCTACTCTTCTGTCCTTTCAAATGTCAGGTAAAACCCTTGGGATGTGTTGACTTAGCAGACAACTAGCTTCTACCAATTCAGAGGCTAAGAATCTCAGCAGATAGTATCTGAGATCTAGAGCAGAAATTTTCTACTTTGCTAGTAGTGACAGGCATCCTCTCCTCTTCCCAGGAGGAAACAGAAGGCTTTGACCTTTCACCATGGAGCACGGTGATAACAGATTATCATATTCATATTGTGTGTGTGCATGCATATGTGCACATGTATGTATTCATTTGTGTGTGTATGCGTGTATGTGTGTGTGTGTGTGTGTGTGTGTGTGTGTGCACGTGCACATGTGGAAACTAGAGAATAACCTCAAATTTCTTTCCCCAGGAGTTGTCCTCTTATGTGAGACAGGGTCTCTCACTAACGTAAGCCTACCAAGTAAACCAGGCTGACTAGCCAGTGAGCCCCAGGAGTCTACCTGTCTTTTTCTCCCCAGTGCCGTGATGACACATACATGTCATCACACCAGGCTTCTCCCCACCCCTGCCTCTGACCCCAGGGACTGAGCTTAGCAACTGGCTGTCTCTTCATCCCCACAGCAGGGTTTGTCATTTCCCTGAGATTTTCTGTGTTGCTATCTCTCTGAAGCTTACCATGATTGGCAGTTGAACTACCCGAATTCATTCTTCTCTGGCCATGAGTCACACAGACAAATGCTTCTTGCTGTCAAGTGTTTGGAGGTTCTCTTGCTGTTTTCTGTGCTGATTTCTGACTTGATTCTATTGCCGTCAGACTCAGTATGTGCAGATTTGTTTGAGATGCCAGGACATGGAGAGCCTATGCCTGTTGCATAACTTTTTTTCAACAGAGACATAAAGATATCTCCTCATCCCAGATCAGGAGGGCTCCAGCAGACCAAAGATAAGGCTGTCCAAGTCCAGCTTGGTGAATACAGCAGCTGTGATTTTCATATCTACTACCAAGTATCTGACAGGAAGCATCTCAAGTAAGATGGGTGTAGTTTGACTTGTGGTTTAAGAGAGTACAGTCCAGGGAAGACACAGAGACAGGAGTGACTCGGGCTGAGGCAGTGGGAGCTTACACACGTCTGCTTGGGGCAAGAAGCAGAGCTAGACTACAGATCCCATGGTCTACCACCAGTGCCCCACTTATTCCTTCTCAAACCCACCTTTGAAACGTTCCACAGCCTCCCAAAATAACACCTCCAACTGGTAACCAAGTTCAAACACAGGAGCTTGCCTAAGGCATTGCACTTTCAAACCCCAACAGTAAACCAGTGATTTTTATTGGAGTTGCTGGTAGGTATATGGGTGACTCTCAGGCAGCTGCATCACCATAGAGCCCCCACCCCAACCAACCCTCCACCTCTTGAATACTCTAGCACCCCTCAAGACCATGTACAACTGGGGCAAGACCCCTTACAGGCCCAGCTGAGGCAGAAGAGAATAGCAACCAGAAGCCCAGTATCCTGAGACTCTCCCTCTACATAAGACTACTAACAGCTCCGTTGCCTTAAACCATGCTATCAGCTGTATTCTGCTTAGTCTCTTGCCATGACTTCAGGCCAAGGTCTACTGTAGGTCACTATGACAGCTCTGCTTCCAGACAACACTGGTCACATAACCTGGAGGAAGTAAGTACTCAACAATAGTCCCAGGGCATTAGAGAGGAGGGTGTGTGCCCCAGGGTGGAGTGCCCAGGGATGAAGGCTAGGTCCTGTTGGCGGACAGCATTAATCTCTGCTACATCCTTGTTGGTCTTCGGTTTTATTGTTCTAACAATTGTTTAAAGAGGGGTGTCAGCATCTCTAACTATAACTGTAAATTTGTGTTTCTCCTTTTGTTCCTGTCAGCTCCAGGGTTTAGGCTTTTCAGCTTTCAGTCCCTTCCTCTAAGGTCCTGACCCTTCTGCTTCTGAGTTGCCCTCACTGGAGTGCCATTCTAGGCTGGAGAACTGCTCTTCCCATAGAGGCTGCCTTGCCACCTTTGAACTCCGTGGATTCTGATGGAGAATCTGCTATCAGCTGAGTTGGTACTCCCTACAGGTAATGTGTTTCTTTCCTACCATTTCCAAAACTTGTTCTCTTCTGTTTTCAGAAGAGTGGGTTCTTGGGGTTGCTCTTGCTTGAGGTTCACATGGCTTCTTGAGTCTTAATGTGTTTTGCCATATTTGAGAGATTTTACTTTGTTAAGAGTTATTTTTATTTTTAATTACTTGTGTTACTGTGTGTCTGTGCATGTGAGGTCAGGTACCCATGGAAGCCAGAAGAGGGAGTCAGATCCCTGGATTTGAAGTCAAGGGCCATTGTGAATACGGTGCTGGGAACACAACGTAGCTTCTCTACAGAGCAGCAAATGCTCTTAACTGCTGAGCCATCTTTCTAACCCTACTCAGGATATTTTCATTCTTTTTTGTTATTCGTTTTTCTGCCATACCCTCTACCTCTTCACCCATGATTCCCACCATTTTGTGAGTCAGCTTTGGTTACTATAACACAAACACCTCAGATAGACATTTTAGGCTGATAATGGACAATAATAGAGTTGGTTTTGTGCTTGGGGCTCATGTTTTGGAGGTTCTAGTCTACAATCATTGGGTTCATGCTTGAAACTTGTGACAAGGCCATGCATCACAGCAGAAATGTGTAGACACTGGAGACTTGAAGCCTTCAACACATGGGCCCTTCAGGTAATGCCAAAGAGCAAACCATATGTGATGGTTGGTTTAGACTGTCAACTTGACATGATCTAGTAGAATCTAAGAGACAAAACTCTGAATATGTCTGTAAGGGAGCTCCTGAATTGGGTTTATTGGGGAGTAAATAACCACCCCAAATGTGGGTACCACCATCCCATGGACAGAATAAAAGGGGAAAAGCTGAGTATCAGCATTCATCTGTCTCTCCTTCCTGTGGACTTCCCTTTGTGATCCTGCATCCATACCTTCCCCACCAGGATGGACTGCATCCCTGAAACGTGAATCAGAAAAATCCCTATATTAAGTTGCTTTTGTTGGGTACTTGGTCATGTGACAAGTGACTAACACAATATGACGGCATCACTGAGCTCTCTGACACAGATTTCTGGGGTTGTGTGTGCCTTGCCAGCCTCTGATGCTCTATCTCCTCTCTAGCCTGCATCATCTTTGTAGACTCATCTCTTCCAATTCAATGTTTCCTCCTCTCACAGGATCTTTCCCCTGATTTCTATCACTTAAGTCAACTGTGGTAGCTACTTTCCTCATTGCTGTGACCAAACACAAGAAGAATTTAAGGGATGAAGGGCTAGGCTTTGGCTCGTGGTTTGCAGAGATACAGCCCATCATGGTGGGGAAATTAGGGTGGTGGGCCACTCCATGGCCAATAGTTATTCACACCAGTGGACCAGGAATCAAAAAGACTTAGGTAGAACAAGGTCTGAGCTATGCCCCTCAATGCTAATCCTTCAGTGATCCACTTCCCCGTGTCCTAAAGGTTCCACAACCTCCCCCCAAATAGTGCCCCTCAATTGAAGACCAACAGTTGAAACAGATGAACCTGTGAAGCCCATTTCACATTCAAATGTATACACACCAAGCTTTTGACATTTTTTTCTTTCTGTCATTGTAGCTCTCAGTCCTAAAATTTCCATTTGGTTTTCCTTGATGTCTGTTTGTTTTGTTTCTTTTTAATGTGTATGGGTGTTTTGCCTGCATGTATGTTTGTGCAAGATATGTATGTCTGGTGCCTAGGGAGGCCAGAAGAAAGCATTAGATTCCCTGATACTGGGGCTACAGATGGTTGTGAGGTGGCTCGTGGGTGCTGGGAATCCAACCTGGGTCCTCTGGAAGAGCAGCCAGTGCTCTTAATCTCCAAGCCATCTCTCCAGCCCTACTCCCGGTACTTTTTCTATCTCTGCTTAGATTCTGTGTTCTTTGTTGAGCCTCTATGTGTGTTATAGCTTGCCTCTGTGCTGCCCAATGGAAGCCATTTTACAGTGGCTGTGTAAAGGCCTTGGCTGAGTAACTGTACCATTGGTGCTGCCTCAGTATTAGCCTTTATTGATCATCTTTGAGATCTTCCTGATTCTTGCACTGAATTTTCGCCAAAATTTATGTATTACAGGTTTTGTTATGAGATTCTGGGTCTTACAAGTCTTTTAGTTGGCTTCCCCAGCACTCAATCACCAGGAGGCAGAGGCTCACATTCCCTGCAGTTGTCTGAATGCCCAAGGGGTCTCTGCTCATTGCTCACATTGGGTCTGATTCTTGCTTAGGGTGGGACAGGTACCTTGTTACAACTCTTCACAAGTCCTCCACTGGCAGGCTTGGTCACCAGTGAGATGAAGCCAAGAGGGGGAGATGGGTACTTCATTGCTGATAGTGTGGTGGTAGCAGGGGGTGGAGAGTCTGTGTATCCACAAGGCCTTCACTGAGACCTCACCGGCCTAAAGGGAAGAAGGAAAGGGTGTCAGCTGAGACACAAAACCCAGCTAGAGTTTTTTTTTTTAATCTCCACAGGCCTCTGTTGTTCTTTGTGCACTACTTTTTATGTAGGGTGGACTAAGGCAGTAATTTGTGTGTGTGTGTGTGTGTGTGTGTGTGTGTGTGTGTGTGTGTGTGTGTCTTTCTGTCTGTGTGCTTCCTTTTTATTTGAGAGTGGTGCTTGAAGGGAGAGGATTGACACAAGATCTTGCTATGTAGCCCTGCCTGGCCTGGTACTTACTGTGTAGATTGTAGACAAGGTCATACAACGTAGCCCAGGATAGTCTTGAACATGTAGACGAGCCTCATTCTCAAGTGCTGGAAATACAGACATAAGCCACTACACTCGGCCCCATTTTTCTTGGGTGTCCCTTTTCCTCATCACTGCAGCTCTAGAAAGCAAGATTTTTGTTCCCTGCATGTCACTTCTTTATTGGTGTTCCACTCTGCTAACCCTCTGGGCTCCATGTCTGGGACATAGAAGACCACCTGTTGAGGTCACTGCCCCATTAAAATATAATCCCAGGAGACTCATCCCTGTAAGATCAAGGATCCTGACTGGTTTTGCACTTCAGTAGATGAAAGGGAGGTTTTTAATCTGCACATGAGTGAGCCAGAATGCAGATTCTATGGGTTTGTTCCTCAGCTCCTTTTTGTCGTCCCGATTCCTAGTTCAAGGTCTGGCAACATTGTGCTTGCACTTCAGTATGCTCTGTCTAGCAAGCTGCTGCCTCCATTATGAACCTGCAGACTGTAGACTGAGGCACCACGGTTTGCATGAGAAGCCACCTCCCAGCGCAGACTCATATGTTAAACACATGGATCCAGCTGGTGCCGCCGTTTCAGGCATTCCGCTTGAGCTCTCTTCCTTTCCCTGAAAACTGGAAAGATTCCTTCTTGGGGGAGCCAGCTGCCATAGTTTGAATAGGAAATGCCCGATCCCTCCCCACCACCAGCTCATGTATTGAACACATGCTCCTCATCTTGGAAAGTTCTGGAAACATTAGATGGAGCATAGCTGATAGAAGCAGATCACCGTCCTATGCCTTTGAAAGCGACACATTCGCTCTCTGCTTCCTGTCTGCCACGAGAAGAAGAAGAACTTCCTCTACAACGCATTTCTGCCATTGGGATGCGTGGAGTCCAAGTGATCATACACAGACCGAATGCACCCTCTGAAAACATGGGTCAGAAGCAGCCCTTCTCCTTTGGTTTGTTTACATCAGCTACTTTATCGCAACAATGAGGCAATCAGCTACTGTACAGGTAGAATGCTCACGCTTCATTTGCTTTCTCGTACTGGTTTGGATCCCCTCTGGTCCTGGCCACCTCTCTCTACTCCCCAGTCCTTAGCGTAGGGTCCTCTCTATGCTGACTAAATCTGTGACTATAAGTGGCAGATGTGCCCATCTGATGGCAGCCACTCCTCAGCTCTGAAGGGACCACCCACTCTCGCTCCACACTCTTCCTCCCTGTTCACAGGAAGCCCGCCGTGCCCTCCACCTGCCTTACTTTACTTTACTTTAAAATCTGTTTTTCTCTCCAGGACATTTTTCACGGGCCCCACCACCGCTAGGTCTGTGTGTGCTTTTTGCATGAATACGGCCTCCCTAACTCTGGAGCTCTCCCTGGGGTCTGTGGATCACCTAGCTCTATAAGTCATTGTTTGGTTGGTCTAAAAGTCTATGATTTAAAGGACCAAAGGACTTAGGCTCCCTCGTATGTCCCCTGTGGGCTCACTGGGCCTCTCCCCTGCTGATTAGGATCAAGAGGATCTCTGGGCACTGTAGCAGAGGACAGAATTAGTGGCAGCTGGAAATCTGCCCAAGAGCATTGGAAGAAGCACTAACTTTCCAACTCTCTTTATTCCCCGGCAGGGATCACAAGTGTGAATAAATAAAGAAATATGAATACGGGACACCAGGTGTGATGGAGGGGACCTAAGCCTGGAAAACCATGCCTGAGGATTTGGGGGATGGAATCCCCTGAGACCTCAGGAATCAGGGTCACACACAGTGGTTTCATGGTGATAGTAGCAGGGTTGGAGGGTGAGAAGGAGGGTGGAGAAGAAAAGAGCCTTGTCCGGAACCCAAGCAATCCCTGTACTGACCATAATTCCCATGCATGAAGTGGGGGTGGGAGGTCTCACTTCAGAAAGAGAGGCAACCAAATTGAGTTTGCCCTAAGTTGTCCTTCCTCTGATCTTCTGTCAGTTCCCAGAATTGCTGAGGTCTAGAGAGGCTCAGAGCCCTGGGCAGGATTGCACAGAACCACTTTCCTGTTGGAATCCTTGCCCTCCCTGCCTTGAACCAGGGATTTGGCAGTCTCAAAGACTCCCAGGCTCCTTCTCAGACACCTTCTGCTTCAATCCAGGTGCCCCCTTCCCTGCCTCTGGGTGGGGCCAGATCGGCTAGACTGTGAGGCTCCTCAGCCCCCAGCTTTTGTCCCCAGAGAGCTTGGAATAGAAGAGGAGGCCTCACACAAAGAGTTGCTTGCCTTTCCCCCAGCTCTGGGACAATACTTTGGCTGGGAGCCAACCTTGGGGCCCGGGCCCACCAGCTGTAGGTACTATTACCCATCCACTTGAGGATGATAAAAGGTGGGTCAGAGCAGACTCTAGAGGCTGATTTCTTGCTGAAAGGACAGGGGCTTTATGAAGTGATCTTGGACATAGCACATTTAGATAAGTGGAGGTGGGACTTGTGGGGGACACCACATTAAATGGGGTATATGACTCTGGCTCAGACTCAGAAGAGACATGCAGGATGTGATAAGGTGAAACCTGATGATGCTAGGTCTCAAGTGGGAAGCCAGGCTGGCTGGGCCAAGGCTGGGCACAGGTGGGCTCAAGCCAGTCTGATTGGGGCGTGGCTGGATGCAAGTGAGCTCTGGGGCAGGACAGAGGAGGAGTGGGTTGCATCCTCCCACCCCGCCCAAGCTCTCCATTCAACACCCCATGCCTCCCTCACCATCCCCAGGACCCTTGCCCTAAGTCTACTCTATCTGGCCCCACTCTCAGCAACCCATCCCTGCCACCTACAAGCCAAGTGCCTGGCTTGCCACTCAGCCCAAGGCTACCTGATTTCCACATCTGTGATTCTCTTACAGGTTTCATGCTGGATTTATTTTGGTTTTGGTCACGGGTCACCGTAAGATGCTGAGAACTGTCTTGAGGTGAAATCTGACTGCAAAAGGAACAGTGACATTCCCCAATTCCAGATCCCTTACTGTGGGTGCAGTCTCAGGAACTCCCACAAGTGGCCAGGCCCAGCTACAAAACCTAGTGTTTGAGGCTGCTCCCCAGTGCCCCCTCCCCAATAGCCTTTGTGTTCCACACACAGGGGACACATGCTTGATAAGGAAGGCTGCCTCTGAGAACCAAACAGGAGCTTGAACTGCCAGCCTTCACTCCCATCCACCTTGCCCCTGGGGTAGAAGGCCCCTGGCATGGCCTCTCCAGCCCTCCCACTTCTTGTTGGGAGCTAGGCAATGCTGCCTCTCTGTAGCCTGGGAACACCTCTTTCCTGGGCCTGCCCAACTCCACCTGAGACAACATCCTGGCCTCGATAAAGCCTAAGGGCGCACGCCAAGCTAAACCGCTTATCTACCACAACGAAACCGCACCCTAGAGGAGACACACTGAGTGTGAATAAAGGGACAAGTTGGTGGGTGGTGTTCCCAGATAGCCATCAAGGCCAGTGCCAGAGCTTGGCTGCCACATTAGTGTGGGAGCCTCAGGTTTCTCTCTCCCTGCACTCCACACCTGTTAGGATCATTTGAAGCTTTGGCAGATATCCTGGGGGATGGCCCACCCCAAGTGGCAGTGGCTGAGCCTAGGGAATCACAAGGGGTTCTGATTGTCTTCTTCATCAGCTGCCTCTTCTTAGCCTTTCAACTGTCTGCGCTTCCTGGCCAGACCACAGCGGCAGATGGCTCTAAGCAGGGCAAGGGTAGTAGGAGTAGGTCCAGCTCTATCAGGATTTGATAGGTATCTTTAGATCTTGGTTTCCCCATGCACAATAAGGATGTTGAGATAGGTTCATAAAGTCCTCTGATATTCCTTCAGAGTCAGGGAGTGACACACACACACACACACACACACACACACACACACACACACACTGAGCTGGCATGAGCTTGAGACACCTGTAGTAGGGAAAGAAGAGAGTGTTGGAGATGCTGGGCTCCTAGAGCTACCAGCGGCCTTGCATGGTGGGCACTACTCAGCCTCCACTAGTTGTTGCCTGTTGTTGCCAGTGGCATGTCTGACTCACTGGGAACTGCCTTGTCCAGTGTCATAATTCCTCCTCCAGCAGCAGCCTGCTAGAAGGAATGCACGAGGCCAGTGCTGGACTCTCTGGAAGTCCACAGAATATCTTATACTTTGTTCCAAGGTTAACGTTCTCAAAGTGTTCAATAAACCACTGCCCACAAAGTCAGGGTCCTAACCCTCAGGTACTATGGAGAATGGGATATGTATGCTGCAATAGGGCAGATATATGGTACATGAGGAACCCTCTGGTCTGAGTTCTACCCTGGTGTCCTTGGTGCCTGTACAGAAACAGGCAGGCCATGTAAGAAGAATCTGCCTGGAGGACATGGTGAATAGTGGCCTGAACTTAAAAAGTAGACCATGGAGCAGAAGGTACAGGTTCACTTCCCTGGGGCCTACTGTGGGAGGATGGAGTTGTGGAACCAGGCACTCTCAGCCTTCCCTGTATTCAGGGACCTGCCACTAGTCATGCTCATGCCCCATCCTTGGGTGATTACATATCTCATTGACTTGATTTGGGCCCTACTTGACAATTGTCTTTCCATGTTGCTCAGTTTTACCCTTTAGCCACTCATTTCTCTCATCATGCCAAAGGCTTGAGGTGTCCCTGGGCTCAGAAGCCATGGAACCCTCACTTACATTCTGGTGTCCCTCCTGCTAGCCAGACAAGGGCTTGTAAGATGTAGCCAAGCTGTGAGAGACACACTGTGTGAATGGGTCACATGCAACAAGATCTGAAGGGCTAAGACACAGGGCAGAAGACAGCCAGGTGGCCCCACAAGTTATTCTGCTGTGTAGGGCAAGGGGGTCTGGTTGGATAAGGGCCCTCAATGCCATATGCATCCTACAAAGAGCAGGGGAAGGACAAGACATCCATGAGAAAGCTAAACAGGATTTCTTAGGCACATTCCTTTTCTTGTTACTATGACAAAATACTTGACAAAAAAAAACTCAAGGAGAGTTTCATTTGGACCAACAGCTTAAGGATACAGTTCATTATAGCAGAGAAGACATGGCAGCAGGAGCGTAAGATGGTTGGTCACACTGCATCTGCAGTTAGGAGAAAAGGAGAGATGAATTCTGGTACCACCCCAAGGACTAGTCATGCTCATGCCCCTGCCCCAATCTCACACCTCCCCTCCCCTCTTCCCTGACCTCCTGAGGGCACTTGTGTGATTACACATCTCATTGACTTGAGTTGGGCCCTACTTGACAACTGCCTTACCATGTTGCTCATTTCTCTCATCATGCCAAAGGCTGCTCACATTCAGGATGGGTCTTTCCACCTCAGTTGACCTAATCTAGAAATTCCCTCGGAGACGTGCCCAGAGGTATGTCTTCTGGGAGATTTTAACTCCTGTCGAGTTGATATCAACATTAACCATCACAGTGGATGCCCATTCCAGGATTATGCAGACCTGTGATATTGATGGCCTCAGCAGCCTAGCCTCAGGAATGAGGAATGCAACTATTCACTCAGTTGCTACTCCCAACCCTGGTATACCCCACACCAAGATGCACCTGCTTGGGGTCTGGAGTGAGCTAGACACTTGAAGCAGTGGCTACTGGTCCTGATATACAGCACGCCACCCAGAAGGATCAGGGAACTAGCCACATGGAATGAAGATTGAACCCTTGTGCCTCTGAACAGGGCTGGGATGGGTGGGGTCAGAGCAGTTTAGTTTCTCTGGTGGGCTCCAGATCCCTTGGATACAGGCATCTGGAGAATCCCATCTTGGTCAGCTTACCTTCCTGGATGGGCACCATACACATGCTTGATTCTAACTAACAACAAACCAGCTTTTTGCACACCCAAGTTCACATGACTTTACTTCCAAGATCCAAGAGGTGGATAACCAAGTATCTAACAGATAACTGAATAAACAAAGTGATCCTCTTGTCCCATGTGTGGTCATCCTCATATGAGGACATTACTCAACCTTTAGAAGGACATTCACCATGGATGACCATCAAGGATGCTGCACTAAATCTAGCAGGATTCCATGTCTTGAAGATCCTTATAGTTGTAAGATTCATAGAAAGAGAGAGGAAAAAGAGAAAAGTATTGGGTTCTAAGGAATTCATGTGTAACAGGAACATGGTTTTGGCTTTTTAAAAAAGGAAGTTGTGGCGCTGGATGATGGTGACAGTTACATAACATTGTGAGAGGGATTTATACCACTGGAGTGTACACTCAGACCTGGGTATGATGGAAAGCTACTTCCCCAGGCCCTTTTTCTTATAACATGCTTTTCTATAACATGCTTTTCTATAACATGCAGTGTGGTGAAGTACAGAGTATGACATACACCCTTGTGATCATGCTCACTGCACACTTCTGTGGCACTGATACATTCACTCAGCTATGCGACTGTCACACAGTCACCCACAGAGCTTCTCTGTGTGCCTAAAGTGGAGACTGAGGCTGGATATAGTGATACTCGCCACTCACAGCTTGGGACAAAAATATCCACTGTACAAAGGGTTGCGTGAGGACACAGACAGAAATGTCATCCCCCTGCCTGACATTGTACCAGATGCACTTATCAATAAGGGACCAGTAAAGAACTGATGGAAATAGGGAGAAGAGGGAAGGAGAATGGAGAAGGCGAGGGCAGAGGGAGTGAGACAGAGTCCCTGAGACTTGTTAGTCCAGACCACTCTTCACCACAAAAGGACTCAGCCTGAAGCCTAAACAAGAGGCCTGGGGCCTTTCTGTAGGCCTATGGTGGACACACAAGCAGGTAGTGGTGGTTTGAGCTATTCATTCCTCCTCTGACTCATCAAATATTGACCAAGCCATGACCATGGGCTACTGGCCACTATGCCCCTGCAAATCTCATTCAGTGTGGAAAGAGCCTCTGACCAGGCTATGGGCTGTTCAAGTCTGTCTGAACAGCTTAGTGTGGGGTACCTGAGGAAAGACTGGGCCAAGCCACCGAGCCACCACTCGTGGTTGTTGGTAGGTCATCAGGTACTTGGAAGATACCCCGTAGATGATAAAGGTGTATGGGCTGCTGTTGGGGCTAGCCTAGGATTTCTTCCGGCTGAGATGGGTGTTTCCAGGTTCCCTATGGAAACCTGAGTCACAGGCTATAATCCAGCCAGGTTCCTTGCCTATGAGCCGTGTACCTTGGCATGCATACTAGCAAAAGACTCATTTATTCATAGAAAAGAAAAATATCTTCTCCTTCCACCCTCCTCCTTCAGAAAACAAACTTTGAGTTTATCTCTCCTTGGGGCATGAGAACCAGCATTGGGTGGAGAGTGTATTCACCGGACAAAGGACAGACTGGCTCAGATCAAGGACACAGAACAAGAACAGCACCTGCCACCAAGGTTGACCAGATGATTAGGCAGCCATGCTCACACCTTAATCCCACTTCAGACCACGAGAGAAGGTAGGGGGGTTTCAGAGGACAGTAGAAGACCCACACTGATGGACACTCTCAGAAATAACACCAAAACCAACTATGAAACCTCCTCAATCCAATCCCTTCTTGAAGTGAACTCCATGGGAAATGTGACACAACTCCAGCTCCTTGCCCAGCACCTCTGGGGAGTCTTAGGACTCTTCTGAATTCATGAAGAAGAGAAACTACTCACAGTCTCTTAGCAATGCTAGCCAAATTCTGGGAGGATGGTGACCACCACCCTCACTTGGGCTAGAGAAATTAGGTCAGATATAGGTCATCTTCAGCTGTCTCCTGGACTAGAGACCAATGTCTCTGCTTGACTGCCTGGGGACATTCTGGTGTCATTAACACCTCCCTGGCCCTAAAGGGCATGCTACACTGCTAGGACCATGCCTAGAGTTAAGGGTGCAGGTATGAGAGGTGGACCAGATTCTCAGTTCACAGGGAGGGATGGCCAGCACATCTACTGATCACACAAGGTGAGGAGTGTGAGATAGAAAAGGATGGTGGAGGGGGGATCTTCCTGGCCTGGAGAGGAGAGTATGACTGTGTCCATGGTGGGGTAAGAAAAGAAGACCAAGTATGGACATGAGGAAATATGGGGCAGCCTAGACACCAGAGCAGGAACAGGTCTTGAGCCATAGATAAGATCTGCCCTGGGGGCAGAGCCTGACCCGGTACCTCTGGGGCTCTGGCTGAACGCATGTCAAAGGCTGCATGAGCTGAGGGTTTGTAACTGGCCACAGTGGTCTCAAGGTCCCCACAGTATTACAACAGTCCCCACAATATTTCCACAGTGCCCATAGTACTCTCACAGCCTCTTGTACCACACACCATCCCTGCCTTGCAATTCAGTGTGATGCCATAAGTCCAAATCCCAAGCCTTTTGTCCACTCAAACCTTGACATATCACCATGTGTGGCTGCCACACCATTAATTCAAGCTATCAAGGTGTGTATTCTGCATTCACAACCAAATGAGAGCAGAGTTACAACCTAAAAGCAGAACTCCTGACGGCCATGGCCGGACCCCAACCAAGGACTTGATGTCACAGTGCAGGCCTGGAGTATATGACCCTGCTGTGGAGTTCCCAGATTCACATCCTCTTTGGGGGCCCTTAAGGCCTGCACCCAGGCTCCTCCTGTGGTTGTCCTTCATTCTCTTCAATGAGTTTACATGTTTGGTGACACAGACCCTCTCCAAGCCTGGCAGAGCAGCCATGAACTGGCTCTGTGACACACTGTCACTCACAGAACCAGGCAGTGTCAGCACATGGCTTGAAGGAAAAGAGCCAGAACCCTAGTGACTGAGACAGTCAAGGAAGGAGGGGAGATTCTGTGTTCCCACAAACAATGGGGTAAGGTTACAAGGATGTACCATGTTTGGACTCAGGGCTAGACCAGCTGCCTCACTTAGCTATAGATTTGTCGGATTCAATGAAGCCATGTCTAGTATTGCCATCACAGCTAGATGCTCAGCATGTGGGGAATGATCCCACATCCCCTGGAA
This sequence comes from Arvicanthis niloticus, assembly GCF_011762505.2. Taxonomy (NCBI): domain Eukaryota; kingdom Metazoa; phylum Chordata; class Mammalia; order Rodentia; family Muridae; genus Arvicanthis; species Arvicanthis niloticus. Next base: position 108,252,961 of record NC_047658.1, on the reverse strand, counting down.
ACTCCTAGTGTCCAGCAAGCCTCCATGTCTCCATGTTCTAGCCTTCTAGAACCAAGGTCTGGACCCACACTATCTTTCACCTACCAGCAGGTCCCTTACATGCTGAGTCTATTCAGAAAGACCTTTTGAAAGTTCTGGGTATCTAACCCTCTTATCCTGCTACCTGAAACCACAACTCTCACCTACCTTCTCTCATCCTCTGGAAGATTCTCCCAGAAACATGGCCTCATGCTTCTGCTGCATTGATTGGCCCTTCATTTTCCCTAACCCAGCTAGACAGCCAGTGGCCCTCACCCCGACGCCCACCTTCCTCCTCCCACAGATCCTTTCACCATCCTCCTCCACCAATCCCAACTCTATGTTTTTCTGGCAAGGTCTGCCCCAAGTCCAGGCCTGGGGCCTGTCCAGGAAGCCCTCCATGGTTCTACAGGGCCCTTACATCACCAGGCTTGCCCACCTACAGAGGCAAGAGGACTCTGATCAAGATCAGTGGCAATTGCAGGCTGAAACCCTTGCTTCTCAGCCACCACACATCCTTGTCTCACAGCCAGACCCACTGGCCAGGGGTGAATGGTTAGGCTTTTTGGCCTGATCTGGGGTTAGCCTGGGAGAAGAGTTCCCCATGAAGTGTCTGTAAAGAATAAGGAATAGGCTGGAAACTGATCTGGGCCCTAAAATCACAAACACAGATCCTGCATCTAAATTATTCCCTCACAAGGCACACTTGGCATTGAGGGAACCCTGCAGCACATCTGACATTTCTAGTTTTACCCACCAGCCAGAAGAGGACATAGCACTAGGAAAACCCAAAGACAGAGGACTCCTGTGAAAGCCATGCAGCTATCACCCTGGTGACTCTCTTGAATGTTACTTGAACTGTTTATCTTTTCCATAGCTCAGGATAGCCAGTTTCTACCCTGGCCGTGCCTGCATTTGAGAGGCCAGAGCAGTTACTAGAGTCTACAGTGTATCTCATCTCAGAAACCCAAGCACTCAAGGCTCTGTGTGATTAGTGGAGAGGCTATCTGGCTCTGATTCCCACAGAACCCACAGGATCCAGCAGGTAGGTGATTAATGACCATCCTGGGTGGGCTCCCATACCAGGGGGCTGGATGAAATTATCAAGGGGCTTAACGCCTCAAAGTTAAGAAGACGGGCTACTTGGCTCCACCATATCCTCTGTCGGCCCTAGGAGGAGAGAGAAGCAAATTTAAACCTGTCTGTATCTAAGCAGCAGGGGAGAAGGGCCTTAAGACTCTAGGGTCAGGCTGGAGGCCTCTGGTACCACAGAAAACAGAGATGCTGAGCTACTGTGGTCTGTAGAGACCAGAAGCCTTCAGCCTGCAGCCTGCAGCTCACTCAGAACTGGCTAGGGCTCAAAATCATACAAGGAGGGCAGGCAGGAAACACCCACAACTCAGTAGCTTTGCTATCCTACACAGTGAGGGCTCCTTAAGGCAGCTGGGTCCCAGAGCCTGAGGCTAGGCCTGGTGAGACTTTGCCTCCACTATGGTGGGGTTAGAGGGGCCTCTTCATTTGTGGAAAAAACCACTAAAGCCCTTGGTCCTCTACCATGCCTACACTGCAGAAATGAGTGGTGTGGAAGAAGACAAACTTCAGAAAGAAGAGAAACAGGGACACAGAGACAGACAGAAATAGGACACAGTGAAAGAGACAGAAACAAAAAGAGAAGGAGGACACAGCAACAGAGACAGAAAGACACAGAACGCCTAGAAGACATAAAGGCCAAGCAGCACAGAGAGACAAGATGGACAGACATAGGGAGACGCAAACAGAGATGTATGGATTGATAAAGAGACAGACAGAAATAGTTGTGAGGATCCAGAGACAGAAAGACAAAAGGAAACAGAAAGACCCAAAGACAAAATAAATAAATAAATAAATAAATAAATAAATAAATAAAGAGGGGTGTCCAGACACAGAAGCAGACAGACAAAAGCAGGCAAAGTCAAAGGAGACACGGAGACAGAGACCAAGCATGTGATCCCCAACACTCACACCAACATCGTTGGCAGAGGCCAGAAGGTAGAGCAAGGTCATCAGGAGGAAACAATGGGAGAAGAGCTCATTCTCTCCTGGAGATTTATAAGATGAGCATTGTCCCTAGGAGGATGAGCTGGCCTCACATAACATGGCTGAGATGGGAGCCTCCGTCCCACGTTTTACTGCCGTTTTAAATTGTTCAGTCTTAATGGAGCAGAATACATTGGAGTCATGATGGAAATAGTTCTCCCACAATTAAGGAAGGGCAAAGGGGTCCCAATGAGGGAATTCAGAAAGGCAAATAGTGTATGACACCATACTGAGACTCCAGGAGCCGGGAGGGGAGGCTTCTATCAGCACCTCTGACTGCATTATATGTGTAAAAATATGTGAACTCGGCTATTTATAAAAGCATTTGGTCTACATAGGACCCAACCCCTCACTCCAAATTTCCTTGAAGAAGCAGTCTGATCTACTCAAACCATACATAGAGGTGTTATAGCCACCATGTCCATGACAACCAAGAAGTGTCTGCCAAAGTATGGAAAATAGGTGCTCTCAGGTGGCAGGCAGGAGTCTGAGCTCCCGATGGGGTGAGCTGGTCCTTCCCAGGCTGTGAGGAAATACATCAGTCTGCCCAAGCTCTTGTGGCTGCTAGCTATTCTTGTCATGAAACCATAACTGTCCTCTGCCTTCCTGTTTCCGTGACACTCTCCCTGAATATGACTGTGTCATGTTTTTTTTTCTATGAAGATGCCAATCTGTCCTAGGGTTCCTCCTGCTGTGATAAAATACCACAACAAAAACAACTTAAGGAGAAAGGGGGTTTTTTCTTCAACTTACAGCTTTTAGTCTATCATCCAGGGAAGTGAGGGCAGAAACTCAAGGCAGGAACCTGGAAGCAGATGTAGACGCTGATGCAGAAGCCACGGAAGAGTGCTTACTGAGCTGCGTACACATGGCTTTGCTCAGCCTGCTTGCTTATGCACCCCAGGACCACCTATCCAGGACTAACACCACCCATAATGGGCTAGGCCTTCCCATATCAATCACTAATTAAGACAATGCCCCTACAGGCTTGACTACATTTGATCTTATGGGGGCATTTTCTCAGTTACATTTCCTCTTCTCAGATGAGTCTAGCTTGTGTCAAGCTGACAAATCTAGATAGCACACAGGCAGACTGGATTAGGGCTCACTCTCCTGGCCTTATTTTAATATGCTGACCTCTATAAAGATCTAGCACCAAATAAAGTCACATTCTGAGGTCCTGGTGGTTCCCACCCCAACCTATGGATGTGGGGAAAGGAAACGGTTTGAACATCACAGTGGGAATACCAAAAATATCAGCAGTAAAAAGAATAAATAACCATAGTATGGGCTACAATGTGATACTGCCAGCAAGAATAACAACAGGAAGAAAAGAAAGGAAAGGAGGAAGGAAGGAAGGAAGGAAGGAAGGAAGGAAGGAAGGAAGGAAGGAAGGAAGGAAAGAAGAAAACTGTTACCATGTGCACAAAGCTGATACCAACAGGGCCTGAACTTTAGATTCTGAAAACAGGAAATACACAAAAGAGCAAAGAGCCATGGTGACTTCAGCAGGAGTCTGAGTTCTAGGAATGTTCTAGGTCTCGCCTGGAGCTGGTTATGTATGTGTACCTGTGTGGACACCCACTGGGCCATGCACCTCAGATGCCTGTGAATTACAAGGCTCAATTCAACTCAGAGAAACCGTTCTCACTTCATTTCTGTTGCTGTGATAAATACCCTGACAAAAAAGCACCTTCCTTGACTATTTGCATCTATTATATTGCTAGTTCCTCAACCTAGAACTGACCTTAATACTTGCATGTAATTAAAATGGTATAAAAGCAGATTGGGAAAATTTTTTAAAAGAAAAAAAAAAAAAGAAAAAGCACCTTAGAGGATAAAATGGTTCATTTCAGCTTATAATTTCAAGTTACAGTTCACAATTGAGAAAATCAAAGCAGGAACTTCAAATATCTGGTCATATCACATACACAGTCAAGAGTAATAAATTCATGTGTGCTCACTTGTTTGCTTGTGCTCAGCTTCATTTCCCCACTCATACATTTCATAATCTAGGGAATGGTGCTGCCCATAGTGGGCTGAATCTTCCCACATCAACTAACTTAGTTAAGACAACTCCCAAAAGCCATGCCAACAGGCCAACTGAATTTAGACAATTCCTCATTAAAACTCTATTCCCAGGTCATCCTATGCTGTATTTAGTTGACAGTTAAAGCCAACAGCCAGAGAGAGCTATCAACATGGTCAACTCAGGGTCTCTATGGCCTAGGGAAACAAGAGGCAATGTCTGAAAGAAAAGAAATTGATAATAGCATTCTAAAGTCAGATGAGTTGTTTTTCTCATTACTGTGACAAAATATGTGACAGGAGCAACTTAAAGGAGGAGGGTTTTTTTTTTTTTTAATCATAGTTTCAAGGATACAGTGCATCATGGCAGAGAAGCTATGGTAAATGGGATAGCTCCATGTGTGGTAGCAGAAGTTGCAACTCAAGTTGTTCACATCTTGGAGAAGCAGAGGCCTCAGGAACCAGAAGAGGATTCACCTCTAACACCCATCCCTAGTGACTCATTTCTGGCCCCAAAAGTTCCATAATTTCCTAAAATAGTGCCACAAACTAAGGGCCAATTGTCAAAACACATGAACCTGTGGGGGACACTTCACACTCAGTACACATCAGCCTGTGTTCACCACAAGACACAAAAATGACCCCTTGTCTCTGAGACAGAGGAAGGTTCGGCAGAGGGTTGAAGATCCATGAGATGAAGGGCTCAGTACGGGAGCATGCCCCGACACCTTACAGTCATGTTGCCGGCAAAGTGGAGAAGATGCCACCACAATCTGCTGCTATTCCCTCCAAAAAGGAAGACCTAGGGGAGCTGAAATCTGAAGTCATGATGCATCAACTTCTCAGAGGCAATAAGAGTGGGTCAAGGGGCTTGGGACACTTATTTCAAAGAAAGGAAACAATGTACTGCTCCCAGACTTCCTTGGCTGCTGCTCCTGGGACCCATGTCTAGCTCTTGGGACTCCCCACCAGCTCTGTGTTCAAGGGCTCTGGAGTTATGGGTAGCCTAGCCATATGGTCCTCTGTTGGTTAACATTTCCCTGGCTTGGCACTTGGGAGTGACAGCCTCAACTCTCTCAAGTCAGAAGGGTGTGACTGGCCCCAAGGAGAGGGCCTTGTGGGCTCCAAGAATGAACCAGGCACCCTGGTCCTTCCTGTGGACTCTGACCTGGCTTATCACTTGTTGTCACAGGGGCTCTGCCACAGGAGTGGGGACAGGAAGCCTTCTCTGTTCTTAGATAAACTTCTGTGGCCTGGAGCATGGCCCACTATCCTATACACATGCACATACACACACACACACACACACACACACACACACACACACACACACACACTGCATGTGGCCAGAGCTCTGAGGTCCTGTAGTTTAGCTGAATTCTGTTGTTTTAGGTCTGTGAATTCTACTTGGTCTCTGGTCTCATGGGCAGGAGCCTCTGGGAATGCTTCTGTCCCATACAGCTTGTCCTCTTCCTGCCACCTGTGATCTGGCCTACATGGAAGGAACTCAAAGGCACAACATGAAGGAAAGCCATAGTATAGTCCTTGCAAGCCTTGCAAGCAGACTTTTAAGTCCAACTTTCACTAGGGCCTTCTGTCCTGAATGAGTGGGGAGTCTGAGCAGCAGAGGCCCACTGACTAGGCAAAAATCAGATTTCCCTAGGACTTTCTAGGACATGGAAGACCCCTACACATAAGCAAAGTGTCAATGTGTCCAGCAGTGTCCAGTGCACGGCAGGCAGGTCACCATGGCCAACCAGATAGACCAAAAGGAAGGCTCTATCTTCCCTCTGACAACCTGGTCTAAACTTGTCTCTGGTCCCCTCCAGTAGGACTGGCCAAACACTCATCCTGTGGCTACATTTCTCAGTGTCCATGTGAGGACCATGGCCCTGCTCTTGGGAAGGAGTTGTCAGAGACACTGTGCTGACCAAAACAGACCAACATCATCTCTATCCTCTACCCAGAGTCTGAAGCTAGACCAACTTGAGTCAACAGCAATGGAAAAGGCCCTGGTTACAACTGTCTTAGCAGGGGATCAAACCACAGGCCCTGGATCAAGGAGTCAGATGACTTTGGAATCATGTGCCTCTCTGGAGACCCCTAAAGTTGGAGAGCAAAGATCACAGGTGCAGAATGTCAGCCAAGCCACTACCTTTGTCCCTAGGCTGGTAAGAACCACCCTCATCTGCACAGGAAGTGTGAAGACAACAGGTGACTCACTGACCCAGGAAACCACCAAGTCCTGATAAGAAGCATTTTATGTCCTGGCGATGGCCTCTGAGATGAGAGGATACCGCCAGGAGTGCCACCAAAAGGACACCTTTCAATAATGAGCATTGGGAGCCTTCTTGTTGGGGTCTTGTTAGATAAGCTGTGGAGAGAAAAGGCTATGTGGAAAGTGTCTGTATGTCAGGATCATGCCAGGATTGAACTTGCCTTTGGGCCTGGAATACTCAAGTGACCTCCGGATTCATGATGTGGGTCTGGTCCTGGTTACTACCCCATCTGCAAGATGAGCAGACGGCATCCTGAGCCAGCTGGACCAATTTGAAGCTATAGACAATGGAATAACTTCACAGCCTTCTGCCACACATCCAGAGTTTCATCAGACCTCTGGAGTAAGAATAGGGTTCCCTGAGCAGGTTGGTCAAGTAATCCCTGCCATCTTCTAATTCAATGCCAAGGTCTCATGGGATCCATCCATCCAGTCTTGTGTGTGTGACAACACCCTGGACATTGTTGCTGTCAGGTTTTGAGTACTGTGTCCTTGGCAAAAGATCTTGATTCATTCCCCTCCCCAATGACTACTCCTGTTGTCTCTTCTGGCTCCTCCAGGGTGCAGTTCCCCTATAGGAATGTTTATGTCATTGGCTAGACATCTCCATGGCTTCTTGAGGGTCACATTCCAGCCACTGAGTTCCCTGACCTTCTATGGTCATACTATGTGTCTGTGTCCTGAACTCCTCTTAATCCATAACCAATTAGATTAGGCCCATTAAAATGACTTCATTGTGGTTTAATCATCTCTTTAAAGATCATATCTTCAAGGGATGGATAAATGGTTCAATGGTTAAGAGCACTTATTCTTGCAGAGGATCAGGGGTTCTGTTCCCATAACACACATGGTGACTCACAACCATCTGTGACCCCAGTTCCAGGGGATCCTGATGTCCTCATCTGATTTTGGAGAGCACTGGGCATGCAAAAGGTGCACATACATACACACAAGCAAAACACTCATACATGTAAAATTAAAAAATAAATAAATGTCAAAGAAAAGAAGCCTCTTCCTAACAGTCCCTCAGGGTGTTGAAGTTAAAGCTAACCATGCCTTCCCACAGCACATAGAGTTCAGCCCAAAGCGGACAGAAATTAAAGTAGAGAAAGGGTCTGAAGTCACAGGGAAAACCTGGGTCCTCTCATGGTCTCTGAAAGAGGGTAGACTTCCACTGTGGCTGACAGAAGCCTGCACAGACTAGGTCTGGCTGGACATCATTCCTCCTGCAAATGCTGGGTCTGCCAACACTGTGAAGTCGGCAGAGCCCATTTCCTCTGCACAGCTCCTACTCAGCCCTGGTTTCTGGCCATTGATGTTAGATTAGTCTGCACAGCTCAGGTCATGTTGGAGTTGGTCACTGGGACAGAAAGATCAGAGTGACAAGACCTTGTGAAGCAGAGAAGAAAGGCAATAGACTCAAGACCATGTGGCCTCAGGATCCCCTGCTTGTGGCCCAGTACACACTCACTGGCTCTCCAGAAGGTTTTCTTGGTTTGGTTTTTCAAGACAGGGTTTTTTGGTGTAGCCTGGCTATCCTAGAATTCTTTCTGTAGACCAGGCTGGCCTCTGCCTCTGAGTGCTGAGATTAAAGGTATACACCACTACTACCTGTGTCCCCAGCTGTTTTTATACTGAGTGACTTTAAACCTCACCACCCCTCAGAGTAGCATGTACAGGCCAGTTTTGCTTTCAAATGTTCTTCCATGATGGAACAAGGCATTACAGTCAGAGCTATCCCTCTCAATCCACACACAGACACAGCCATGACCCTGAACATAGTACTTCACCAGTTTTTCTCACATTTGTCTGTTTGCTTATGTGTGTACAGGGTGCATGTGTGCCATGACACATGTGCCAAGGTCACAGAGCAACTCCTGGAAGCCAGTTCTCTCCTTCCACTATGTGAGCCCCATGGACTGAACACAGGTTGCCAAACTTGATGGCAATTGTCTTTACCCCCTGAACCATCTTACTGGACTTCAAATGTTTAATGTTTGTTGCATTTGCAAATATTTAACTAGTATAGTATTGTCTTACATTTGTAGAAACTAGTAGACACCACCAACACTGGAGAGATGGCTCAGTCAGTAAAGTGTTTGTAGCTCAAGCATGAGGAGTGGTATTTGATCCCCTGAATACATGTGCAAAAAGCTGAGGAGACAGACTGGAGAGCCATAGGACTCTCTGGCCAGCTAACTTAGCCTAATCAGTACACCTCAAGTTCAATGAAGGGACTCTGACTCAAAAATGAGGTGATCAGCACCTAAAGAATGGCACACAAGGTTCACTCACCGCTGCCCTCCACATGCACCCACATTTGTGCACACATGTGCACACAACACAAACACAGATTCATATGTATGTACTGTCACTCCAGCCTCAGGAAATTCAAAACTCTATTCTGGACTCTGTACACACGCGCGCGTGCGCGGGCGCGCGCGCACACACACACACACACACACACACACACACACACACACACACACACTTTCTTTTCCCAAAAGGGGACCATTTGGGTTTTTCTCCTTGCATTCATCCGAGAGCCAGCACTGGAATCACTGGACAGCCACCAAGTGTCTCTGGCTCCCCCAGCTGCTCAATGGTAGTATTACGATCCCAGCATCCAAAGCCTATGCTGAGCTGGACCACTTGAAGTATAGATTCTGGGAAAACCCTGAGCTGGCTTTAGCCACAATGGAAAAGACCTCGGAGATGAGAGCTCCCCTGTTATCCCAGGTTCTGGGCTGCTGAGGCACGCATCATGATGCCAGCCAGGCTGCAGCAAGCAGAGAGCACGAGGAAGATGGCCCTCGTGCTTTTGTACGCCTCTGACACTTGGGAGTTTTGTCATTGCTGCATGACTATACATGTTAGAAAGTTTTCTGTAAATAAACCCTATTCGTGATTATTGGATCTCAGAGTCGAAGAGGGGGCTTCATACACAACACCCCCCTTGGTGTCTGAACCAATACAAGAACAAGCTAAAAGAGTTGACATTTTTTCAAAAGACCACATAAGCTCATGCTGGTAAGTTCATGTGGTTTGACAGCTCTGCCCAGCAGTCTTTGAGGAACCGTGTAATGGTTTGTGTATGGAGTATCCCCCCGAAAAGAGGTTCACATATTGAAAGGGTGTTATTTGAGGAGGTTCAAGAAACTTGCAGGGGTGGTGGTGGCGAGACCTTACTAAAGATTATGAAGAGCTGAGTCGTCGTTGAAGGATATTTATTTTCCCTGGCCTTTTGCAGCCACACTCAGATTCCTGGCCAGCTAAGCTGTGAGCAGCTTGTCTCTGCCACATGTCCCTGCTGCTTTGGTGTTCTGTACAAATGCTTGGGGTCAAGCAATCATGGGCTGATCCCTCAGAACCCTGAGTCAAATAAGTCCCCCTTGCTTTACTTGTTTCAAGGGATCTGTGTCCCTGTGGTACAGAAGTAAACAATATAATCCACGGTTGTGGCTTCTTTTCTTTCAGTTTGTAGCAGAGGTCAATGCCCTTCCCCCAGTCTGTGCCTGAGACCTCCTCAGTGACATGCTCACACCCCATGGGCACAGACACATGGAAATACACAGGTGTGCATGCATACCTATGTATTCACACCTGCACACACACACACACTGTCCCCATAGCGTGTGGACAGAGTTCTCAATCCACAGCAGAAAACCCTGGTAAGGAGTTTGAGGGCTTTGTCACTCGTGGTGGGGAGGGGTCTTCACTCAGCCAGTGCTCTGGACAGAGCCAGGAGCCCAAGGGAAAGTATTACACAGATGGCAGAGTCACATTGTGGCTGGTGTACAAAAAAACAGTAACTGGACCCTAGGGGTCCCTGAGGACCCTTTACAAACTATCTGGCCCCACCCAATTCCCAGAAGCTATCCACATAGTGGCCAGCTCGGATTCTTGAAGAAACATCTTAAATCACAACACCGAAGTGGCTATGCCTGAGTTTATTGTCAGAAAGCAAAGGATGGAACAGAAACTCCGAAAATAAATATGTGCAGAGAAGAAGCCAAGCTGGAAGTGGAGAAGCTCAGAGAGTCAGAAGGATGGTTCAGGATGGGAAGACATGTGCACGGTACAACCCGTTCACTTCCTTCCTAGAAGCCGGGGACTAGAACGCCTGGCGCGGACTTGTTTGGCTTGTGGGAGCTCACAGAGAGTGTCCTGGCACTGACAGCTCTCAATGTGTGTGTAGGTATGGCTCAGCTCCGTGCCATCTGGGCATTCCAGGGTAACCTGTCGTACACTGGTCCTCTCCTCCTTGCAACAAGAACATCTGTGATCCAGATCCTGGGCCTGGGCAGAGTACCTGGGGACAAGAAGGGCAGAATGAGTGCCAGCTTCCCTGAGAACAGCATCAGAGTCCTCCCTTCTTGAGGCCCATCCTTGAGCTCCTCCACTCCTCCATCTCACACTTGTAGCCTGGGACTCACATGGCAAAAGTCCCACAGGACCCAGAACAGTAATTCATGGAGATGTTCTTGGTGCAGCCATTGTGGGAAATCTCCTTCATGACTGTGATGGCAGAGCAAGGGTTTCCGGTCTGGTTAGGGATGCCTGTGGAAGGAGATGCAGGTCAAGGGATGGTCTAAGATTCTGTCTGTCTGTCTGTCAGTCAGTGTGTGTGTGTGTGTGTGTGTGTGTGTGTGTGTGTGTGTGTGTGTATAGTATCCATGTATCTATATATATAAATATAGATATATAAAATCTATTGTATCCATGTGTATATATATACATATATATATAATCTATGTATCTATCGATGGATCGATCGATCAATCTGTCCCTTCTTCTCATCCCCCTCCATCTCCCTCTCTGGTGCTGTTTTTCCTCCTTTCTCTAAGCATGTCTCCGGTCCTTAACTAAGTCCCACTTTCCTTTTAGAAACTGAGTCCCAGAATGCAGCTGGTCTCCACCCAGTATCTCCCTGGAAGGAGACTCAGATTCCTCTACATCTGCATGAGTGTAGGAGACACAGCAGGGGCAGGAGTCCTGAAGGACCCTGTCCTGTGTCTTTCTGCTCAAGGTCCTGAGTAAAGCCCACCCATCACCCAAGGCTTCCAGCTGTACTCACATGTCTGACAGCAGCCATTAGGCATGTATGTGATGGAGCCCTGAAGAGAAAGGGGAGTGAGAAAGGAACCCAGAGCACCCCCAGCAGGTGAGTGCCCCTTCTTGTCATGGGGTACATAAGGACTGTCCTATAGGAGGGTATGGAACAAGCTTCCTGGAAACCAGGTAGCTGGTGCATCAGGGTTCCCTGCTCCTGGCAGAGTATACATGGACAGGGCCAGAGGGGTCCCACTCACCGGAACACAGTCACTTGGGTTAAAGTCAGGGCAGGTGATGTTGGAGACCGAGGAGATGAGCTGGTTGTTGATTTGCACACAGCTGAAGAAGGTGCACTTGTCGTTGGGGTTTTTCTGTATCTCCCCAGGCTGTGGACACAACAAAATGAGGATGAACAAGTGTATACCAGAGACCAGCCCAGGAAGACCTGGGAGGTACAGCTTCACAGAAAGGAGGTCCAGAATCACTGGGCAACTCACTCCCATTAGAGTCTTGGAGATAGCAGCTTACCTGCCTGTGGTTACATAACACAAAAATCTCTAACCTAGGTCCAACCTGTGAACTAGGAAGTGATTCTGAACAGGAAAATGATCTTTGAAAAGCTCAAGAAAGTAATCTGGAGATGAGATCACCCTACATCAAGGAAGTCCCAACTCCAGGACTGAGCATCCTTATAAGAGACAGAAGAGAAGGCATAGGCTCAGCTAGAAGGAGACGGCTACATCAGAGATGATGCAAACACAAATCAGTGTTGCCTGGAGCCCAAAGAAGAGGAGGCATGAAGGAACCCCCCACAACTTCTGCCAGCCTTGACCTTGCGCTTCAGAGCTCCAGGAGTGGAGCAGCCATACATGTTGTTTATAGCCACCCAAATATGGCCATGCATACTAACCTAATGTGGGATCTAGGATGACTCAAGCTCAAAGTCATCCTAGCCTTGCCCTCAGTGGCTGACTAGCTTGTGGGTGGAGCCAGGAGTGTACACACCTTCAGAACGAGGTACTGATCCTTGGTCTTCTCGATGATGCAATGGGTCTGCTTGCACTTCTTACAACATTCCCCAGGGACCTCCACAAGCTCAAAGCCCTGTGAACACAGGAGAAGATGAGGCTAAGATCAAAGACTTGTCCCTGAACCCAACCAGACCATGGAATGGATAGAATGCTTCACCCGGGGAAAGGCAGTGCATGAACAAGTCCCATGATGGGAGGTAGATACAGGCCCAGTTTGGCAAGAAAGTTTTTTAAAAAACATGAAGGCAAATCATGTAAATGAGTGTGAAACCATGGGTCTCTTAGAAGATGGAAAGAGGGTAAACTGAGTCAGGCAGTGAGCGAGAAGGGAGGAGCCACACTTACGGAGCTGCAGGAGATGTTGCAGGGCACATGGGTACAGGAGATGACATTGAGCTGGGTGCTGTTGTCCATGATGTTGGTACATATACAGTCCTGGCACTTGTTGGAATACACTGGAGATCCCGGCTTTGGGAACAGGCAGAAGTAAGGGAATCACACACACCATCACACATACATCACTCTACCTTCAGACAAGGGCAAGGCCACCCCTCCTCCCTGTCCCCTCCCAAATCAGAACTCACCTGGTATTCAGCGTTCTGGTGCACACACACACCCTTGGGCACTTAGAAGAAAGAGTGAGGAAAGCCATCAGAAGCTATCCAGAGCTCAGCCTGGCATACACATCTGAGCAGATGGGTACACCGCCATAGCCATGACAAAGAAGCCCAAGGAGAGAGCATGTTCCCTCCCGCCCCTTGTTCACATCCTGCCCTGCCCTGCCCTGCCCTGCCCTGCCCTGCCCTGCCCTGCCCTGCCCTGCCCTGCCCTGCCCTGCCCTGCCCTGCCCTGCCCTGCCCTGCCCTGCCCTTACCCTGCTGGCCTTACTTACCACAGGAATAAACTGGACAACATTTCCCAGGCACATGCTCGCTCTTCGCTTCGAATCCCAACAAACACGAGGGGGGTTCAGCTTTACATAGTTTGGTGTCACACTCTGAAGGCAGAGCAGGAGTGTAGTGACCAGGATGGATCCCACAATCAGAACACCACCCACCACTGTATAGCATGGGTTCAGGCCTCTGTGGAGCCTACCAGGCCCAGGCCCTGCAGCAGAGGCTCCTGGCCTGATTCAACAGCCACTACCATCACCCTCTCAAGTGAGAAGAACCTGAGCCCACCAATGAGGGAGTGGCAGAAAGCCTCAGCTACAGTGGGCATGTTTGGTTACACTTAGAGCATCAGCCCTAGTGGTCTGAGAATGGCTCCCATGCCCCGGGGGTGGCCTTACTACATGAAGTGATGTTGCAGCACTTGTCATCTGGGTTGGCCTCCACAACAAGGTAGGTGCCATCCTCCTCACATGTGGTCAGGTTGTCCCCAGTACATTTCTTTGGTTGGCAGACAATGCCACTTCCACCCTCCAGGCAAACACAGTCCTTGCAGTCAAACTCAAAGTGCTCTCCAAACTGCAAAGAGGAAAGAATAGATTAGCACCAAGCTATCCCTATGGCCAGGCAAGGAGAAAACAACTGGACCACGTAGTCAGATGAGGTGTCAAGTGAGAAAGCTGTATCTCTCACCACCTCTGAACTCACAGGGCAGGTTCAGGGACAGACCAGCAACTGTTCATTCAAAGGCACTGACATCACATGGATGTGACCTGCTCACCAGCACCCATCAGCATCTGTGTGGTATGCAGCCGATTGTCTATTGAAGGTGTTTTTTTAATTGAGCTAGAGTCCACCAATAGCTGTGAGCACATACAGGAAACAACATTGAAGTAGCCAATGTGCCATCTTATATTTAGTCAGAGGATTATATGACTGGTGGGTAGATGGGTGGATACATGAATGGATGGTCTCATGGATGGGTGGATAGAAGGTTGGATGGGTGCTGGGTTGGTGGTTGGTTGCATGGATAATAGTAGATGAGTAACTGGATGGGTAGGTGGATGGATAGATGATAGATGAGTGGATAGTTGGGGAAGGAGATGGATAGATGATGGGTAGGCTTTTGGATGGGTAGATAATGGATAGATGATGGATGGATGGGTGGATGATGGGTAAATGGAGAGTGGGTAAGTGGATGGATGAGCAAAGGATGTATAAGATACGTGGATGATAGATTGAGTAGTTAGATGGATGGATAGCAGATGGGTAGATAGAGGATGAATGGTTCAGATGGGTGGGTGGATCAATGGGTGTAGAATAGGTGGGTGAATGATGAATGAATGAATGAGTGGATGATGGATGGATGGATGAAGGATGGATGCATGGATGGGTAATTGGATGGATATATAATACATACGTAGTTGGAGTATGAGCAGATGTATGGCTCGGGTGGATATATGGGTAGACGTGAGTGGGTGGATAGTGGATTGATAGATGGGTGTTGGGTGGGTAGTGGGTAGATGGAGAGATGAGAGATAATTGAATGGTGGGTAGGTGATTACCTGGATAGGTAATAGATAGATGTACAGATGGAGAGTTTGGGTGGATGGATGGATAGATGATGTATGAGTATTGAATAGATTGATGGGTGATCAGATGGATAGATAGATGACAATACATTGTTAATTGTATTGATAGATAGATGAACAATGGATTGATGGAGAGATGCACCAGTGGGCAGGAAGATGAGTGGATGGATCTCAACTAGTAGGACTTACATGGCTCATGATCAGTCCTTGGGCCTCCCAGGCTCTCATATCACTTCACCCCACTCATTCCCCAAAGCTTGGGATTTTGGGGAGAATTTATCCTAGCTCAAGGGGGAACCTACCTCTCTGGGCACATTGTCTGGTCCCACACATCCTAGAAAGAGAGAGGAAACAAACTCTGTTAACACTGTCATGATATTATAGGGAACTAGGATCAGCCTCCTGGCCTTGCCTCTGTGTACACAGAGGAAACAGGAGGGGGTGATGGAAGTAGGGGCATACCACATGTCTTCACACAGACGTCATATCCAGGGGCAAACTTTGTGGTGCCTTCAGGACAGAAGCAGCCTTCTACCAAGAGCGTGGAATTCCCAGAGGAGCTAGAATGGCAAGACACGTGCTCAGAAGGAAGGAGTGGCAGACTCTGGGACACAGCTCTGGGGAGGGAGCTAAAGCTGGCTGGGATGCATGAGCAGGACTAGGAACCAGCAGGAATCTTCAGGCAGCCTACCTGGACTGGCAGGTGGGTTCTTCTGCAGGGCCACAGGCCAGATACTGCCTGTGAGATGGACACTTCACAGCTGCTTGGGAGGGACAAGAATAAGGTCATATCCAGAGAGAGAAGCCTGTCCCTCCCTGCAGTGACAGAGATACCCAGCCCTTCCCACACAGGACTTCACCCCATAGCAGCAGAGGATGGGTACTGCCCAGTACCCTTGCCTGACCCACAGGCCCCAGCACAAGGCAGTGAGTGGGAAAGAATGAGAGGCACTTACAGCAGACCCCCTGGGTGTGGTTCCTCCAATCAATGCAGACACCTTCCTGGGCACAGAGGGCGGCATAGGCCTGTACGCTGGCACACTCTATACCAGAGCCAGCCACAAAGCAGCTATCAAACAGGCAAGCTTCGTAGTAGTGCTTGGGAGGCACAAGGGGGTGGCATTGGGAGAATAGGCTGTGCAGGGAGAGATGGGTCACATTGTGGTCAGCGTCGAAGCCTCTCCACATGCTCTCCCAGCCCCCCAGCACACCCCTGCCCTACTGGAGCCTGCTCAGAGGCACCTGCCAAAGACGCACTATGGTTACCAGCTGCAGAAGACAGGAAGGGCTGGCCTCTAGGAAAGGAAGGACATGTCTGTTTCATCAGACACGTAGAGATGTAGTACGCACACCTCAATGGTCACTAGGTGTCAGGATGTTCCCTTCCAACAATCCTGGTAGAGGCTCACCTAGCTTGACCTCACCCTAGCACCTCCAGGGACAGGGAACATCTTCCTGTGGCTACCAGATTTAGGAGTCCCTGACCTGTGTTCAATCCCGAACCTGCCTCCCTGAGATGCTGTCAGTTGATTTATAGCTCAGTGAGCCTGCACCTAGCCAGGAGGTGAGAAATGTCTGAGAGCAAAGAAGGGTGCTGCGGTATGGGGTGTCGGAGAATAGCTAGGGCCTGGGAAAATGGAAGCCAAGTCCTGGGACCTCTGGGACCCAACACCCATCCACAGTGACATAATCTCAGCTCTTCCAGGCCCACACAGGGGCTGCTCTTTGCCTACTTGGTAGGCAGCATAGGCAGTAGAGATGAGACCTCATGAGACTCGCTTTGCTTTGCTTTGCTTTGCTTTGCTTTGCTTTGCTTTGCTTTGCTTTGCTTTGCTTTGCTTTGCTTTGCTTTGCTTTGCTTTGCTTTGCTTTGCTTTGCTTTGCTTTGCTTTGCTTTGCTTTGCTTTGCTTTGCTTTGCTTTTTGCTTTGCTTTGCTTTGCTTTGCTTTGCTTTGCTTTGCTTTGCTTTGCTTTGCTTTGCTTTGCTTTGCTTTGCTTTGCTTTGCTTTGCTTTGCTTTGCTTTGCTTTGCTTTGCTTTGCTTTGCTTTGCTTTGCTTTGCTTTGCTTTGCTTTGCTTTGCTTTGCTTTGCTTTGCTTTGCTTTGCTTTGCTTTGCTTTGCTTTGCTTTGCTTTGCTTTGCTTTGCTTTGGTTTGGTTTGGTTTGGTTTGGTTTGGTTTGGTTTGGTTTGGTTTGGTTTGGTTTTTGAGACAGGATCTCATTAGCCTAAGCTTGCCCTGATCCTCTTGCCTCCACTTCTCCACTTCCCACAGGTCACCTGTCCATGATGAGCTGGCAGACAGGAGACACAGTGCAGTTATTAAATGAAATCCCTGGTGTTGTGATGGCCGGGCGCTTGGTGGTGAGGCCTTTGTGGGGACAGTGTGGCTTGGAGGGGTCATTCACCAACCACTCATCAGCAGCAATTTCACAGTCAGAGATGATCTCCCCACTGGGCAGGATACAGTCATCTGCAGTATTGTTGGTGCAGGTGCCTGTGTGCGGAGAAGCCACCTATCAGGCCAACGTCAAGCCCTGGCACCTCTCCAGTACAGGTTCTGTGTGTCCCACTGGTTGGCCCAGAGGGCAACACACCAAGGCCAAACCAACATCTGCTGGTTCTCACAGGGACCAAACACAAGACAATGCCACAGTGACTGTCCACAGAGGAAGAAAACCCACAGCTGGGAGACAGGGGCTCACACCCAGTCTTGCCCTCAAGGAAGGAACCGGGGGTGGGGGGACTCACCACACTGGCCCTTTGTGTTGTTGCCAAACAGGCGGTAGGGCAGCCGGATGGAGAAAGACATGCCATTGTAGGAGACCTGGGCACCCAGCCTGGGGATGTCTACCACAAAGTTGATGCCAGATTGGTATACCTCCAGCCCATACTTCTTGTAGGGCAGAGCCACTAACTGCTTGTTCACCTGTACCTGTAGTCAACATATCTGAGTCAGGGAAGACTCTGAGACAGGAGATAGAGCCTGCCACCTGTTAAGAGTATTGTCATGCTCTGTCCGGTCCCTCCAAGGACCTCTGTGGAAGCCATAGAGCTGAACAAGACTGCTGTCTTGTTGTTGCACCTTGGGATAGCACAGGTGATATCTCCACTCTTATCTGAAAAGGGGAGATTTTCCTGTCCCTCCATCTTTCTCTTCCCTTCTTGCCTCCTTCAACCATACTGACCTTTGTCCCAACTCATCCCAAGAGAGCCCAAGAAGGCTCTTCCAGAGACTCTGAGATTCCATGAAAGGGTCAGAGCTTCTTAGCTGTGTCCATAAACATCCCCAGTGACCCCAGTGGATAGAGAAGACACAGCCAGACACAGTCACCTCCTGTTCACCCATCTTCGGGGAGGGAGTTTTTGTGCTCACTTAG
Source organism: Arvicanthis niloticus (assembly GCF_011762505.2). Taxonomy (NCBI): domain Eukaryota; kingdom Metazoa; phylum Chordata; class Mammalia; order Rodentia; family Muridae; genus Arvicanthis; species Arvicanthis niloticus. The sequence goes on along the minus strand of NC_047658.1, from coordinate 108,234,616 downwards.
AGAGCCCATGAGAAGAGCTGACAGGACCCTAAGGAGCCCCAGAAACATGCCATGACTCCAGTCTTGTCCAATAGATATGCAGCCTAGTCCTCTGTTGCCCGTGGCCCACAGTCTAAGGCTATGACAAACTGTGGATACCAAGCCAGTCTCAGCCACTTACCTGCACCTCAATGGGCATTATGTTCAGGGTCATGACCTTCACTTCCTGGGTCTCATGGTGCACAATAAGCGTGCGGGGGCAGGATACCGCGTCATTGGCAACACAGTGGTAGTTGTCAATGTAGACCCCAAAGTTGTCCACTGTGGGGGTAATTTCCTCCACCAGCACATAGGTACAGTTACCCTGGTAACTGTAGTAGAGCCCGTCGAAGGTGACAAAGTGTGGGTCCCCCCAGCCAGTGCAGTAGCCTGTGGAAAAAGTTTCATAAATTGATGTCACTGAGCCAGAACCCCTGGAATCAAGTCATTGTCAGTATTCAAGGGATAGAAAAACTATCAATAACTAAAGGAGTCTTAAAAAAAAAAAAAAAAACCCAGTCCCTAGACTGAGCCACTAGTGACATTCAAGTTGGAGCAGATCTTCCAAAAGCATCTTCTCGATCGGTCCAGAGCCCTCCTTCTTCAGGGTGAGTCCTTGCTTTAGAGCCAGGTCAATCCCATCCTCAGGAGCATCCTTGCTCTGAAACATGCCTTGCTCCACCAGACAAGGCTCCTACTCAGAAACATAAAGGGTATTGGGAAGTACCAAAGACCGTGTGCCTAGCCTTCAGCAGGTACTTAGCAATTAAGGGCTGGTCCCAGGAGGCTGCCCCTGCAGCCACCAATACCAAAAAAGAAAGGACTCTGACAGGTGCATCCCCAGATAGCTAAAGGTCTTACAGTCACATTCCCAGTGCCAGCAGCAGCCATCGGGGTCAGGGACCCGCACGGGTTTGAGGCCATTGGAACAGGTGGGCATAGGTGGGGGGTTGCACTCCAGCTCCACAATCTCCACTACGTTGTCATGCTTGCAAATAGCCATGGTACAGTTACACAGCCACCAGGTCTCATTCACCTGCCGGAGAGACAGTGTGGGACAATCAACATACAGCTTAGCTTAGCTTTCCCAGTCTACACAGGAAGACACAGTCTACTCCTAGGTCTCTCTCAGGGCTGGAGCTGAGGGCAGCTAGAGTTAGGACATAGAAAGGCACGATATGGTAAAAAGAGAGGACAGCAGACCCTGTGTCCATGATGTCCTGGGAAACATGAACCCCACTGTTCAGTGCCAGGGTAACAAAGCCACATACTGCCCACTGACCTGTCTGGGAGGATCAAAATCGAGGCACCCATAGGTGGTGGTTTTGGTTGGGGTGCTGAGTGTTGACTTGGATGATGTGGTAGATGGTGTGGAGGGTGTGGTCGTCTTGGAAGATGTTGGTGTTGTTGGTGTTGAGGGTGTAGGAGTTGAGGGAGTAGATGGACAGGGCCAATTGAAGACCTGGAGTCGGCAGTCCACAGAGCAGTTTACAAAGTAACAGGTGTCCCCACGGGTATTGTTGTAGATCATGTCACCTACAAGGGAAGAGAAGAACAGTCTTTACACTATCCAGAGGCAGAGCTGGCCACTAGAACACACTGATAGACTTCCATGGAGGTCATGGGGAGGGACTCGGTGTATTGGGGGAGGGACCTTAGGGGAGGTGTGACAGTGACCCCCTAGCATAGCATTAGTGGCATTCGAAGAAAAGAGACCCAGAACCAGCACATTTGTGCCATTTCACCTCCTGGTACCTGTTTTGATGCAGATGAGGAACTCATCAGATGCCAGTGCCATGTTCCTGCACTTCCTAGCCTCCAGAACTGCCAGCTAAACAACCCCCTATTGCTTATAAATCATCTGGCCTCAAGTGTTTTGTTACAACAGAAAATGAACTAAGCCCCACCTCTACTTGTTCTCCAAGCCTTGGAAGAGCCCTGACTTCTGGTTTATGTTCCCAGTAAGGTGAGGCTAGCCACAAAACATCCACCCATGACCAGCCTCCAGCCTTCACCCTCCTGACCAAGCTTCAAGTTGGGGTCTGACCCTGGTTCTACCCATTGGTAAGAGCAGAGACAAGCCTGAGCTTTGTGAACATTAGACATGAACACCATGAATACCTGGGTCATAGAACGTCTCATTCACAACACAGCAGGTAGTTATGGTTGCAGTGGCGGTCCAGACAGTGCTGGGAGAAGTGATTGGAGAGGCTGAAGAGGTCGTCCCCCAAGATGAGGTCCTGGTGGTCTTCAAAGTCGTTGGTGTGGTTGGCGAGAGTCTTGTCTGGGTGATGGTTTCTGTAGTGGATGTTGGCACAGTGGGGGATGTAGGGGTGGATGTGGAGGGTGGTCTCGTGGTAGGTGAAGTTGGCCCTGTTGTGGTCTTTGAGGGGGTGGGCGTGCCTGTAAGAAGAGTTCTATGTAGGCTGATGGCACTGATCATCTCAGGTGCTACAGAACAGTACCTGTAGGTCCCACCACTGTAAGATAACAACTGGGTCAAGAAGCCATGGCGAGGTGTCAAAGCTTTATGTCCACTCACGAGGATTTGATATCACCATGCACACTGTGTGACTGTCACACTGGATACTGGACATCTGCCAGTGCCAGACTAGCTATCCTCCAAGACCTCTTGTGCCATGCCCAGACAAGAGTGTCTTACACCAGCCCCGACCCAATATAGCCCAGAACTTCCCTGGGAGAGCTTTACCCGTCAGTGTTGGGCTGCAAAATCTATACTATCTACAATTCATCAATCCCAGGGATCTGACCCTGTAGGCAGAGAAGGCCCACTTAGGCTGCCTCAAACCTCCCAGGGGACTGGCCTTACTGAGCAAGAACAGGGTCGTGAAGCACAAAGTGCTCACCCCAAGCTTAAGTCTTGAGACCACAAAGCTTCCCTTGCAAAGAGAAGCTCTCCAAAGAGTGGAGGAATAGGGGTGGCTTCACAGTCTACTTACCTGGAGATGTGGTAGGTCCTGATGATGAACCTGGAGGTGAAGGGGTAGTGCTGCCCACTGATGAAGTGATGAATGGTGATGTTGTTCCAGGGGATGATGCTGTGGTAGATGTTGCTGTGGTGGTTACAGGGGTGCTTGGAAGGGTGGTGGTCTCCGTGGGTGGGGAAGGAGTAGACTGAGAAGTCACGGGTGGTGAGGATTCAGTTGGGGGTTTGGAAGAGGTTGATCCTGTAGTAGGTACTGTTTTTGTAGTGGTAGTCTCTTTGATTGTGGTGGTGGGTGTTGAGGTTGGGTAACTTATGATGGTGGTAGTAGTAACAGGAGAGGTTAGGGTAGAGGTCTCCGTGGTAGTAGAGGTTGGGGTCGGTGTCTCTGAAATAGTAGATGTGGAAGTCATACTCACTGTGGTGGTAGGTGTTGTAGTTGGAGTCACTGTGGTGGTGGGGGAAGGGCTTGGTGTCTGGGTAGTGGTAGATTTAGGAGTAGAGGTCTCTATGGTGGGTGTTGGGGTTGTGGCCTCTGTTGTAGACGTTAAAGTTGAGGTCTGTGTGGTGATAGGTGTTGGGGTTGAGGTCCCTGAAGTGGTGGGAGATGAACTTGGTGTTTGGGTAGTAGTAGATCTGGGGGTGAAACTCTCTGTTCCTGTAGGTGTTGGGGTTGTGGTCTGTGTGGTAGTAGATGTTGGGCTTGAGGGCCCTGTAGTGGTGGGTGTTGAGGGTGGAGTCGTTGTGGTAGGTGTTGGACTTGGTGTCTGGGTAGTGGTAGATGTGGTAGTGGAGGTCTCTACAGTGGGTGTTGAGGGTGGAGTCGTTGTGGTAGGTGTTGGACTTGGCGTCTGGGTAGTGGTAGATGTGGGAGTGGAGGTCTCTACAGTGGGTGTTGAGGGTGGAGTCGTTGTTGTAGGTGTTGGACTTGGCGTCTGGGTAGTGGTAGATGTGGTAGTGGAGGTCTCTACAGTGGGTGTTGAGGGTGGAGTCGTTGTGGTAGGTGTTGGACTTGGTGTCTGGGTAGTGGTAGATGTGGGAGTGGAGGTCTCTACAGTGGGTGTTGAGGGTGGAGTCGTTGTTGTAGGTGTTGGACTTGGTGTCTGGGTAGTGGTAGATGTGGGAGTGGAGGTCTCTACAGTGGGTGTTGGGGTTGTGGTCTGTGTGGTAGTAGATGTTGGGCTTGAGGGCCCTGTAGTGGTGGGTGTTGAGGGTGGAGTCGTTGTGGTAGGTGTTGGACTTGGTGTCTGGGTAGTGGTAGATGTGGGAGTGGAGGTCTCTACAGTGGGTGTTGAGGGTGGAGTCGTTGTTGTAGGTGTTGGACTTGGTGTCTGGGTAGTGGTAGATGTGGGAGTGGAGGTCTCTACAGTGGGTGTTGAGGGTGGAGTCGTTGTGGTAGGTGTTGGACTTGGCGTCTGGGTAGTGGTAGATGTGGTAGTGGAGGTCTCTACAGTGGGTGTTGAGGGTGGAGTCGTTGTGGTAGGTGTTGGACTTGGCGTCTGGGTAGTGGTAGATGTGGGAGTGGAGGTCTCTACAGTGGGTGTTGAGGGTGGAGTCGTTGTGGTAGGTGTTGGACTTGGCGTCTGGGTAGTGGTAGATGTGGGAGTGGAGGTCTCTACAGTGGGTGTTGAGGGTGGAGTCGTTGTGGTAGGTGTTGGACTTGGTGTCTGGGTAGTGGTAGATACAGGAGTGGAGGTCTCTACAGTGGGTGTTGGGGTTGTGGTCTGTGTGGTAGTAGATGTTGGGCTTGAGGGCCCTGTAGTGGTGGGTGTTGAAGGTGGAGTCGTTGTGGTAGGTGTTGGACTTGGTGTCTGGGTAGTGGTAGATGTGGGAGTGGAGGTCTCTACAGTGGGTGTTGAGGGTGGAGTCGTTGTTGTAGGTGTTGGACTTGGCGTCTGGGTAGTGGTAGATACAGGAGTGGAGGTCTCTACAGTGGGTGTTGAGGGTGGAGTCGTTGTTGTAGGTGTTGGACTTGGTGTCTGGGTAGTGGTAGATGTGGGGGTGGAGGTCTCTACAGTGGGTGTTGGGGTTGTGGTCTGTGTGGTAGTAGATGTTGAGGTCTCTGTAGTAGTCGGTGCTGGAGTTGGAGTCACTGTAGTTGTAGAAAATGGGCTTGGCATCTGCGTAGTAGTGGAACTAGGAGTAGATGTCCCTGTTACTGTAGATGTTGAGGTTGTGGTCTGTGTCGTGGTTGCCGTTGGAGTTGGAGTCACTGTAGTTGTGGGAGATGGGCTTGGTGTCTTCGTGGTAGTAGATGGCGGGGTTGAAGTACATATTGGATTTGGATGACAACAGTAAACATTGATCTCATAGTTGAGACACATGCGCATGGGGACGATCCCTATTTCCTGATCTGCATTTTTGCACACTAGCCCATCTTTGGTGTTACAAACCACTTTCTGTCCAAGCTGATCAAGTGGGACGTTGGAATACATCACAGCTCTGCAGGAGATGTTGTCTGCTCTCCACCCTGATCCACAGGCTTCTTCAATCGGTTCAAAATCTCCACTTTTTATATCATAGGTGGGTTTTCCAGAATCCAGCCAGCCTGTCCACTCGCAGTCCTCAATGCATGGAGTGGGGGATGGGGTAGTGAAGGTTGATGACGTGGTAGGTGATGTACTTGGTGAAGTGGCAGTTGAGGTTCCTGATGAAATAGTTGAAGTTGTAGCTGAGGAGGTTGATGGGGTGGTTGGCGAGGTGGTTGGTGATGTGGTTGATGGGGTAGTTGGTGAGGTGGTTGATGGGGTGGTTGGTGAGGTGGTTGATGGGGTAGTTGGTGAGGTGGTTGATGGGGTGGTTGGTGAGGTGGTTGATGGGGTGGTAGATGGGGTGGTTGGTGAGGTGGTTGGTGAGGTGGTTGATGGGGTGGTTGGTGAGGTGGTTGGTGAGGTGGTTGGTGAGGTGGTTGATGGGGTGGTTGGTGAGGTGGTTGGTGAGGTGGTTGGTGAGGTGGTTGATGGGGTGGTTGGTGAAGTGGTTGATGGGGTGGTAGATGGGGTGGTTGGTGAGGTGGTTGATGGGGTGGTTGGTGAGGTGGTTGATGGGGTGGTTGGTGAGGTGGTTGGTGAGGTGGTTGGTGAGGTGGTTGGTGAGGTGGTTGATGGGGTGGTTGATGGGGTGGTTGGTGAGGTGGTTGATGGGGTGGTTGGTGAGGTGGTTGATGGGGTGGTTGGTGAGGTGGTTGATGGGGTGGTAGATGGGGTGGTTGGTGAGGTGGTTGGTGAGGTGGTTGATGGGGTGGTTGGTGAGGTGGTTGGTGAGGTGGTTGGTGAGGTGGTTGATGGGGTGGTTGGTGAGGTGGTTGATGAGGTGGTTGGTGAGGTGGTTGATGGGGTGGTAGATGGGGTGGTTGGTGAGGTGGTTGATGGGGTGGTTGATGGGGTGGTTGGTGAGGTGGTTGATGGGGTGGTTGGTGAAGTGGTTGATGGGGTGGTTGGTGAGGTGGTTGATGGGGTGGTTGGTGAGGTGGTTGATGGGGTGGTAGATGGGGTGGTTGGTGAGGTGGTTGATGAGGTGGTTGATGGGGTGATAGATGGGGTGGTTGGTGAGGTGGTTGATGGGGTGGTTGGTGAGGTGGTTGATGGGGTGGTTGGTGAGGTGGTTGATGGGGTGGTTGGTGAGGTGGTTGATGGGGTGGTAGATGGGGTGGTTGGTGAGGTGGTTGGTGAGGTGGTTGATGGGGTGGTTGGTGAGGTGGTTGATGGGGTGGTTGGTGAGGTGGTTGGTGAGGTGGTTGGTGAGGTGGTTGATGGGGTGGTTGGTGAAGTGGTTGATGGGGTGGTTGATGGGGTGGTTGGTGAGGTGGTTGATGGGGTGGTTGGTGAGGTGGTTGATGGGGTGGTTGGTGAGGTGGTTGGTGAGGTGGTTGATGGGGTGGTTGATGGGGTGGTTGGTGAGGTGGTTGATGGGGTGGTTGGTGAGGTGGTTGATGGGGTGGTTGGTGAGGTGGTTGGTGAGGTGGTTGGTGAGGTGGTTGATGGGTGGTTGTAGAGGGTGGTTGGTGAGGTGGTTATGGGTGGTTGGTGAGTGGTTGATGGGGTGGTTGGTGAGGTGGTTGGTGAGGTGGTTGGTGAGGTGGTTGATGGGGTGGTTGGTGAAGTGGTTGATGGGGTGGTTGGTGAGGTGGTTGAGGGGGTGGTTGGTGAGGTGGTTGATGGGGTGGTTGTGAGGTGGTTGATGGGGTGGTTGGTGAGGTGGTTGGATGAGGTGGTGATGGGTGGTTGTGAGGTGGTTGGTGATGTGGGTTGATGGGGTGGTTGGTTGAGGGTGGTTGATGGGGTGGTTGGTGAGGTGGTTGATGGGGTGGTTGGTGAGGTGGTTGATGGGGTGGTTGGTGAGGTGGTTGATGGGGTGTTGGGGAGGTTGGTTGATGGGGTGGTATGGGGGTGGTTGGTGAGGTGGTTGATGGGTGGTTGGGTGGGGTGGTTGGTGAGGTGGTTGATGGGGTGGTTGATGGGGTGGTTGGTGAAGTGGTTGATGGGGTGGTTGGTGAGGTGGTTGATGGGGTGGTTGGTGAGGTGGTTGATGGGGTGGTTGGTGAGGTTGTTGATGGGGTGGTAGATGAGGTGGTTGGTGAGGTGGTTGATGGGGTGGTTGGTGAGGTGGTTGATGGGGTGGTTGGTGAGGTGGTTGGTGAGGTGGTTGATGGGGTGGTTGATGGGGTGGTTGGTGAAGTGGTTGATGGGGTGGTTGGTGAGGTTGTTGATGGGGTGGTTGGTGAGGTGGTTGATGGGGTGGTTGGTGAGGTTGTTGATGGGGTGGTAGATGAGGTGGTTGGTGAGGTGGTTGATGGGGTGGTTGGTGAGGTGGTTGGTGAGGTGGTTGATGGGGTGGTTGATGGGGTGGTTGGTGAGGTGGTTGATGGGGTGGTTGGTGAAGTGGTTGATGGAGTGGTTGGTGAGGTGGTTGATGGGGTGGTTGGTGAGGTGGTTGATGGGGTGGTAGATGGGGTGGTTGGTGAGGTGGTTGGTGAGGTGGTTGATGGGGTGATTGATGGGGTGGTTGGTGAGGTGGTTGATGGGGTGGTTGGTGAGGTGGTTGATGGGGTGGTTGGTGAGGTTGTTGATGGGGTGGTAGATGGGGTGGTTGGTGAGGTGGTTGATGGGGTGATAGATGGGGTGGTTGGTGAGGTGGTTGATGGGGTAGTTGGTGAGGTGGTTGATGGGGTGGTTGGTGAGGTGGTTGATGGGGTGGTTGGTGAGGTGGTTGATGGGGTGGTTGGTGAGGTGGTTGATGGGGTGGTTGGTGAGGTGGTTGATGGGGTGGTTGGTGAGGTGGTTGATGGGGTAGTTGGTGAGGTGGTTGATGGGGTGGTTGGTGAGGTGGTTGGTGAGGTGGTTGATGGGGTGGTTGATGGGGTGGTTGGTGAGGTGGTTGATGGGGTGATAGATGGGGTGGTTGGTGAGGTGGTTGATGGGGTGATAGATGGGGTGGTTGGTGAGGTGGTTGATGGGGTGGTTGGTGAGGTGGTTGATGGGGTGATAGATGGGGTGGTTGGTGAGGTGGTTAATGGGGTGGTTGGTGAGGTGGTTGATGGGGTGGTTGGTGAGGTGGTTGATGGGGTGGTTGGTGAGGTGGTTGGTGAAGTGGTTGATGGGGTGGTTGGTGAGGTGGTTGGTGAGGTGGTTGATGGGGTGGTTGGTGAGGTGGTTGGTGAGGTGGTTGGTGAGGTGGTTGATGGGGTGGTTGGTGAGGTGGTTGATGGGGTGGTTGGTGAGGTGGTTGATGGGGTGGTTGGTGAGGTGGTTGGTGAGGTGGTTGGTGAGGTGGTTGATGGGGTGGTTGGTGAGGTGGTTGGTGAGGTGGTTGATGGGGTGGTTGGTGAAGTGGTTGGTGAGGTGGTTGATGGGGTGGTTGGTGAGGTGGTTGGTGAGGTGGTTGATGGGGTGGTTGGTGAGGTGGTTGGTGAGGTGGTTGGTGAGGTGGTTGGTGAGGTGGTTGGTGAGGTGGTTGATGGGGTGGTTGGTGAGGTGGTTGGTGAGGTGGTTGGTGAGGTGGTTGATGGGGTGGTTGGTGAGGTGGTTGATGGGGTGGTAGATGGGGTGGTTGGTGAGGTGGTTGGTGAGGTGGTTGGTGAGGTGGTTGATGGGGTGGTTGATGGGGTGGTTGGTGAAGTGGTTAATGGGGTTGTAGATGGGGTGGTTGGTGAGGTGGTTGATGGGGTGGTTGATGGGGTGGTTGGTGAGGTGGTTGATGGGGTGGTTGGTGAGGTGGTTGATGGGGTGATAGATGGGGTGGTTGGTGAGGTGGTTGGTGAGGTGGTTGGTGAGGTGGTTGATGGGGTGGTTGGTGAAGTGGTTAATGGGGTTGTAGATGGGGTGGTTGGTGAGGTGGTTGATGGGGTGGTTGGTGAGGTGGTTGGTGAGGTGGTTGATGAGGTGGTTGGTGAGGTGGTTGGTGAGGTGGTTGGTGAGGTGGTTGATGGGGTGGTTGGTGAGGTGGTTGATGGGGTGGTTGGTGAGGTGGTTGGTGAGGTGGTTGATGGGGTGGTAGATGGGGTGGTTGGTGAGGTGGTTGGTGAGGTGGTTGGTGAGGTGGTTGGTGAGGTGGTTGATGGGGTGGTTGGTGAGGTGGTTGATGAGGTGGTTGGTGAGGTGGTTGGTGAGGTGGTAGATGGGGTGGTTGGTGAGGTGGTTGGTGAGGTGGTTGATGGGGTGGTAGATGGGGTGGTTGGTGAGGTGGTTGGTGGGGTGGTTGGTGAGGTGGTTGGTGAGGTGGTTGGTGAGGTGGTTGATGGGGTGGTAGATGGGGTGGTTGGTGAGGTGGTTGATGGGGTGGTAGATGGGGTGGTTGGTGAGGTGGTTGGTGAGGTGGTTGGTGAGGTGGTTGGTGAGGTGGTTGGGGAGGTGGTTGGGGAGGTGGTTGGGGAGGTGGTTGGGGAGGTGGTTGGGGAGGTGGTTGGGGAGGTGGTTGGGGAGGTGGTTGGTGAGGTGGTTGATGGGGTGGTGGGAGAAGTTGTTGGAGACGTCGTTGGTGAAACTGTTGAAGTGGTGGGCGAGGTTGTTGAAGTAGCAGAGGAAGTCAGTGGGGAAGTTGTAGGTGGGCGGGTTGATGGAGTACAATATTCCATTGGAAAGCAACAGTTGACTCGTATCTCGTAGTCATAACAAAGTTCGAATTCCCCAATTCCATACTGGTCCTCATTGCGGCATATGAGCCCCTCTGAGATGTTGCACTGTACCTTCTGGCCCAGCTCTTCCCAGCTGAGCTTTGGCTCCGTGGCCGCCCTGCACTCAATGTTCTCAGGAGCACGACAGACATGATCGAAGGTCTCTCGATCACCACCACCTGGGCCTTTTACAGGATGATTTTCATTGATCCAGTCAGACCAAAAGCAGCAAGAAGGTCCTAGAGAAACAAAATTACACACAGGTCATTAGTGCTTGAGAGAGGCTGGGTGGTTCAGAGTCCTCAGTGACCTCCCAGGTCCCACACACACACTGGTCCACCCTCTCATCACCACCAAAGGACTAAGTTATATTAATCCAGTCAGAGTTCAGAATAGATCCATTCCCACCTTTTTGCAGCTGAAAGACTGAGGCTCAGAGAGGAGAGGCCACCTAGGCCTATGTCTAGGTGGGACATACCCTAGTCTCAGAGCCTCAACTCAGTACCCCTTCCTTGTCAATGCTGAATGTTTGTGAGTAGAGAAAAGACTAACGAGAGAGCCGTCCTAAGGAAGAGTGTGAAAGGGCTTTGTCTATTCCTGAGCAAGACCGTGGTCATCCACACAGGCCGGTGTCCACGGACTTGGCAGACAGTGCGTAAATACACCTGTGACTCTCAAGCAGCTAAGTGCAGCCCGTGCTCACATCTGCTTCCAAAGGAAGCCCAGGGGTCATTTCAAAAGATTTTCTCTTCTTGGCCCTACTTATCATGGGAAAGCATTGTCAATGTCACCGGCTAGGAGTCCTGGATGGAGCTTCAATCAAGGAAAACAGGAGGATATTACTGGACAATTTAAGATATTTTTTGCATGGCCTTGCTATGCAGCCCTACAATCTGAAATTCTCTAAATAGACCTCAAACCCGCAGCGATCATCCTGCTTCTGCCTCCCAATTGCTGGTTGTAAGTGTGCACCACCATGCTCATATCACATTGTGTGTGTGTGTGCGTGCATCTCTGTGTGTACATGTTTCTGTACATACAGGTATATGTGTGCAAGCAAATATGCATGCATGTGTTTATATGTGAGCACAAAGGCCAGAGAATCATCTCCAGTGTCATCCTCAAGAGTGCCTTGTCCTTCCAGACAAGGTCTCCTATTGGCCTAGAACTTGCCAATTAAGTTCACGGGTTTGGCAGTGAACCCCAAAAATCCTGCTGTCTCCGTGTCCCCAACAGTAGGATTGCAAATGTGCCCCCCATGCCTGACATCTTACATGAGCTCTGGGGGGTCAAACCCACGTCCTCATGCTTGTGAAGCAAGTGATCTGCCAACTGACCAAGCCAGCCCACGTCCTCAAACACCTGTGCAGGTGTTCTCTCCTGTCATAGTCCTGACTGCTCACTCATCACGGATATGGTTTGTACTGGAGCAAATCCAGAGGAATACATGCCCCCTGCCTTCAAAGAAATGTCAATACCACCTAAATTCGCAATTTATTTGCAAAACAAAGGTTGGATACACAGAACTGGCTCCAGCCCCAAGAGATGCTCTCTATGCTGGATTCACAAGAAGGCAAAAGCCCCAAAAAAAACTCTCACCAAAGGGCGTCGTGACCGTGGTTGTGGCAGTGGCTGTGGTGGTGGTAATGGTGGTGGAGATGGGGGTGGTAGAGATGGGGGTGGAGATTGTGGTGAAGCTTGTCACAGTGGATGGGATTGGCGTGGAAGAGCCACAAATATTGAAGTGTTGCTCCACTGTTCCATTGGGTCCGCAGATATCCCAGTAGCAGAGGATACCATCCTGGGTCTCGTTAAAAATCTTCCCTGCACAGGGGTTATAGGGCTATCAACCCAACAGGAAAGACATACTTTCAAAGCTTCCCCAATTTATCATATGTGAGAGAAGACTGGGGATACATCCCAGCAGGACTGCATATCCAGAACCTATCACTGTGAAGGGGCCTCTTTGGCTCCCAGAGTCGATGATCCCAGAACTTGGATGAGAGACGCACTAGAAATTCCCCATAGGGCCCCATTCCCATTAGAGAGAAAGGGAACAAGAACGTGTAGTGTGAGTCCCTTGGGCTTGCTGCATAGCTCAGCAAGTTGAAGCTGGAAAGGACCTGGGCAACAGAGACACAGAGCCCAGGAAGAAAACAATCCCCACCTGAGGCCAGGTCCCATTGGTACAAGAACAGCACAGCCCACAGGCTTCCTGGGTTGGGACCTCTAACCCTCTACGTCCAAGATCCCAGCAGAGAGCAGCTTACCTTCTTCTGGACTGCAGATGATTTCTGACGTGTTGGTGCATATACTGTAAAGCAAGTATAGATGCTACTACAGGTCCTGCCCATACCCTCCCTGCTCACAGACACCACATGACCATCACCCTGTGCCATGGCCCAAAGCCCCAGAGTACTGCCCCAAACACAAGCTACAAAGGAACCCACCCATTGGGTTCTAAATGTGGCTAGCTAGATGAGAGGAAGCAAGCTAAGAAGAAGCTGGGCCGAGAGGATAGGATGAGGTCACTAGGCCTCCATAGCCCCCAAGGACAAGAACCAGCACCTCTGTACTCTAGCTCCTATGACCATGTGTGTATATGTGTGATTGGGTGTGCAACTATGTGTGGCTGTGTCCATGTATGTATGCACATTGTATGTGCATGTATGTGAGTGTGGCTATGATCCATATGTGTGTGCTTGCATGTGCATATGCACCTAACTGAAGTGACCTCATTTCCATGTGCATGAACATAGTATGTACATGCACATGTGTGTGCATGTGTGCATGCACGTGTGCGCACATGCACATATATACGCCAACCTTTCCCAGACCCTGTGCAATGTAGGCTCAGTACCAAGACATGCAGATCTCATCAGTGGGAACAGAAGAATTGGGTGGGTAGTGAGTGTCCTCGATATAGCAGCCACACTGGTCCCCAGTGACACATCTTTTCTGGTCCTCATCATAGATGGGCCTGTCCTCAGGGCATCGAGGGTAGCAACCTAGTGGATATAGGAAATGGGGCTCAGACCACTATGGAGGACCTCTGATCCATCATACCTTCCTCATCAGCCCCACCCCACCTGGTCTTTTGCTTGGGAATGTGCATCTATGAAGACCAAGAGTCAAAAGAGGGTTTGTGTCTCTCCTAGGGTTCTCTGCTCCACGTGCAGAAAAACATGGGATCGTTTCCACCCGTGAGTTTGCCTGCTCCTCTGCCACCTCTTCAGGAGGCAGGACCTTAGCATGACCCCAGTTCAGTAAACAGATGGTTATGAAATCAATCTTTTTCCCTGAGCCAAACCACTCAACCCTTAGGCCTCTCTCAAAATCCCCATGTGTCTCCCCAAGCTGGTGGTAGTCCTCAGCCTGACAGGAGCCTGCCCCTTGGTGGCTACCTCCCTGGAGGGCCCTGCCTGCTCACCCTCCAGGTAAGACACGGAGATGTTGGAGTGGATGCCGTTGAGGGTCCTGCAGGTCTCAAAGCTGCGGTTCCCACATGGCTCGTAGTGCCATTCACACTCGTCTGGGGGGTTGTAGTAGTCACAGAATATGGCTAGAGGGAGAGAGGATGGGGACATGGTCAAGCTTAGGAGCACACAAGTGGGTGCTCAAGTAAACCTGAGTCAGGGAGTGTGAGCCAGAACAGGACCAATCCGCTCCTACCAACACAAGTCTCACTACTGCTCAAGGAAGGATGCCTGGGGGCAAGTGTGGGATGGTTCACATTTGGCCATCATTTGGATGGGGAAGGAAGGTACTGTTGGCCACGGGCACTCACGACATAGATCCGGCGTCCTCCAGAACACACAGGCCTCTGCCTTGGTGCACTCTTGAGCGTAGGAGGCCACGGCAGAGCAGAAACACTCACAGTCACCACCAGTGTCACAGGAGCAGGAGTCATGCACACAGGCCTCATAGAAGACTGTGGGGTCCACCTAGGAAGAAGACTTCAGTGTGCTTTGGGCCCACACTGCCCTTAGAGGGCCTAGAACTCAAGACAATGAAGCTGGTTCAGAGCCAGAGTGGCTGACAGAGGAGAACACTCACATTAAGGCCACTCAGGGCCAACAGGTCTGTCATCACTCATATTCTGAGTCCCTCGAGATGACCATCCTAAAACTGGCCCTCCCCCGGCTATCCTCTAGGCACTAAGAAAATAAGTCCTTTCTCTCCCTCTCTAGTGATCATGTAATCATGGCAGAGGAGGTCAGGGTCCAGCCAGGAATTTCAGAGAGAAAGGTTGATCATCTAATTACTAACTCAAAGAACGAACAGTGTACAGAGCTGAGGAACAAACACCTCATGGTGGTGCAGCAACCTGCCTCCATGTGTCCTTAGCCTACTTGGAGAGGCCAGGAGCCCGAAAGCAACCATAGTAAGACCAATAGGTCACACCCCTCTCATAGCACAGTCATGCTAACCAGTCTCTTTCAGAGACCCCAACCATGGCCCCTGACCCCAACTACAATACACCTGTGGTGGGACTCTGCCTACAGAGCCCTTTGCCCATGCCTACAGTCAACCCACCCCTGTGCCTCTGCCCACACTTGTGGCCCCTCCCATGCCTGCAGCCCCACCTACCTTGCTGTGGCCCTGCCCATGCCTGCAGCCCTGCCTACCTTGCTGTGGCCCCGCCCATGCCTGCAGCCCCGCCTACCTTGCTGTGGCCCTGCCCATGCCTGCAGCCCTGCCTACCTTGTTGTGGCCCCGCCCATGCCTGCAGCCCCACCTACCTTGCTGTGGCCCCGCCCATGCCTGCAGCCCCGCCTACCTTGCTGTGGCACACTTTGAACACCTCACTCTTGATAATGCTGCACTGCTTCTCTGCCCAGGAGCGGCGATGTGGGTTCAGGCTGCAGGGGTCTGGGTTGTGGCTCACATCTGGGCAAGTGGAAGCTTCCTTCCAGCTATTCCCAAAGTCCAGCTCACTGTTCACCACCATGTGGTCCCGAGTGGTGAAGTCATTTTTGGTCTGGTCATCAAAGTTCCCACACAGACCACATACAGTGCCCTGCAGAAAGACAGACAAGAGTCTCCAGCTTGAGAAGATCTTGAGGGAAGGGAGAGCAGCATCCAAGGGGCCTACACCGGGGGCAGCCCAAGGCACAGCTGGCATCTTGGTGGCCTACCTTGTAAGAGGGATCCAGCTTGATGAAGATGGTGGTCTTCTTGTCCCAGATAACAATGATGCCAGAGCTGGCCTCCACCACCAGGTACAGCCCCACTTCCCGTGTGATATAGGGCACATGGTGTCCCTCTTCCAACTGCTTTACCACACGGTGTTTATCCACCAACTTCAGCTCTGTCCCCTATCCAGAGGAAAGGATGGTCATTGACTGTGTCCAAGGGTGTCCAAGGGACCTCCTGTCCAGGGATCCAGCAGCACTCACCCCAATAAAGATCTTTATGGCCTTGGAGCAGGTAACACCTGTGGTACCGCAGGGGACATTCTCAGTGATAATGCTGAAGGAACCGGTAGAGTTCTGGCCGCAGTAGTCCTGGGGGCCAGCAAGACAGTGTCAGTCAAGAAGGGCAGGACACAGGTGCCTACCCCAGCTGGCAAGGCTACAGCACCCCTCTGAGCAGAAAATGCTCTGCCCTTCCCCATCTGGGTTGAGAGGCCTTAACTCAAACCTCATCCAGCCAGACCTGTTGTCTGGGGATGATGATGTCATCAAAGAGCACAAAGGATAGTAGCTTGGCCTGTCTACACACACACACACACACACACACACACACACAGAGGCAGGCTTTCTCAATAACCCTCATCTCCATGCATGGGTAGGGCACTGTAGGGAGGAGAGGGGTTTACCCTCTCTATTCATTGCTGGGAACCCAAATCCTAGCAGTGTGTGGATTCTGCAGTGAGGAAAGGCTGGCCCTTCCCACCCCCAGGACCCTCTTCCATCTCTCTGGGCAGGCTTCTTCCCAGACAGGTCCACAGTCGCACCTGGACAGCCACATAGGAGCAGTGTCCATCAAAGTCATAGTGCTTCCCGTCGAAGGTGATGTAGTGGCCACTCCCGTAGATAGAGCATGTGCTGTGGCATGCATACCGGGTGCACTCCCAGCGTCCTTTCTGGCAAGTACTGAGGAGAAAAGTAGAGAAGCCTGAAGGGTCCTGAGGCCAAGACTCTCATCTGCTCTTGGAGAGCAGCTTAGGTAAGGCCCTGAACACTGTGGAGATACCTCCTGAGGAGGTCCATGTAAGAAACCTGCAAGCATGTATACTGGCCAAAAAGTGACTTCTTTTAGAGTAAGGGGTAGACAATAGACTTGCTCCATCAACAGGGTAGGGAGCACCTTGTATCCCCACAAAACCAGCCCAGTCCCTCCAGTGCCGCCTGATTGGGCCAGCTCACCATGTGTTGTTACAGTCCAGTTTGATCTCTTCCCCAGAAGAGTACAGCCGTTTGTTGTGGATGCAAGGACACTTGTCCTCCACCACACAGTTACCACGGCCATCATCCAGCAGTCCATCGGGACACACACAGCCACTGACACACTCTGTATGGTACTGGAATAAGAAGGGCTCAGATAAGGGTCCAGCCCTCCTTGAGGGGTCAGGTGCAGATGCCCACGTGAGATCTAACCGTGTCCTGGACCCCAACTTCTTTTCCTCTCTCCAAAGACCCCTCCCTTCAAGCTCATCCTGGTCAGGGAGAGCGGGTAGAGTTGCTGGTCAAGGCGCCTACACTGGCCTCTGCACTGACACAGGCTACCACCTCCCTTCCAGGGTCACAAGGAGTATCAACCCGCGTGTTTGTAAGGCTCAGCTCCCAGCCCAATGATCTGGCAGTGTGGGAGTCTGCCTTTTCCCTCCACAGTAGACTCAGGCATCCAGAACACCCTCAAACAGCCCACCCATAGCATCCTTCCATGGCACTCACATAGCCAGCCACCAGTGTCTGGCAGCTAGTGGCACGGGGTTTCCGGATGGCCAGAGCAGTTAAGTTGTTGCAGTCTACAAGGATTTTGTTCTCCGGACAGGCTGTGGGGTGAAGGAGTCTGTCTTAGCTCAAGGTGAATTTAGGGCACCAAGTAAGTAAGGAGGAGAAACAAGACTCAAACTTGTGGCCAGTCATGGGCAGCATCCACTTACTGTGGCCAATCAGTTTGACCTGGGTACATTGCAGCCTCCCGTTCCGGCAAGTGCTATGAAAGAAAAGTGGGAAGGGACGATTGGGGTTCAGGTGTGTGTCCACACAGGGCAGATGCCAGCCAGGCCACTCTCAGACTCTCAGCCCTGGCACCTCTGCGCCATTTGAGTCTCAGTTCCCACGGGTAGAGTCCCCTATTTTTTTCACTTGGGGTAGAGATTCCAGAGCAACCCCCTCCCCACTCTATGGACCCCTTGCCAAGTCCAGGACACTCACCAACGCTCTTCCTGCCTCAGAATCACATCTCCTGCCTCCAGATAAAGCCCATGGTAGTAGCAGGAGCATTTAGCCAAGGGCACACAGCGACCTTTCTCATCCATGAAGGTGTGGTCAGGACAACCACAGCCTTCCACAGGTGCAAATCCCTTGAGGCAGTGGGTGTCGCCTTCTGAGAGTGAGCGGCAGGTCTGCTGGCAAGTGGTCAGGTTGTACATGAAGATCTGTGAGCTTGGGCAAGAGTGCACATCTTTGTCTGCAGAGGAAACCACAGGAGTAAGGAAGGGACAAAGGGAATAGACTCCAGCTACTGTCCCTATAAGCTGTCCCTGAGTCTCTGTCTCCACCAGGACTGCAGATACCCGCCTAGCCCAAAGGCCAGAAGGCCAGCCACCCTGAGAACCCCTCCCAGGCCCCTGAACTCAGCTTCTACAGCTGTGGCTAGCCCATAGCCCATCTCCACAGAATTATGCTCCTCACTGCAAGCAGAAAGTCTAAAAAGTCAGGGAAATCTGCTGCTTCTGGCAGAAGCCGGGAGACAGCTACAAAGAGCTGGCCCCTCTCCCTGGACTGCTGTGCTCGGGGCTCCCAGCTCAAGCCCGTGGAGTTCCATGTCTGGATCACCATCTTAGGAATCAGCCAGTGGAGAAGCACTCACTGCAGACACGCTCCCGCCAGCCCCACAGCATGACACCCTTGGCTGCACAGGCACGGGCGTAGGAAGAAAGAGCTGCACACATGCAGTCCTCGTTGTTCTGACAGTTGCACGTGTCATATTTGCACCTCTGGGAGGCAAACCAAACAACAGACAGTGAGGCGGGGAGGCCAGGTGCACAGTCTTAGCACCTCGTGCACTCAAGTGAACATACATGTACACACACACCAGCACTCAGGCACACACACACACACACACACACACACACACACAGCCCCTCACAGCTCAGCTCAGTGCCCAGAGCACACTTTGGTGGCTCTGGAGACACTGCATGCAGCGTTGAGTGTGCAGTGTTGGGGGATGAACTCACCTTGTAGTATTCAGTAGGATCCACAGCCAGGTGGCATCTGGCAAAGGGCGTCTCTGACCTCTTGAGTAGGGAACACCAGTGCTCGGCGTAATTGGCTGGGGAGTGGATCAGAACCTTAGCATGGACTAGGCTCCCTTTCACATACCCTGAGCCTAAAGTCTAATCACCCAGGATGAAGGTGACATGGTTTCCTGTGTGACCAAAACCAGACCCCTTCCTTCCTCTTATCATAACTCCAGGCAGCTATGAACAAGGTGAGACCTCTCTGCATAACACCCACCTCTCCATTTCTTGACCCCAAGGGGCTAGAAATCCACATATATGATGGAGAAATGGGTAGAAGGGCATGTCATTCTAGCATTAGGCCAGGCCTAGATGAAAGCCACCACCTAGCAGTTAGCCTGCCCAGCCCATCTACTTTGTCACCTGAATGCTGCCACCATAGGGCCACTATAAACAAGCTGAAACAGCAGGTGAGTGTGCTGATTCCCAGCACCATGGACCATGTAACTTCCATCCACCCCTCACCCACATCCTATGTCTTCATCAGGAGCCCCAGCTGCTCTGAGGCTGTACTGTCAGGATTGTGTGTCCTTGACGAGCCAACCAGCTTCCCCTGACCCTTACCGCTCTCAATGTTGAGGGAACAGGGGTCATCTAGCCAGTCCAGCTTGTCATGGCAACTTGATTGGGCCTTCCAGGTATTGGCAAAGCCAGCACCCGTGGCCTCCACCATCCCACCAGACGTCATGAAGTCATCACTCTCTAGGCCGTTGAAGTTCCCACAGAGACCTAAAGGGCCAGGACAGGATTAGGAAGAATCTGGGGATGGGGGAAGAGACAGGACACTTATGGGGCTTTTTCGGAGACAAGACAGAAGAGAACCACTCACCCTGCACCTGTCCCTGGGCAGACTGGTCCAGAGTCACAAAAAGCTGCATGACTGGGACTAACTGGATCTGCAGCCGCAGCCCGAACATTGTGTTCACAACAATGTGGTAAGAGGAAGGTTGGAAAATGGAGAAGCTCGCTGTAAAACAAGAACGTGGTGAAAGGCAGCAGGGCTCCTTGGTTCCACCGTACTATGGGTGCCATGCCTACCGCCCCCTACCACTAACAGGCACTCCCAAGGATAACATCTGCCTGAGGACACAAGGCCCCTCCTTGGCCCAGACTCAGGCTGTCCGAATCTCAGCTGGCTCTGTTGACTGGCAGCAGCTCAGGATCCCTCCCTGAACCACTCACCTGCCACATGAGGCAGGGTCACTTCCATCTCATTGAGTAACACACTGCCACCTGATTTGAAGGCCACCACCTGCAAGAAATGTCAAGGGTGCATAGAGCTGAGAGGGCCTGCATGCAGGACCCAGAAATGCTTCCCAGAAAGGGAAGGAGTGGAGGCACTCACGTTCTTCTTCTTGTCAGTCAACAGCACTACAGTCTTCAGGCAGGTCTGCTTGTCTGTAGAGCCACAGGAGGCCAGCTCACCCAGGAGAGCATAGGAGTCATTGTGTTCACTCTGTATGAGAAAGGGCGGTGCAGTTACTAAGGATCTGACAGCCTCCTGCACCCTAGACCCCCACTTTTCATCCTGTTTCTAGGAGCAGCATTGCCCACCACCCCAAGGACAGCCTTCTTCAGAATCAGTCTTTCCACCCTCCCAGCAAGACAGAGGGGCCCCAGCTCCATCCAGGTGCCTGGCTAGCCTACCTTGGTCAGGACATAGTAGCAGTCCCCATGAAAGGTAAACTTTTTCCCATCAAAGGTGGTGATGTGGGAGCCACCTTCCAGAGCACAGGTCTCAGGGCAAGGCAGGTCTTTACACATCCAGCGACCGGCATTGCAGACACTGCCCAGAAGCAGGGCACAGGGTCAAGACTCAGTAACACCCCAGCCTGTCTGACCCCCAACCTCTACCCCCTGAGACTTACCACTGCTCACAGTCATTGGTAATCTCCTGGCCTGGCCTATAGAGGTGTCCGTGCAGCTTGCAGTGGCACTGGCTCACAGGGATGCAGCCACTGCCCGTGATGTCATCATACACTGTGCCTGTGATAGACAGCCAAAGATGTAAACTTACCCTGGAAGCCTCAGGAAGTGCCAGTCTCCCCCAAGGGACCAGCCAGACCTCCACCCACAGGTGTCTGGAACCCTGCTCTGTCAATGAAGATTCTCATCTCACAGCCCCTTGGGCTCTTGGAGGAGTCCCAACCTTCCCTGCCTGCTCCCCACCTGGTCCCTAGGACAAGGTCATCAGAGAACATACCTTCTGGGCAGAAACAGCCATCCATGTAGTGTTCCTCACACAAGCTGCTGACCTCCAGATGTGAGCAAGTGTCAACGCAGGGCGAGCTGCTCTCCAGGTACACCATGTTACCAGGGCATTTCTTGGCTAGAAGCAAAGTCAGCTCCATCAGACCACAAATAAGGAGCCACCGAGGCCACTGGCAAACACAGCATCTGGGTGCTTGGCCCAGACATGGCTCCCACCAGGGGCTCACTAAGCCCAGGGATGCTAACACTGAGTACCATGTGAGTGGCCTCCAAGCACCCCATGGGTCACTAGCTACTTACGGCAGAGTGATGCAGTCCTCCAGTTCTCAGGTCTGCCACCTGCGTGAGAGCACTGGCGGGAGAACTCAGCAAGGGTGCTGCACTCACAGGCACCGCCCTGCGGGCAGTGGCAGCGGTCCTGCATGCAGGCTTGCACATACAACTCCACAGGCACGCGAGCCTGGCAGTCCTCAAAGGCTGTGGAGGTCAGCAGCCTCTCACACTCGGCTCGCTTGAGATAGGAAGACAGGAATTCAGTCAGCTGTTCACATCTCTCTTCTCCCCCTCCCCCCCCCCCTTAGAGCATAAGGATCCCCAACAAAGGTCTGGTTTCCTGAGAGCCTGGGGTCCCCCTGTGGTGGCTCACGTGTTCAGAACAGGACTCCGGCTCTTGTACCACATCAGCGTCCTCACATTCAACCTCGGGCTTGTTGATCTTCTGCCTGTTCCCAAACTCAATGGCACTGATGTGTATGCCTGAGGAAACAGCTGGTCAGCAGTAATCCTTGGGAACCAGGAACCTGCAGACACACCCCTGTCTCCCTCTCAAGACCAGCTTCACACTTACCCTCAGAAAAGAATTCATAATTGGTCTGCATGCCATTGAAGTCCCCACAGAGACCACAGGTGTGGTTCTGGAACCGGCTGTCCAGCTCCACCTGTTGGAGGAGAAGGGAGGGCAAGTGAGCAGACCTCAGAGCCCAGCACATCTCTCAGAGCCCCTAAGTCTAGGCAGCTTTTCAAACAGGGCAGGTCAGAAAGAAGGCAGGGGTCAGCCACTAGAAAGGTGGCCTTTAGGGTGGAGTACCAAAATGCAGTCTCTGAAGGACACTTGGAGACAGCTCACTGCACCTATAGCACAGAGGGCCTCTCTCAGGTCAGGCCAGTGGAGTCTCTGGTACCAATCACTGTCTCCAGCAGCCTTCTCTACCACACAAGATCCTACTCCAATCGTGAGGTGTGGGTCTCCCACCCTCCTGCCCTTCTATGGAGCCACCAGGCCTCTGGCCAGACAGAGGAGTCCACCACCCTAGAGCCCAGGATGCTGGTGCCTACCATGAGTGCATCTTCTCGGTTCCACATGAGGGAGAGGCCGGCACGGGAGTAGACCTTGGTGTAGGCATCGTTCTTCTCAATGAGCAGCCCGGAGCTGTAGTGTGGGGTGCTGACCCTGTGGGAGCGACTATGGGGTCACTCACCAATTCATCATCCCAGAACCCACTCACTTGTCCTCATGAGGGTTCTGCTGTCCATAGGGTGCTGAGACCATGGGCATTATCTTGGTTAAGTCAGTCCCAGCCTGACTCCTTACATGGCCAGTCTGTTCTCATCTGAAGCCCCAAACTTTCTTGGCCAAGCTCAAAGAGAAGGCCAAAAAGCCCTTGTCCTGGGCTAGATGGATTTCCTTGGGGCAGGACCAGGCCCTTCAGCCTATTTCCCTCCCTGTGCCCTCTCTGAGCCCAGGACAAAGGCCTTCCCAGGAGTCTTAATGGCAGTGGGTCTGGGATATCTTGGGGACTGAGCCCCCAGCCCTCTCTAGGCTCTCTGTTCAGAGGTATTTCCTCATAGAATCTGTCAGGGACCCCTGCCCAGTCCATCACCCTGGGGCTGTCCTTATGCCAAGACCCCATCCCACTCCTGTGATGTCCTGGAACTGCCACACAACAGCCCCTGAGCCTCTATCCCTAAGGACTTCGGCCATATCCAACCCACGCATGACAGCATGACCCAGGCAGACCAAACTAGGTAAGAGAACACTGAGAGAGTCCCATGCAGGACACAGAAATCCCTGAAGCAGGAAAAGAGTAAATCCCCAGGAGGTGAGCCCGCAGGACAGGAATGCATTTAAGAGGACCTCATTGTGCAGAGACAATGCCTGGGGAACAATGGGGCAGGCCAAGCAGCCTCTCCCTCTGAGTTTCTGCAACTTTAGCCTGGGGGACAGGCTCTGGCAGCCACCAGCCTATCCCACATGTCCACCAAGGGAAATCTACAGGGGACTCACTAGGTACCCAAGGACCCTGGTCTACAGAGGTCAGTGTTTGTTGAATGAATCCATGGCTAGCTCAAACCTCAAACTTAGGCATGGACCAGAGCAGAAGAGGGTATCCTGGAGGCTAAGTTATACAAAATGTTCAGGGGAAAACTTGCTCTGAGAAGTCAGAAGCATCTCCCTAGCTGCTGGGACATCAACAAAGAGTAGTAATCTCACGCACATGGCCCCGTTCACCACCGCCAGCTTGTGGGTGAGGTAGATGGTGTCGTCCTTAATGGTGATTAGGACAGACTCTATCTGGGAGTGACCCCCAGCCTCGCCCAAGCCCCGCTTCAGGTGCACAGCAAATTCCTTGTAGGAGTCTCGGCAGTCAGAAGCAAAGTTGTAATCACAGAGACCAGGGAATCGGAAGACATCGCCGTCAAAAGTTTTGTAGTGGAAGTCACCCCAGGTGCTGCAGACATGGTTTCGGGATCTGGCTTCTGGGAGAACAGTGGGGACACAAGGCGAGACACCCAGGTGTAAGGAGGTTTCCCCTGAGCCCATTCTCCAAGTTAACCCCAGAGGTTCCCCCCAGGGGTATCCACCTGGAGCTCCAAACCAGGGTTTCTGGTTCCCCCTGTAGAAGCAGTCTCTGTTAAATATTGGCTCCCCTCTCTGCATAGACTCTCAGTCAAGGTGCTAGTTAGTGTGGAGTCCAAGCGGGGATGTGGTCACTGTCTACCTCAAACCTCTCAACTGATGCTCCATTTAGCCCCTCTCCACACACTCTTCACCCAGCAAGAGGCTGGGATGAATCCTTCAGTCTTTAAGAGTCCCCCTGGGACATCCCCCATCTACAACTTTATCCTGATGGGACAGAAGTGTCCCATATGGACACCCAGCCCGTTCTCCAGAGGCACTGTCTTGCTGAAGGCCCTCTATACCTGGAGCCATCCTAAGCTTGACTTCTTCTAGACATCCAATGCCTTCCCAACTCCCAGGAACAGTGGTCCCTCAGGGATCCCAGCTTCTCATCCACCTGGTGTGAGAGCCTCAGCTTTCAGCGTCAGAGTGGTGGTAAGAGCCTTAAGACCAGTCCCACTGCAGTGTGGTTCTAACTAGGGACACCCCCTCCTACTCCAGAAGCCCCTTCCTAACTGCTCTGGACTGCCTTCCCACCCTCAGGGCATTCTGCCTGTTCCCTTACCCAGATCACCCAGCCCCTTACCTTTCTGGAGCTCCGAGCCCCTGGCTAAGGCCAGGACTAGGCACACAGCCACCAGGCGAGCTAGTGGCAGCCCCATGGTGGCTCACGAGGGTGGCACAGAAGAGCATCCCAGGGCAGGGGTCCAGGACTTATATGCCTAGCGGGCACCTGAGGGCGGAGGACAAGGGAGGTGCAAAGGGTGGGTGGGGCATTTGCCGAGTTATCAAGAAAACAGCTGTGGGGGCTCCATGGGTCCCAGAGAGGAAATATTGATTCAGGTTATCTGAGTTTATCTTTATATGACTCCCTGGGCAAACTTGGCCTTCCTCAGGATGTCATAGCCCCAATTATCCCAATGCCAGCACACACCCCAGGTGAACTCCATTCCTTTAAGCTACAAGCCAGGCCAGTCTCAGGTTGGGAGAGGCAGGAGGTGCCTGCTGGAATTACATCCCACAAGGTCTGCTATACCCCTCTCAATGGCCCAGGCCCAGCCCCAAGACCTCCAACACAGCCTAGATAGAATAAGGAGCTTTCAGGTATCCCCCGACTCCATTCTATCTCTCCATGAGCTGTGTGGACTGAAATAACCATGATTCCTGATGCACCTCACTTCACAGCATCTGGAGAAGACAAAGAGTGGCGGGAAACCAAGACTCCAGAGAGGGTGTCTGACCCCATTTCATGATCCAGAAGGCAAGGAGCAGTAGCGACGCGGGGGCCACCTGTCTCTGTGGAGCCTGCTGTACTGTGCTGAGCCCGGCTAAGTCCACTCTCTAATCCCCTTATGTTCCCAGGCTCTGCCAGTCTCTGGAATTACATGTAATTAAAACTTGGGCAGCCCTCAGCCCAGGCAACAACTCTCAATGGAATCATGTCCCCTGGGTACAAGAGGAAGTAGCTTGAAGTCTGGAGCGGCCACACTCTGTGAGAATGGGGTCTGAGCAGAGGGGTTAGCCCCAACTCCAGCAGGTTCTGTCCCTGCAGAGTGTCCTGAGGCTAACACTTCTCTCAAAGACATGTAGTCTTGATCCTGTGTTCCTAGCCACAGCTGTTACTCAAAGGACATGATCCTTTGAGTGACTCTGGTGATCTTCAGTCCCTGAGCTTAGCCCAAAGCTGCAGCTGCCTCACCAATGACTGGAAATGCCTCCAGGAACCAGGGTGCTGCGTCAGAGTTAGTAAAAACCACAAACATGAACCTAAGAGAGACAACAGTTCCCGAGGTCCACACAGGATGGAGAGGCACAGGTGGCCACCCATGCTGTAGCTGGAGCATAAACTGAGACCCTGGGGAGCATCCCTGCCCTCCATGTTTCCTCTTCCTGAAAACAAGGACAGGTACTGACTTTGGTTATAGTACACACCATGAATTTGGTCACAAGGTGCCTCAGGCTCCAATTTTGTCCCCCACTTCCAGAGGCGAGTGAGGAGAGATGCATCGATGGTCACAGGCTCCCTGAATGGGGAGAGGGGGTGGCATCTCCTTCCCTAGACCCTTCCTGCAGGCTCTGAACAAAAGCCACATCCTGGACTAAAAGAGACACTACTGCTGTCCTATGATGCCACCCACCTAGTCCTCTGGGACCTCCGTGCCATCCTAGCTGGTGCCAGAAAGGGTTCCATGCACTACAAAGACATCAGAGATAAAAACAATCAAAAGCCTGGGCATGGGCCAGTCCTCCCACTGTGCCCCGTCAGCCCCAGCCTTGTGCGGTCCTCCCTACCACGGCTCAGGCACCTGGGAGAACCTGAGTGTGGCCTGAGCCCAAAAACATAGGGATTAGGGAACTAGAACCAGCTGGGCCAAGGAAACCATTGTTTGGATTCCCTATGTGGGGCCCTCAGGCTGGCACCATGCCCTGCAGAAACCCAAGGATGGACCTGGCCCCAAGAACCTGTGGTTTTCCGTGCCATGCTTTCTCTTCTGTGGTGGGAGTCAGAGGAATTTTGGCCAGACTCATGATGCCCAGGACAGACCTCTGAGCTGAGCTCTGAGAAGCTGGGTCCTCTCTACATGGAAGAAGTGAGTCCTCCATGGATGGAGGGAGTAAGTCTTCCTTAGATGAAGAAGCTGGAGTCTCCCTGGGTAGAGAATGTCAACACTGTGTTGCTACTGAATGAAGCAGTGGTGACCCCAAGCTGAATGACCTGATACTAACAGACCTCTTGGCCCATTGCAGGATCTCAAGTGGCTTAGATGATCTTTGATGTCATACAGCCCAGCACACAGCTGGACACAGAGGTCAAGCCACAATGCTAGTGCTTGAGGAAGCTGATATAAGAGCAAACGGCAGTGAAGGCTGTCAAGCCGGAGTGGGTTCATCACCCGCTCAGCTGCCAACTTTGATTTTTGCAGTGCCCTACTGAAGGATTAGGACCAGGACAGACTGGGGTAGGAGCAAGGCTCCTGCAACAGGACAAACAGGAGTTGGAAAACACTGAGGGGTCACACAGAAGCCAACACACATGTAGACAGAGTCTCAGACCACGCTGGATATGACAAACACACAGAGGATGGCTTTATCCACTGATCAACCCTCCTCGGTACTGGGGTCTGATGGGCAGCTCCCATGGCCTCAAAGCTCAGTTTCCCACTCTGGGCTCCAGAGGCCTCTACCCCATCTCCTTGCAGCTTCCCCACAGGATTATGATGAAGGAAAAGAGACATCAATACTTTGAGGAAGCTTCTGGGCAATGCCACAGTCTTCAACAAGGATGTGGTGACCGAGGTGAGAATGACAGCCCCACCCAGTCACAGGTGGACGCTGCTGGACAGAAGACTTCCTGCTCAGTCCTTAAGTTAGACTAGAACTGAAACCAGCAGTGGACAGGGTCCCAGGCACCCGGGCTTTCTTCTGCCGGCCC
Source organism: Arvicanthis niloticus (assembly GCF_011762505.2). Lineage (NCBI taxonomy): Eukaryota > Metazoa > Chordata > Mammalia > Rodentia > Muridae > Arvicanthis > Arvicanthis niloticus. The sequence continues at coordinate 108,207,527 of NC_047658.1, read as the reverse complement.
CACGCCCTGCAGTGTTTACCTGGACAAGATACTGTTCCTAGGAACTGCACAAAATTTACAGCCTTGACTGCAGGGAGGAAGCAGCAAAGACGTCACAGGCTCCTAAAGTGAAGGTTCTGCTCTGCCTGTCCACACATTGACTCATCCGGAAGCTGGGGGGGAGGGGCAGAGGCTACGAGAGGAGAAGGGAGAGGGAGGCAGAAGACCAGATGAGGGAAGAGAGAAGAAGGAGTCTTTCCCCAGATGAGGATCATCCAAGCCCCAATCCCGCTCTCGGTGGCCTCGTGTGATGGTTTCTATTGTCTGTCAGCATGGCTGAGCCTTGGCACCCAATGTTTTGTCAGACACTAGTCTTGATGTTTCCATGAAGGTAGATTTTTTTTTTCAAATGTGAGCAGGTGGTCCTCCCAGAGTGAGTAGTAAAAAGACTAAGGTCTAAGAGGAGAGAGGAGGCTACCTCCAGCTCTGCCTTGAGTCTCCCATTTGCTGACTTCCCTTCAGATTTCAGACTTAACAGCCCCACCGATTCATGAGCCATTCCTTAAAGTATCGCTCGCCTCTATGTGTACAGGAACACACAACACACCCTGTTGCTTCGGTTTCCCTGACGAACCGTGACTAATGCATCCTGCTCAACTCAAGCCCTCCTCACTCAAGGTGGGAGGCAGCTATGCAGTCTATCCAATCTGCAGCTTTGTGAGCTCCCTACCCCCAGACAGCTCCTCTCTCCTCCATACCCCATTTTGACCTCATGTTACCTGCTCTGTGGACAATTTGAGTACTAGCACCTGTAACAGAAAGTGAATTACTGAGGATCTTATGTCTCAGTTGCCTTCAGTCTCTCTGGGCACAGAAGACAAGGCTGGCTTAACACTCATGCTGACCATTGTCCCTGCCTCTTGCCATCCTGGCTAAGTGTCCAACACCAGGCTAGCAAACCCCAGACAGCTGGCCTTAACTGAAGTGGGAAGCTAGTGATTCCTACCATGATAACCAGAACACTCCCTGAGAAGGCACAGTTCACAGCCCTTCTGGATTCTTAAATGAGACCTCAGCCCCAGACACACAAGGACAAAGCAAGCAGAAAGTTCGGGATCTAGGCCCACACTGCCAGGTATCTGTCACACAGCCATCTCTACAGGTCCTCTTCTGAAACATGAGAAAGACAAGCTCCAATACCGCAAGTCTGGTCAGAGAGTATATAGTATGGATGGGTGGGTTGATGTTTGAATGAGTGGCTGATGAGTGGATGAGTGGCAGATCGATGTCTGAATGACTGAATCAGTAGACAGATGAGTGGGTAGGATGGTGAGTGGGTGGGTATATAGATAGGTCTTTTATGTTTGAAGTTGGAAGGGATTTTGATTGATGTTGCATTGAACACATAGATCAGTTTGGAAGAACCAACACTCAGAAAGCTCAGTCTCCCAGCCTGTGGCTCTGCATAGTCCTCTGTTTCGGTCTTGGTTCTCTCAGCAATACTTTGTAATTTTCTTGTCTTGTCAGATTTTTTTTCTTCAGTATTTCATATTTTTGATACTTCTGTGATAGGTATTTGTTCATTCCTGTATCAAATTTCTTGGTGCTAAGATATAGAGACATAAAAAACATGTAACTCCAGCATATAACAAGGACACATGCTCCACTATGTTCATAGCAGCCTTATTTATAATAGCCAGAAGCTGTAAAGAACCCAGATGTCCTTCAACAGAGGAATGGATACAGAAAATGTGGTACATTTACACAGTGGAGTAGTACTCATCAATTAAAATAATGAATTTATGAAATTCTTAGGCAAATGGATGGAACTATAAAATATCATCCTGAGTGAGGTAACCCAATCACAAAAGAACACATATGGTATATACTCACTGATAAGTGGATATTAGCCCAAAAGCTTGGAATACCTAAGATACAATTCACATGAAACTTAAGAAGAAGGAAAACCAAAGTGTGGGTGCTTCTGTCCTTCTTAGAAGGGGGAATAAAATACTCACAGGAGCAAATACAGAGACAAAGTGTGAAGCAGATCCTGAAGGAAAGGCCATCCAGAGACTGCCTCACCTGGGGATCCAACCCATACACAGTCACCAAACCCAGACACTATTGTGGATGCTAAGAAGTGCATGCTGACAGGAGCCTGATATAGCCGTCTTCTGAGAGGCTCTGCCAGAGACTGACAAATACAGAGGCAGATGCTAACAGCCAACCATTGGACTGAGCACAGGGTCCCCAATAGAGGAGTTAGAAAAAGGACTGAAGGATCTGAAGGGGTTTGCAACTTTATAGAAGAACAACAATATCAACCAACCAGATGCCCCAGAGCTCCCAGAAACTAAACCATCACCCAAGGAGTACACATGGAGGGACCCATGGCTCCAGCCACATATGTAACAGAGGACGGCCTTGTCCAGCATTGACTTGAGAAGAGACTCTTGGTCCTGTGAAGGCTCGATGCCCCAGGGTAGGTGAATTCGAGGGCAGGGAGGCGGGAGTGGGTGGGTTAGTGGGGAACACCCTCATAGAAGCAGGAGGGAGGGTATAAGGGGTTTGGGGGGGAACCAGGAAAGGGGATAACATTTGAAATGTAAACAAAGAAAATATCTAATAAAAAAAAAAAGAAAGCATGTAACACAACATTGCCCATGTTAGCTATTGTTAAATACACAGCTCAGGGGCTATTGGATGTCCTCACCATCCTGTGTGGTTGTCACCACCACTCACCTTGAGAAATTTTTATCTTGAAAAAAAAAAAAAAAAACAAGTTAAATTCTCCTCTGGAGAAATGGCTCAGCAGTAATAGCACACACTGCTTGCAGAGGACCTGAGTTGGGTTCCCAGCACCCACATCAGGTGACTCACACTCACTGGTAACCCCAGTCCCAGGGGATGTGACACCCTCTCTGACCTCTCTGTACCCTGCACTGAAGCATGTGTGCATCCCAATGCACACACACACACACATAAATACAAATAAAATATTTTGCCAGGCAGTTATGGAGCACACCTTTAACCCCAGCACTCAGGAAGCAGAGACATGTGAACCTCTGAGGTTAAGCCAGCCTGGTCTACAGAGTGAGTCCAGGACAACCAAGTCGCAGGCTCCACTCACAGCCCCTCCCTCCGGCCCCAATCATTATTCTACCTTCCTGCCACCTCTCTCTTGACAACTCTGGGGATTTCTGTAAGTGGGGAGGTGGGGAGGTGCCGTGTCCCTTCTGGCGTGCTTCACTGAGCACGGTGGCCTTAATGCTGTCCATTCTGTGACACTTCAGAAGTTCCCTTCTTTGTGGGGCTAGATAATAGTTTGTTGTATACATAAGCCAGGTTTTTTTTTCTTATCCATTCACCTATTAATGGATACTAGGGCTGTTCCCACAGTTCAGCTGTCATCCTTCTGCTGTTGTCAACATCAGTGTACAAGTATCTTATGACTCTGCTTTGAATTCTGTTTCTAACCAAAAAAGAGAATTTCTGTATTATATAGGGATTCTAAACTTAACTTTTTGAAGGACCACTAGATTCTTGTCATTTTGTACTCTCATCAAAGTACACTACAGATCCAGTTCCCTCCCTCACTTTCTTCCTTTTTTCCCTTCTTCCTTCCTTCCTTCCTTCCTTCCTTCCTTCCTTCCTTCTTTCCTTCCTTTTCACCCCATAGCCACCTGTCCCCAGCTGTCCTGGAACTTGTTGTGTAGACCAGGATAACCCTGAACTTTGAGCTCCACTGGCCTCTGCCTCCCCAGTGCTGGCACTAAAGGAGTGACACCACCACTTGGAAGTTCCAATTTCTAACATCCTTACCAACACTTACAGGTTTTGTATGGGTTTGCTTGCTTGTTTGTTTGTTTGTTATCTGTGTGCATGCCTGCATGCATGTGTGCATGTACGTACAACTGTGTGTCTATGTGTGTGTGTATGTGACAGAGGCCAGAAAAAGGTGTTAGATTCCCTGTCATTGGAGTCATAGGTGGTTGTAAGCCATCTATGTGGGTGCTCAGAATAAACCTGGGTCTTTAGCAAGAGCAGCACATACTCTTAACTGCTGGGCCATCTTCAGACAGTCTCTCTCGCTGAGCCTGGAACTCGGCATTTCAGTGAGCTGGTTGGGCAGGGAGCCAGTGGAATCTTCCAGTCTCTGCTCTCTCAGTGCTGGAGCTACAGGCACATGCCAGCACATCTGGATTCTACACTGCTGGGGACCCAAGCTCAGATTCTCAAGTTTGTACAGCAGATACTCTACTCACTGAGTTATCTCCTCGGCCCTCACTAATTGGCATTTCCCCAGTGATAAATGGTACTAGGAATGTTTCCTGTCCTTGGTCATCATATTCTTTATACACTTCTCAGACAGTTCATTGTAGAAACATCTATTCAAGCTCTTTGCCCATTTTCAACACTCTAAAACTAGTTAACTGATCTAAGATTCCTACGTCCTTGGTGATCTCACTTATCCATTATAGTGGCTTTTTCCAAATTTGTATTGTCCGAGATAGTTAATCAGGTCACCTGTGAATAGTGGTGGCTTCGCATCCTTTCCAATCAGTTATCTGTATTTGTTTCCCTCCATGGGTACACACACTATGATTCCCAGTACAGTGTTGATGAGAAGCGAGGAAAGCAGACACCCTGGCCCTGCCCCTGATCTCTGGATATCACTTCATCCTCTAACATCCCGGCAGCCCTGGCCCTGTTGGTACCCTTCACTGAATAAGGAAGTTCTCTTCTATATTTAGCTCATGAGTTTTTACCAGAAATGTGTGTTGTATTTCTGCAAGAGTGCTTTTCTGACTTTATTGAGAGGGTTGTGTAACTTTGGGTCTGTCAGTATGCTGAATCACACTGGTTGTGAACATTAAGCCATTATGTCTTCCTGACTAGACTATATCTGATTACATTTTTACATTTTGTTTTATTAATTGAATTTGATTTTAGACCATTTTTCACATGTGTAATGCATACTGACCATTCTCACCCTCCCCTGTTATATCTTAATAGTTTGGGAGTTAATTTGTCAACATTTAAAATTTTTGGCTCTGTGTTTATGAGGGGCGTATGGGTCCAGGTTGATTTTCTTATCTTAATTCCTTTACATTTTATCTAATGTATATGGTGTGTGCCTGCTTGTCTGTATGTGTCTTATGTGCCCTCAGTGACTATAAGGGCCAGGAGAGGACATTGGATCCCCTATAACTGGAGTTACAGGCAGTAGTAAACCTCATGTAGGCACTAGGAATAGAACTCTGGTCTTCTGCAAGCCCCCAGAGCAGTCTTTACCTTTCAGTCACCTCTCCAGCTCCATTTTTAGTTCTTATGATGTCTTTGTGTGCTGCTTAAGTTCCTCGGAAAAAGAACTGAAAGAATTCAGTCCTTTTCAAATATTTGAGTTGTTTGATCTCTTCCCCAAATATTCAGTAGAATTCACCAATGACAACATCTGAGCTGGGAGTTCCCCTTGTGAGAAAGGCTTTTGTTGTTTTCTTTTGCTTTGATTTTAATAACAATTCGATCCCTTTGAAATCTAAGGTTAGTCTGGTCTTTGATACAATATGTGCACTTTGATACACTGTGTCCTCTCAGAACTCTCCCATTCCACCTAAACTAAATTTGCTGTGGTGACTCTAGTCCCTTAGTGTCCTTCAGTGACTGTAATCTGTAGTGACATCGCCATCTCTTTGTCCTCTCTTTTCTTCTAGCAGTCTGGCTAATCAGTCTTGTTAATCTTTTTAAGGTATTTGGTTTTGGTTTCACGGATTTTTCTGTTTTATCATTTTTCAAGGATTTATCTTTTTCTGCTACTTTGGAGTAATTTGATATTGTTTTCCTTTCCTGGTTTTCATGGTAGAAGGCCGCTCACTGGCTGGAGACCTCCTGTTCCAATGCAGCAGTTAGTGTTGCAAGTCTCCACTAAACACTGCTTCAGTGGCATCCCACAAGTCACCACACTGCTCCTTACTGTAGGCACACACTGAGTTTCTCTCTCCTTGTCTGTTTGCTGGCCTCTCCAACATTGGTACCTTGTACCAACCTTGAGAACCCATTCAGGGTCCAGTGCTTTCCAGGGAAGGAAAGAAAACCTCAACAAAGGGAACCAATGAGTAAAATGACCACCCAGGTGCTAGAAGAAGAAGGCGGAGTCTGAGGTCCCCTCCCCCAAAGGCAAGAAGAAGCTCCTGTGAGGGTGCAGCAAACTGGTTCAGGAAGTTTCAAAAGAAGCTTTTTTTCCATATCTAAAGGGCCTTTGAAAGAAGTAAAAAAATAAAATAAAATAAAATCCTTCTCTTCCCACCACTCAACACTGCCTTCTAGGATGCCATCAGCCAGAAAGGCTGAAAATTTGTAAAATTCCAGCCATGTACATCAGTCAGCTACCACTGCATAACAAAGTTGTCTGAAACCAATGGCTTCAAACATTTAGCAGTAAATACTTGAAAAATAGATGGGCAGATGATAGGAGAATGTGCTGCTATGTGCACAAACTTGTATGTACAGCTGTTTTCTAGTTTCTAGACACATCTTAGAACCAGATCATCCTCCTGGAAGAGGAACCAGGCTCTTTGGAGAAGCAGTTGAGTCTCTTGGAAAGGAAAGGAAAACTCTGCAGTATTTCATGGTGTCAGAAAAATGAGGACATGCTCAGAATAGGATGGGGTTTGTCAAAGGAACATTGGGCCAAGGTGAAGGGGCTCCCAATGGCCAAAGCTACAATCTGAGCCAGAAAACAAAATAAGCCCAATGGTTAAAATAGATGCCTATAAATCCATACTGATATAAGTAATTGCACAAATAATTGAGAAAAGAAATGTAGTATTTTATATAATTATTCCAACTGATTCCTGCAGGAGAAGTGAAGGTAATAGAAATTCATCATTGGTGTTAACACTAACGACTCCTCTGGGTGATATCTACTACAAGATCCTAAAAGCAGGGGTTCATTGTTTGAAGAGAAAGAAGTTATTCACAGGAATGAAAACATGTTCCCTGCAATATTAACTAATTGATTACAAAGTAGCAAAATAGTTGCTTGGGGGAGGTGGGGGGCTGGGAAGTTGGGTCCATAGGCAAAGTGTCTGCTGGGCAAGCCTAAGGACCTGAGTTCAATTCCCCAGCATCCACATAAAAGACAAACGAGGTCATGCATATTTGTGCGTTCAGCTGGGGAAAGATGAGACAAGCAGATCCTTGGAGTTCACTGGCCAGCCAGTCTAGCTAATCAGTGAAAAGAAAAATAAAATTGAGGGGCTGGAGAGATGGCTCAGCGGTTAAGAGCTCACACTGTTCTTGCAGAGAACCCAGGTTCAGTTCCCAGCACCCACATCAGGAAGCTCACAACCTTCTGAATCTAGCTCCAAGGGATCAAATGCCTCTGGCCTCCAAGGACACCTGCACTGATGTCACTTATACACATCATTTAAAATGATAAAATTAAGGCAGGTGTGGTGGCACACAACTTTAATTCTAGCATTCTGGAGGCAGAGGCAGAAAGATCTATTGAATGGTCAGCCTGGTCTACGTAGCAAGCTCCAGGATATCTAGGATAAGGAGGCTGCCTCAAAACATATCTATATGACAGTGATTAAGGAAGACAGCTGGCCTCCACGCACACACATAAGCACATGAACCAACATACACATGCATGCATGCTCCCACACACATACACATATGAAATATGCATATACCACCAACATTAGCACAGAGAGAGAGAGAGAGAGAGAGAGAGAGAGAGAGAGAGAGAGGAGAGAGAAAGAAGGGAGGTAAATAATGGCTATGCTATGAAGAATCCTGGCAGGTGTCACCTTACTCAAGGGATCAAGGCTCACATGCTAGCAACAGACTGACAATGTCATGTGATATACTCTAACATATGACACTGAGGTGAGCCCATGACTCCCATGCACTCTTGTAAAATCCCCTGTACAACTCCAAATTTATGATTTTACTTTTACCTTTTTTATTTTACTAGCTTGAGGGTATGCGTGTATACCACTGGAAGTGTGTAGAAGTCAGAGGAAAACTTTGTGGGAGTCCATCCTCTCCTACTATATCCAAAGATCAAACTCAAGTCATCAGTGCAGTGCAGTATCAGTATCTCTTGCAGTGCAGGGATATCAGTATACTTGCAGTGCAGTATCCCTGCTGACCTAGGAGACTGGCACCAGGCCTCTCAGAGGAAGGGCACCACTTGGTCCTCTGCATCATGGATGGTTAGTAATAGGTTCCCATCAGTATTCTAGACATGAGTGTCCAGAGACGTTTGCTGCTTCTCTGAAGCAGAGGTGGGGGAAAAAGAGAGAGAAATCAGCTTACCAGGCCGAGTCAAGGCAGGTCAGGGTCTGTTGGCCGATTTCTTGGCCTGCTGAGGCATGAAACAATAAGAGGAGGTGCACCTGAGGCTCAAGGCAAAGGGATGAAGTTTCTGTTGACCTTGGTGGAAGGAACAGGGAGGTTTGGGGATGGGAACAGATGTCTTATGTGTAAACCTCAACAAATTGTTTCTGTTAGCTTGTGGCTTTGCTTCCCTTGGTACTGTAATATAAGAAGACTATGAGAAACACACTCGCTGCTGGCGTGGTAATGACCTGCAGCCCTCCCATATCTGTCTCTTGCATCTTCCCTCTGTCTTTCCTATAATCAGTCTCACTTTCCCAGTCATGGTTCATGCATTGACTGATTGGCTGGCTCCGGCACATAAGGTTGCTTTTTCTACCCACAGAACTGTATAGCACTGTTCATGTAAACCCAAAAGCATCTCATTCACCCTCTGTCCAACATACCTGCTGCCAAAAGCTTCACAGGCAGAGGAGTGTAGGAAGGGCTGCATCTGTAAGCCACCACCCTCCTGCCAGAAGACTCATTGCCCAGGAGCAGATGATTTGATATAAAGGGAGAGCAGTCCACTAAAGAATAGCTATGGGGCTGGGTGGGAGCCCTCAAAGGCTGGGGCAGTGTCCCATAAGTGTGCCAGGCACCCCGCATCCAACTGGATGTCTCCATGATTGTGGTATACAGGTCTGGGGGCCAAGGGCTGACGTCACAGCAGCATCCTTGCCACCACAGCTAGATACCTGCTCATAAAATGCTGCTACCTACTTACTGCCTTGAGGACCACTCCTTCCTCAAGGGACACTCAGCAGGGCACTGGTATTGGCAACGTGGAAACAGACATCAAGGCTGCTGCTGATTTTACAGGAAGAGTGTAAAGCCTTTTGTGTGGGCTGTGGTGTGAGTTCTTGCAGCCCTGGCTACCCAAGGGAACCTGTATGGCTGCATGAAACAGCAGAAAGATAGCAGGAGGGATCCAGCTATAGCCAGAACTAGACCAAATGGACTGCAAACCCCAAGCAGAAAGACACATTTTGCAGACTTCCTTTTTAAATAGAATATTTTTTATTTATTCTTTGACAATTTCATATGTATAAACAATGTATTTATATCATATCCACTCCTATCTCCCCTCCCATTCTCTCGGGCACCCTAGATGAGAGATGCAAAGAGCAAAACTGTCAATAAACTGGCCCTGTGGCTGTAGATTGTAAGAAAGAAGTCTATGGTCCATTTTCAGTGTGAGATGCACTCAGAGCTCACCAGAGAGTCACAGATACACAGGAGGCACTAGGTCCCTGTCCTCCCCAGTTGGCAACTGTGGCCTGCTTGTCTAGGCTCTCAGTTCATCCTAGGGCTAGAAAGTCGCGGGCAGCCAGGTCGTGATAATGCACACCTTTAATACCAGCACCTTGGAGGCAGAAGCGAGCAGATCTCTGTGAGTTCAAAGTTGGCCTGGTCTGCATAGTGATTTTCAGAGCTACATAGTGTCTTGTGTCAAAAAAAAAAAAAAAAAAAAAAAAGGATGGGAGGCAGAGACAGGCGGATTTCTGAGTTCGAGGCCAGCCTGGTCTACAGAGTGAGTTCTAGGACAGCCAGGGCTATACAGAGAACCCTGTCTTGAAAACAAAACAAAAAAGAAAGGAAGGAAGGAAAAAAGGAAGGGAGGGAGAGAGGGAGAGAGAGAGAGGGAGGAAGGAAGGAAGGAAGAAGAGAAGAGAAGAAAAGAGAAGAAAAAGAAAAGAAAAGAAAAGAAAAGAAAAGAAAAGAAAAGAAAAGAAAAGAAAAAATGTGACAGGATCAGAAAAGCAAGGAATCTCAAACCCGGAGACATACATTCTATGAGGCTTTGTGTCCTGAACTAACAGGATGAGGGTCTGAGGAGGTGGGCCACACTAGACACTGGGAAATTGTGTCCTCCCTCCAAAGAGTTCAGCCAGTTACGGATTCAGAGTGTAGAGCAGTGCAACTAGGAGTTTAAAACTTCGTTTTGTGCCAACAACAGTGTGCGAGCTGTCCCTGTCCTCTCCCTAAGCTGATGCACACACAACTCTGCAAAGTAGAAAGATAAAGTGCTCCACACTTTCACTCTCTGAGTCCCCAGGACTCTTATTGTGGGGGGGGGTCATTGTTTCTCACAAACTAAACTCAGAGTTAGTCAGAGGAGAACCTGGGGTCCCTGAAGAAAGGACTCAGAAGCTGCTGAGAATGCTGTTAGTGTTTCTCAGGTCTTCCCAACAGTCCAGGATAACTGTGTGCTGTCAGGCTCTCGGGGCCCTCTAGGCTTGGCTCTGGACACCTCTCACAGGGAGCAAGGCATTCTGTGGAGCTCAGCATAGGTTCACGCTGCAGCCACCCATCCCTGGATGCCATCTCTTTCTGCAGTGCACCCTGGAAGGAGACATTGCATACACAGCTTCCTCCCTGCACCCTTCCCCCACCCTCACTGTTGCCACGTGGCAGTTACTCAAAAATCAAAAGCCCATCCCCAAGTACAAAGTAAAATGAGGCCTTGAGTTTGCCTCTCAATCTGCAATGGCATTTTTTTTTTTCAAGACAGGGGTGTCTTACCCTGTAGCTTAGGCTAGCTTTAACTCACTATATGGCCCAGGTTGGTCTCAAACTCATGACAATTCTCAGATGCAATGACGGTAAAGGAAGGTGTTTCTAGAGTCTTCCCTTGGGGTACGAGGAAGTATGGTTTGGGAGACATGGCCGTAGTAAATGCCAACACTAGCGCTATGGAGTGGGGGTATTCCCAGTGTCTCTCTAAAAATGTCATACTAGGAAGTGAGCAACCAGAAGTGTCCTGAAGCCTTTCCAACCTGCCGCTGCCCAGCTGTCCAGCAGCAGTCCAGCCAAAGGCCCTGGATGAATGAAGGGCCATGCAACTGTGCCGTGGAATATTCCAGAACCATTAAAATCATGTTCCTAGTGAATTTGCTGTTGGGAGAAAGGGGCTATAAAGTAATCTAAGGCAGTAATTAGTGTGGCTTCCGCACTAGCGGAGAAAGGATTCACAAACACAAATCATCTTTGCCACCAGGGCAGGTGCACCCATCATTAGCCACTACCCAGGACAACTGTCCCTAGGACAAAGCCACATTATCTAGGTGGTCAGCAGCAGCACTAAAATCCAGTCCCACCAGACCAGAACAATATTGCCACCAGAGGGGTTGCTGGCTTGAGACCTCAGTGCAGGATGGGGAGATGCAGAATCCTTTCTAACACTTGCCTGCGTTCCACCCGTTGCTCTGCTGCATTCGAGATCCTGTAGACTCAGTGTGATGTTGTGTATAAAGAGAATCAGAGTACAGAGCCTTCCCTAAATTATCAGGGACTGCAACTTCCTTCTTGCGCCTGTATCTTGCGTTTCCCAGCTCCTACAATGAATATCCACAGTGCCATATGCAGCATAGTGCCATATCTCGCATCTCCATTACTCCTGGTCTATGGGTTAATGGCCCTCAAGCATCACAGCTGTGAACAGGGCAGAACAGGCATCATTCACCAAGAAGATGGGGAGGTCCAGCCTCCACTCAGGAGTTATTTGAGGCCATAAATGTTTGAATCTCACACCTTGGCCTTACTTAATAGGATTAAATAGTACAATAAAGGAAGAAGACCATAAAGATGGTAAATGCCTGCCTTGAGGCGGCCTGGTACGGCTGCCACATCCTCACCAGTCCAATGGCATGGAGTCCAGAAGTCCTACTTCCTGGCCCTGCGTCCAGCCTGAAACTGAAACTGTGAGACCTCACCCTGCATCTCTGCCAGAGCTCCAGACTGCGTTCCCGACTTGATTCAGAGGCACGGGGCCTTTAGAACCACTGGACCCTGGAGAGCTCACAGCAGGCTTTAAATGTCCTTCTGAGGACAAAGTAGCAGGTCCCCATGCCTCAGACATAATGTCATCCAGGGACATGGCTCGCTAGGACCAAAGGAGGCGACAAGGTGGGCGCAGAAACCTGAGGTGCAGGCCTCCAGTTGAGGCAGCAATTGTGGTCTCACCTGCAAACCCCCCCCTTTGGGGATCAGGGCAGCTAAGCCAATCCTCAGAGACTCTCCAAGGGTAAACTCCAAGCTAGAAAGCCACAGATCACACTCTAACATCCACCATTGGAGAGCCTGAGAAAAGATGGCTGAGTTTCCAAGACCACCTTGGGCTATGTAGTGAGTTCCAGGCCAAGGCTGCACAGAGACCCATGGAGAGAAAGGAGGGGAGGAGAGAAATTGGGATGGAGTAGCAGGGACTGGGGTCGGGGTTGAATGGAAAGTGAGTTTCAGCCTGAGAAGGTGGAATGTTCTGAAAGTAGATGGTGAGGCTGGCCCTATGATATTACAAGTATGCTTCATGTCACTGAGGTGTGCCCTTCACCATGATGAACCAAAAAAAAAAAAAAAAAAAATTTTTTTTTTTGAGACAGGGTCAAACTGTGAATCCCTGATGGCCTCTTGCTCCCAGTCCTTATGCCTCAGTTTCACTGCGAGAACTGCAGGTGTAAGTCATCACAAGTGACAAAAACTGAAATTTTAATAGTTAAGTAGTTTATGTCTGTGTATGCCTGAGTGTGCATATGCACATATGTATGTGTGCCTACAGTGGCCAGAAAGAGGGCACCAGATCCCCCAGAGCCAGAAGTTATGTATGGGCAGCTGTGATCCTGCCAATGTGAGAGCTGGGAACTGAACTTGGGTCCTCTGTAAGAGAAGTATATGCTCTTGACCACTGAACCTTCTATCCAGGCTCCAAAATGAAAAAATCTAAAAGATAAAAGCCTTTTTAAATAATAGATAAATACATAAAATACAAAGTGGCCAGCCATAAGCTGAGATCCATGGAGGAAGCACCCAGAAGAGGGGCAGTTCTGTCACATGGACACTATAATGGGGTCAGTGGCCTTACTGTCCCTAAGATGGAGTAGGATGCTGCAGCATACAATCTCCTCAATCTCAGGACCCTAGGCCACTTGTACAGAGTGGTGGTCTTTGGAGTACATGGGTAAGAGCTTGATATTTTTCCCTATTTCACATTAAAACAGAAGATTGCAAAATGTACTATTCACTTCAATTAATAATAAGTACATTATGCACCAACACACATAAAACACTTTCATGAAAAAAGTAACGAATTTATTTTCCCAGACAAGAATGTTGAGGAGCTGAGAGACTAATAGGACTCTTGCTTTGTTTGGGGGTTTTGCATTTCCAAGGCCAGGCTCCACACCAGGCATCAGGGCTCCCTTCCCAGTGCTGATGCCACCTACCAGAACACCAGGTCTTGGGGGAAGGGTGAGAGGAAGTGACTTCACCCAAGTCTGCTGTGGGAGGGACCACCTTGACACCTCCTTGGTCATTGAGGAACCTCATGAAGAGCTCTCACCTAGGAGAGGTCCCGTGTACTAACACTGCCTGCGTGTGGAATGTTCACCGTCACCAACGTCATCGCTTCTCCCCTCAGAAAGTCTTCAGGCTGGGAAGCCACCTTAGCACAGAATTCATATTTTCCTCTAGAAAGCACAGAGTTATCACAGCCACTAAGCCCATCGGCCATCTTCACTAGGTCCATTGTGAGAAAGATTTTTTTCCAAGGAGCTGGATGTGAGCCATCTGCCCACAACAGCAAGAGGCTCTTCCACCCCAACCCAGTCCATGAACCCCAGGTCACTGCACACGGTGCTCACACTCCACAGCCTGAAGGAGAATGCAAACCTTAGTGACATTTGCTGAAACACCAAGACATGGCTCCTTCCTGTGATCTGTCCTTATGACCATGGGAGGTGTCTCATCGTGGGGACACGGGATCTGTGCAGGGATCGGGCCAGTGGTTTCTCATCCTACTTTGAAAATAGTTTGGTGCTCAAGGCCTCCCCTGAAGGCAGATGGACCCCAGAGAGACCCGTGGAGGCAGCATGTCACTCAGGAGGATAATTCACTCAGTACCACTGGGTGAATGTCTGTCTGTCCTTAGGTGGAGATTCAGCTCAGCTGCAGCCAGGAGAGAGCTAGAAAAAAAAAATTATAATTTCCCCACTCTGGCCCTCCTTCAAAACTGAAGCCAGCAAGAGTGGCCCTGGTGGTCATCCTGTACTTCATCCAAGCTAAGCCAGACATAGAAGAGACATGGCCCGAGATGAGCTCCTGGCCTCTGGTCCCACTTCAGAGATCTGCCTTTGTTGTCCTGGCAGCCTCTCCAGGCTGGTACCCACATCTAGAGGGGAAAAGGCAGGGGCAGCCCCCAGGTTTATGAAGGAGCTTGAGGACTGGCAGGCAACACCACTAACTCTTTCAAGGAACAAACAAGACCAACAGCTGCAGGCTAGGCTGGGAGGAAAGTCCACCAGGAGGGTCAGCTATCCACACCAGGGCTTCACCCCACCCAGGTTTATGGCCAGGTCCTGTTGCAGGCACAGGTCCAGCATCACCACCCTTCCTCCTGCTGGCATCTTCCAGGAACCGTAGGGCAGGAGGCACCAGGATTGGGAGCCAGGAGAACAGGCAGGAAACAGAATGTGTTTCTCAGAAGACCTAAGAGCTGGGGCAACAAAGAAGAGAGTTAAGCCCCTAACACATGTCCTTCCCATTCTGGGCTGTTTGGACAGAGTAGATGTGCCAGCAATGATTAAAGTGGTGGAAGGGGGCTAGACCCACTAATTATGTGGCTGTCCATCCGTTCGGAGGGTATAGTATGCTCTCCTCTCTCCAGCAGGAGAGGGAGAAAGGATGAAGATGCAAGAGGATGAGTTTGGGGGTTGCCAGGGGACTTTATTCTTTCTTTCTTTCTTTCTTTCTTTCTTTCTTCCTTCCTTTCTTTCTTTCTTTCTTTCTTTCTTTCCTTCCTTACAGTTTTGAGTTGGGGTCTCTCTATTATGTAGTTCTGGCTGCTCCTGGAACTTGATATAAAAACCAGGCTGGTCTCTAACTCACAGAGATTCACCTGCCTCTGCCTCCTGAGTGTTGGGATTAAAGGTGTGCACCACCACACCTGGCTTGCCAGGGGACTTTAAGCATCGAAGTGAAAATGAGGCTGTGGGTCAAGGGTCAGGGCTTGGGGACAGGAGAGGCTTGAGGACTGCAGTATTGGGATCAAGAAGTTTATACAGGTTGTATTTTCTTTTTAGGGCTTTTTTTAGGGGGTTGATTTTTGGGTTTGGGGGGCGTTGAGAAGGGGTTTCTCTGTGTAGTTTTGGCTATCCTAGAGCTTGCTCTGTGGACCATGTTGGCCTCAAACTCATAGAGATCCACCTGCTTCTGCTGACTAAAGGTGTGAGCCATCACCTCCAGGCTGTAGGATGTGTTTTTAAGGCAGAGTTAGGCTAATCTGTGAGAGTGAGGACTCAAGGGTCTGGGGAGATGCTGGAGCCTGGCATGCTGGAGATGCAGGGCAGGGCCCTGAATGATACAACCAGAGGGCTGAGCAACTGGACAACCACTTCTACACCTGCAGGGATGTCTCATACTACTTTTAAAAGGGAGGTTGCCTGATACCTCCCAACCCTGAAAGGCCTTCAGTCCTTCTCCCTAGACGAGTGTCACTGGCTGCACCCAGCTGTTCACTCCCTTCCCTATGGGCCTACAGGGTCATCAATGGAGACCTTGAAAACAGCCAGAGCAGGTACTAGATGTCTAGGTAGCCTCTTCTGGCTCTGCCAGGTTGCATCCAATAGGAACTGAAAGTGCTGTTGGCATCACTATGGAGCCCATCTCTCTGCCCAGGTAAGAACACCTGGGAAAGCCACTTCCTCCATGCCCGGTATCGGCTGCAGGAAGGGAGCACACTTTTCACACTCACCACACTACCCACTGGCCTCTGCCACTGAGCATGGAGGGGAGCAGACACTGCTGATGGCTTAGGGCCACAGGGTCTCAGAGGCTCCTCAAGGATTCCTCACCTCAGCCTGCTGTAATCACCTGGCTCCAGGGGGCTTGCCCAGAGTGGTAGCCTCGGGTGAGGGCAGAGTTAACCTGCCACTCTGACACTCCTAAATATACCTTAGTGTTCGAAAAGTATGCAGAGCCCTGAGACCCCAGCCAAGAATGGGGTGCCTGGGAATCTGCACACACCTGGCCAGTACTCCAGCCTCTCAGAGACCTCAATGTTCCTGCCATAGGCCTGAGGGCCCAGCAGGAGTACAACAGAATTTCCAAACCCCTGGTGGAGCGGGACAAATTGCTAACCAGTGTGAGACCTGTGGGCACAGTTGGTTGCGTGAACACTATAACCACACGGGTTGTGATCTGGTCTGAGCAGGAAGATAAGATGGGAGGGAGTAAACAGACTTGGGTGGAGACTGTGTTGGGGTGTGGGTAGCAACAAGCATAATGTCTTGTAAGCTCCCAAAGATGCTAAGGAAGTCCTGTCCCTACCTTCAGCTCTCAGGGTGTGGGGATCCAACTGTCATGACCATACCTAAAGCTGGGAAGGGAGGGACTGCACACCAGCTTCCTGCCAGGCTTACTGAGTCAACTGTCTAGGGTATGGCCCTCGACCATACTGGAATGTACCAGTAGAGACCATTGGAGAGCCTGACCTGAGTCAGGTTGACTGGACTTTCCTTCCCAATGGAGCCTCCAGAAAACCCAGAGGATAGTCGTGCCTAGCTCTAGGAAGGCAGGCAGAGACAGGCTATGGGCACCAGAGCCTGACAAACTCCCTCCCCTGTTTCTTCCCTGTCTAATTCAGGTCTTCCTATCTGAATCCACTGTTTTCTTACCCCACTCAAGTCAGGTCTAGTCAACCCTGAAGCTAACAATGGTTCATAAACCATGGAAGATTCCAGAGAATGTCACATCAAGATGCCATCACCTGCCAGCAGGTGGCATCTGAGGTCCACACTATGTCCCAGAGGAGGGCTGGGCCAAAGGAGCTGACTTAGGGAGAAGTTCTGTCTTAGTCTCAGTCACCTCTGAACACACCAGGCTCCATTATGGAACAATCTAGAACAGGCCAAACTAGTTTAGGACAAAAGAAATCTGAACTGTGGGAGCTGGCTGGGCATAGCTGAGCAGGCAAGGGGGACCCAGGTGTGTGGGCATATGCAAATTCACAGAGCTGCATGGGTGAGAGCTTGCTATCCAGTTTAAACACATTATACCTTGGATTAGTTTTCTTATCACTGTGACTGAGATGAACGATTTACAGGAAGAAGGATTTGTCTTGGTTCATGGCCTTAGAGTGCTCAGGCCACAGTCACTTGTCCCACATCATGGTGGCAGCAGCATGTGGTGGACAAAGTTCTAACGCTCATGGAAACTGGGAAACAGAGAAAATACAGAACAGAAAGCAGATGTAACGTTCAAAGTCAGCCTCCCACGATTCTTCCAGCTATGCCCTATTTCCTAGTTTCCAGCAACTTCCAAATAGCTCCATGAGCCTTGTGGGGGACACTTCCTAGTTAAACCATAACAAAACTAAATAACCAGAGAAAATATGTGTATGCATGTACATGAATGTGTGTACGCCCACTGGGGAAGGAGCCTACGTGGTATACATGTATGTACATGCACATGTGTATGTGCTTGTATGCGTGTATGTGTGTGTGTGTGTGTGTGTGTGTGTGTGTGTGTGTGTTTGTGCATGCAGGTGCAGTGTGTTTGTGTATGTTGTTTGTGCATGCAGGTGCAGTGTGTTTATGTGTATGTTGTTTGTGCGTGTGTGTGTGTGTGTGTGTGTGTAACTAAGGTGCATGAGTATGTGAGTATATGTTCTCATAACCATGAGAATGGCTACCACTGTCCCTACTGTCCACTCTGAGGTCCTCTTGCAGTGGGAGCATACACAACAGGTCCCCCAGGCACTGACCATGTCCTAGTTTTCTTTCTCCTGCTGTGATAAACTGTGACCAAGGCCGGCTGAGCTTGGCTTTAAGGGAGCCAGGACAAAGCTTGCTCTCCTTGGTGTGCTCAGCTTGCTTCTTATACAACCCAGGATCGCCTGCCCAGTGGTGGCACCACCCACAGTGGGCCGGACTCTAACGTCAAGCATCAATCAAGAAAATGTCCTTCACAGGCCAATCTGATGGAGGCATCTTCTCCGCTAAGGTTTCCTCTTCCCAGGTGACCCTACCTTGTGGCAAGTTGTAAAACAAAAACCTAACCATCACAGCTGCCCTCATTCATAACTCCTTAGGGGTCCACCTTGCTGCTGATCCTCTGGAAACCAGAGGTGCAGTTTTCTTTACGTTCTCTGGAGCTGTCATCTGCTCTTATTCGTCCCACCTTCGTCTTTCTGACCCTTAGCCCCAGGCTCCCGGTGACCTCACACAGGCACCAGAACAGCAGGGTCTGCATCAGCCAATGGAGGCAGAGGACACGCAGGATGAGCCCCAGGGCCTTGGCTTCTCCACTTCCTCCCTGAATGGCTTTGAAAAACACTCAAAGCTAATACAGATATTTTTGTACATATCGCTGTGGCTCTGAACATCAACTGGAGTGTGAGGCTAAGACCCTTAGGCATAAGGAGAAGGAAGCAGGGCCCACCCAAGGACCAGGAGCACCTAAAGAAGGTGCCGTGTGAAAATATCTAAGTCCCGTCCTTGCCCCTTTCCAGAGCCTCAGGCGAGCTAAGTGATGAGCCACCTTCCTGGCTTTTTTGTCACTTTTTTAATTTTTTTAAAGATTTTATTTATTTTTGGTTTTGTAAGCAGGGGCTCACTTTGTAGTCTTGGCTAACCTAGAACTTGCTATGTAGACCGGGCTGGTCTCAAACTCACAGAGATCTGCCTGCCTCTGACTTTCAGGTGCTGGGATTTAGGTGTGTACAACCACATCCGGCCTATTTTTTTTATTTTTAATTATATGTGTGTACATGTGTGTGTGTGTGTGTGTGTGTGTGTGAGAGAGAGAGAGAGAGAGAGAGAGAGAGAGAGAGAGAGAGAGAGAGAATGTACTCTGCAGTTCAGATACCTGCAGAGGGTGTTGGGTCTCCAGGTGTCAGTCACAAGCCATTGTGAGCCCCCTGATGTGGGTGTTGGGAAGTGAACTGCAAGACCCATGTGTGCTCTTAATCACTGAGCCAGCTCCCTGTCATTTTTTTTAAATTTATTTTTTATGAGTATTTCATCTGCATGTATGTATATGAACTATGTGCATGCATTGTAGCCTCAAAGGTCACAGATGGGCATCGGATCCCCTGGAACTAGAGGTATGGATGGTTGAGAGCTGCCATGTGAGTGCTGGGAATTGAATCCAGGTCCTCTGGAAGAGCAGCCAGTGCTCTTAACTGTGGAGCCATCTCTCCAGTCTTTCACATTTATTTTTGCAGTGTTAGGGTCAAATGCAGGGTGTTGTGAGTGCCAGGCAAATCCTCTAACATCTTCAGCTCAGAAAGATTAATGATTAAACAAACAAACGAAAAATAGCCTAATATTTTTTAATTTTTAGTTTAAAAAAATAAAAATAATTCTAATTAATGTTAGGTCAATAATAACTATGAGAAAATTTCTAACAAAAGGGCACAAAAATATGGAAGGAAAGGCAAGGAAGCACAGTCTGTCAGTGTACTTTGCTATGCACTGTTAGGGCATCTCTAGGAGACAGACTGCGATGATACTGGACTCTTAAAGTTCAGAGACTAGCCGGGCAGTGGTGGCGCATGCCTTTAATCCCAGCACTTGGGAGGCAGAGGCAGGCGGATTTCTGAGTTCGAGGCCAGCCTGGTCTACAGAGTGAGTTCCAGGACAGCCAGGGCTGTACAGGGAAACCCTGTCTTGAAAAACAAAACAAACAAACAAACAAAAGTTCAGAGACTAAACTTCAGGCAATGGCTGAAATAATAACAAAGAGTGATAAACCAGCTGTGGTGATGCACACCTGTAATCCCAGCACTTCAGAGATGGAGCCCAGAGGTCTGGCTCCACAGTGAGTCTGGGCTCTATAGCAACCAGGAGCTGCAACCAGGAGCTACAGGAGACCCCACCTCTTAAAAAAAAAAAAAAGTGAAGCCCAGCAGTGGTGGCTCACACCTTTAATCCCACCACTCTGGGAGGCAGAGGCAGAAGGATATAATGTGAGGCCAGCCTAGTCTACATAGCTAGTGAGAGGACAATCAAAGCTACACAGAGAAACCCTGACTTAGAAAAACAAACAAACAAACAAACAAAACCCATGGTACACACCTTTAATATCAGCACTCAGGAGGCAGAAGCAGGCAGACCTTTGAGTTTGAGGCCAGCCTGGTCTACAGAGCAAGGACAGCCAGAATTACATAGAGATCAGAGGGTAGAAGCACTGACTGTTCTTCCAGGGGACTCAGGTTCAATTTCCAGCACCCACCTGGCAGCTTATGTGGGCATTTCTTCTAGGTTTTTACCTGGCAATAGCCAGGTGTGCCTGACTCACTATAAAAGGGGCTGCTTGCCCCCTCCACTCTCTTATTCTTCTCTTTTCTTGCTGTTACTCTCTTTCCTCTGTCCCTTCTCCTCCCAACACACATGCTCATGGACAGCCTCTACTCCTCTCCTCTCCTCTCCTCTCCTCTCCTCTCCTCTCCTCTCCTCTCTTCTCCTCTCTCTCTCTCTCTCTCTCTCTGCCTTACTCTGTCTCTACTACCCCCTCAACTGCCCTCCCCATGCCCTAAGTAAACTCTATTCTATACAGCATGAGCCCACAGAGGCACCCCTCCCCCACACCATACCGAAGCACCTCTACCAAACACATCCCTGGCTTCTTTTTTATAAAACACAACAACTCACATCTGTTTGTAACTCCAGGATTCAACA
Source organism: Arvicanthis niloticus (assembly GCF_011762505.2). Lineage (NCBI taxonomy): Eukaryota > Metazoa > Chordata > Mammalia > Rodentia > Muridae > Arvicanthis > Arvicanthis niloticus. The sequence goes on along the minus strand of NC_047658.1, from coordinate 108,186,486 downwards.
CCCTCACACAGACACACATGCAGACAAAACACCAATGAACATACAAATAAGGGAAAAGAAAGAATGCATATGACACAAGAAGGCAGAAGAGAGAGAGAAAAAGGTTCTTGCTTGTACACCAGTCCTCACTTCATGGTCCTCTTTTTGCTCAGTACCACAGGGAGGAAGCATGGAAGGGACAGAAACCAACAGCAGGTGGCAGAGTCGCCCTAGCCACATCAGTAACACACCAGTCAAAAAACAACAACAACAAAAAAAAAACAAACAAACAAACAAAAAAAAAAAAAACGACTGAATCTGTAAGCACACAATAGTGTCAGGCCTTGGAGCCTCCCCCTTGAGATGGACCCCAGTGTGGCCGTCACTGGATCTTCTTTCCTTCAGTCTCCTCCATTTTTGTTCCTGCAGCTCTTTTAGACAGGAACAATTTTGGGTCAGAGTTTTTGACTGTAGGATGGCAACCCCATCCCTCCACTTGATGCTCTGTCTTTCTGCTGGAGGTGGACTCTACAAGTTCCCTCTCCCCACTGTTGGGCATTTCATTTAAGGTCTCTACTTTGGAGTCTTTCGCCTCCCAGGTGTCTGGCTCATTCTAGAGCCCCCCCCCCCCCCACCTGCCAAGGTTGTCTGCTTCCATTCATTCCGCTGGCCCTCGGGGCTTCACTCCTCTTCCCAGCCCCAACACCTGATCATGTTCCCCCTTTCCCCTCACCCTCCCTTCTACCACCCAGGTCTCTCTCTCTCCTTCTGCCCACCCCCTCACACACACACCATGATTGCTTTCTTATCCCTCCCAAGTGAGATTGAGGCATCCTCACTTGGACCCTTCAGCTTGTTAACCTTCTTGAGTTCTATGGATTGTATCCTGGGTATTCTCTACTTTTTTTTTTTTTTAGCTAATATCCACTTATTAGTAAGTACATACCATGCATGTCATTTTGAGTCTGAGTTACCTCACTCAGGATGATAATTTCTAATTCCATCCATTTGCCTGCAAAACTCATGATGTCCTCATTCTTAATAGCTGAATAGTATTCTATTGTGTAAATGAACCACATTTTCTGTATCCATTCTTCCACTGTGGGACATCTGGGTTGTTTCCAGCTTCTGGCTATCACAAACAAGGCCACTATGAACATAGTAGAATACATGCCCCTGTGGCATGGTGGGGCATCTTTTGGGTATATGCCCAAGAGTGGTATAGCTGGGTCTTCATGTAGATCTAGTTCCAGTTTTCTGAGGAACCTCCAGATTGATTTCCAGAGTGGTTGTACCAGTTTGCAAACCCACCAGCAATGGAGGAGTGTTCCTCTTTCTTCACATCCTCAGTCAGGTGCTGTCACCTGAGGTTTTGATCTTAGCCATTCTGATTGGTGTAAGGAAGAATCCCAGGGTCGTTTTGATTTGCATTTCCCTGATCACTAAGGACTTTGAACATTTCTTTAAGTGCTTCTCAGCTATTCAAGATTCCTCTGTTGTGAATTCTCTGTTTAGTTCTATACCCCATTTTTTGATTGGGTTGTTTGGTTTTTTTGGAGGTTAGCTTTTTGAATTCTTTATATATTTTGGATATTAGCACTCTATCGGATATGGGATTAGTAAAGATACTATAGTGTGCTTACAGACAAGAGCCTAGCATGACTGTCCTCCAAGAGGCCCATCAAGCAGCTGCCCGAGACAGATGCAGATACTTACACCCAACCAATGGACTGAAGCCTGGGACCCCTGTGGTTGAATTAGGGAAAGGCTGGAAGAAGTTGTGAAGGAGGATGACCCCATGGGAAGACCAGCAGTCTCATCTAACCAGGACCCCCAAGATCTCTCAGACACTGAGCCACCAACCAGGCAGCAAACACTAGCTGGCCCAAGGCCCCCAACACATACACAGCAGAGGACTGCCTGGCCTGGCTTCAGTAGAAGAAGATGCATCTAACCCTCAAAAGACTTGAGGTCCTAGGGAGTGGGGAGGACTGGCAGGGTGGGGTGGGGTCTGGGGTAGGGACATCCTCTTGGAGACAGGGGAGGAGGAATGGGATGAGAAACTATTGGAGGGCAGACCGGAAAGGGGATAACGACTGGACTGTAAAAAAAAAAAAAGATTAAAGATAATTTTTTTTAAAAACATGAAAAACATTTCTTAAAAACATTTAGTTTTGGTGAGTGGCACCTACCAAGAAAAATTTTCACTTTCTTTTCTATATTTTTCTATTTTATAGAGTATAGGTTTTTAAAGTATGACTTTGTGATTCTTTGGTTTTTCTCATGACTGCTGTTATGTCTCCCTTCTCATTTCCGATTGTTCATTTGGATCTTCTCTCTCTGCCTTTTAGTTAGTTTGGTAGGGTTGGTCAATCATAACGATTTTGTCAAAGAACCAACTTTTTGTTTCTTTGATTCTTCGTAATTCAAAATTTGTTGTTGTTGATGTTTCTATTTTATTGATTTCAGTCCAGAGTTGATTATTAAAATGAAATTTAAAAAACCAACCAGATCAAAAGGCAAAATTATGCTCTAGGCAGCCAAATGTGGTGCTGCATGTCTGGAATCTCAGTACTATGAAGGCTGAGACAGAAAAGGGTAAGTTCAAAGCCAGACTAGGCTATATAGCCAGGCTGTCTCAAAAAAATCATAAAGGACAAATAAAAATGTAAAGGATTGAAAAGGATCTATTATGCTGATGAGAGAGTCCGAGTCCAAGGTTAGTCCAGACTCAGCCTGAGATATCCTGCCATACTTCGGCTACCTGAGACCCTGCCTCAAATCCACTACTCTAACAGAAAAGTTAGACTGATCCTCTTTCTTCTGTAAGAGCATGCCAATATTAACATCAGACAAAACAGGTTTTTGAGCAATGATATTACCATGAACAAAGAAGGGAACTTAATAAAGACATGACGGCCAAAGATGTGTGGGACTGAAGAGCAACTGCTCTGTGAAAGATGTGAGTATCGTGAAAAAGAGAGGCCAGAAGCTCAATAAGCTTGCAGCTAACAGAGGACTGGAAGACTGGGGAGGAAGGTATGGTTGTACAGTGATTGCCTTGTGTGCATGACTCTTGAGCTCAATGTGCACACACACACACACAAGCACACACACACACATGTGCACATGCATGCACACACATGCACACACATATGCACACACCCCCTTTACTCCCATGACTAGATCAAAACCCCTTCATCACTGTCAGATCTCAGACTTACTTTACCCATTTCTCCCAGTTGACTCTATGTCCAGGATACCCTTGTGTAGATGCTGCTGGCTGGGCCTGGCCTCCATAGTCATGGCTCTATCCCCAGATGGTGTAAGTCTGGGCTACTGTTGCCTTGCTCTGAAATGCATCTGACTTATGTTTCTGGGACCCCACTGGATCCCTAACATTACCTGGCACAGGGACCAAAGATGTCTGAAGAGAAGTGCCCTTGTAACCTCCAGCTCAACACCTGATCTCCAGCTTCCAAAGTCACCTACTCACAGTCTAGGACCCTCCTGCACTTCTCAAATCCGTCTCTGCAGCTCCGAGAAGTGGGCACATCTGCATTGACTCTACATATATGCGCTGAGTCTACATATACCACAGGTGTTCACATGTCAGAAGGTAGCCCAGACACCCAAAGCCTGACAGGTATTGGTCCACAGTGCCACTTGGGGCAGCCCAGGGGCTGAGCCTTGTGTCCTTGCCAATCAGGTTATCTATGTTTCACCTATCCGCTGGATCTGCACTGAAGGGGGCAGGGCAGCTTGGTGAGGGTTTTCTGGCAATCCTAAACTGCTTCCTGCTTGCCGGGCTGAGGGCACCCTTACATGTGGCCTGGAAGCTGGAATTATGTTAACATTATCCAGGGTTGGGTGCAGCTCATCCTTCCAGATTCTGAACTCTCCCAGAGGTTAAGTTCAGTGGTACCTGTGTGATTTTAGAATACCTGCTATGAGCGAGACTGGGGGATCAGTCCTGGAAGGCTTGTTGAAGCATCCAAGTAATAGAAAAAGTCCCATTATGGGCTTCTGTTTGATGGTCAGTAAGGTCCAAGGCTCCCCATCCTTCTGCAAGGAAGAAAGATATAAGGAAGTCCAGCATAGGACTAACAGGTGTAGAGTGTCCCCTAACGGAAGGAACAGCTGAGCCAGACACTCTCCTGTCAAAAGGTTGGTATCTCAGACTGAGAGTGTAGCTCCGTTGGTAGAATCCTCACCTAGCAGGTACAGAGCCTTGAATGTGATCCTCAGCATCTCATAAATCCAGTAATCTCAGCACCTGGGAGGTAGAGGACGGTTCAGGTTATCCTTGGCTACATAGCAAGTCAACACCAGCATGGACTGAATCAAACCAGATCTCAAGAGGAAAAAAGAAAGGAGGAAGATGAGAGTGAGGAGGAGAAAGAGGAGGAGGAAAATGGGGGGGGGGTGAATGTGCAGCTACAGGCATCCTCATCCCAGGGTAAGACCTATCGGCTGCCTGGGAGTTCAGATCCACCTACCACCCCTTTTTGATACCACCCCTATTATCTGTGGTCCCTCCATTAGGCACAGATACAGGACATCCATGAGCAAAAAGGATTAAAGGCCCCAGGTCAGGAGAACACGATAGTGAGCGCTTCACCCATTTCAGAACACAGCTCCTCCCTACCCAGGCAGGACTTGCATCAGACAGTTACTTCCCTGCCAAGGCTGGAGGCCAGGGCCCATGTCCAGAGGGAGGGGCTGATCACAACCAAACCCCAAGAGCCAAAGCTTGACCATGCAAGTAGTGGAGTCTACCCACTTTGCCAGGTAGAAACTGGGAAACAGTTGCTGAAGGGGCTGTGGAGGTCACATACACCCTCAAGCTGTGGGGCCCTGGCCATAGCAGAAGATTTGCTGGCTTCATTGTTACCTCATCAGAATTGACTCCAGAGCTTGGGGTAAATTCTTCATGAGCCAGAAAAACAAGGGTTGGCAAGAGTAGGAAACCAGAGACAGGAGTTGGATAGAATCTTGGACATTCTGTAGGGTCAGTAGGGCTATAGAACAGCAGAGTTTCAGATAGGAGTACCAGCAGGTTCCTAGGGCAGGGCTTGCAGGTCCCTGGAGAAGGTGGATCATGAACACTTTGTCTTCTATATACTCCCAAGGCCACTGGGAGACCAGGATACATGAGAATTAGGGGAGTGGATCACCAGTGATAGTTGGGGGCAGAAGGAGAAGAGAGAAGAACAGCCCTTTCTGGGACAGCTAATGAAACCAGGTCTCACCAAGCCACAGAGTCCAAGGCTGATTGCCACCTACTACACACAGGACATAGCAGCCATGGCAGGCATGGCTCCTGTTCCAAGGCTTGAAGCCCCTCAGCTACTTGTGTCCAGGGTCACCAGCTCGCACCCTCTCCCCACAACATAAGCGCCCATGAACCAGCCCTGAAGCTCACTGACCAACAAAGGTTCAGACAGCCTACCCCAAACCTTCAAGAAACATCAGGCCCGGCAGCTCCAGTCCTTGGAAATTCAGAGCTTGACACTCCACACTGAATGGTCAGTTCTGGTTCACTTTGGCCACAGCTGGGCCCCCTCCAAGAGCATGGCTCAACCACTGGGGAGAATTCCTACTTCTGGTGTGGACATCTTTCCCAAACTCTTCCCAGTTTTCATCTGATGGTGCACAGCTGCCAAGTCAATTTGAATGTCACACCTGACCTAGATGGCCCCAGCAGTTAGGGACAGGTGGTCCAGATGGGTTGATCAATATGTCCACTCCTGTGCCTTTATGAATGAGACCTAGCAAACCCAAGGTTTGGGGCCTTTTGCCTGTGACAGGAGTAAGGACCCACACATAATGAAGAGCATTTGGAAGCACCTGCTGAAAGCTCTCAAACCTGCACAAAAGCCTACTTTTAGCTGTGCAGGATCCTGATCCACCTAAAACCAGTGGTTCTCAACCTATGGATCACAGCCCCTTAGGGTTGAACAATCCTTTCGCTGGGATCACCTAAGACCCTCAGAAAACATAGATATTTGCATTAAGATTCATAACAGTATTAAAATTGCATTTATGAAATAGCAATGAAAATGATTTCATGGTTGGAGGTCACCACAACATAAGGAACAGTATTAAAGGGTCATAGCATTAGTAAAGTCAAGAACCACTGCTCTAGGACACTGGGCTCTAGGACCAGAGCTGGCTTGGGCCCCACTTCATAGCCAAGCCTAGGTCCTGGCCGGCTACTGTCCACACTGGCAGGCTTGGCCACACTGATGGATGTGGAGGGCAAGGGTCTGAGCTGAATCTGAGAATGGACAATCATACACTTGTCCAGCTGTAGGTTCCGCTTTCCTGACCCGCCAGCGGGACCTGGAGCTTATCACTGTGATTGCTGCAGGAACAATGGTGCTCACACACTTAACTCCCCGTCAGGGCTATCTCAGCTGTCAGAGCTGTTTGCTCAGTGCATTCGCTCTCCCAAGTCAAAGGACAAAAACACTATTGAGCCCTGATTTCCCACCAATCAAGCATGTTGCAGAAGGTGGGCCCTGATGCCCTTCTGTGGCCCCTTTTCAACAGGATGGAGCCATCGACCCGGGCAAGGGCAGTGCCACTCCCTACAGCTAACTTCTTGCCACAGTTGTATGCATCCCAAAAGAGCCCAGAAGATCCTGGAAGGCACAGCTCTGAACCACACATATGCGTGTGCACGTACACACCCCTGCAGATTGTTAAACAAGCACAGCCAGCCAGCCAGCCAAGCAGACACAAGGCTCCTAGCCACACAGGGTCATAAGCCCCCTTCTACATGACTGCTCTGTGTTAGGGTCCATCCTGAGTCCCTCCTCACCTGCCCAAGCCCAGCTAAGAGAATGCAGCCAGAGCTAGGACAAGCTCCATTTGTGTCAGCCTGGGTGAAAGCTTCACTGTGTTCTTCAGTTTCTCACCTGAATGAGTACTGTTGAGTTCCAAGAAACTGCTAAGAGGGCCAGAGACATGGCTCAGCAGTTAAGAGCACTTACTGTTCTTCCAAAGGACCAGAGTCTGATTCCCAGCACCCACATTGAGCAGCTCAGCACCACCTGTAACTTGAACTCTAGTTCCAAAACTCAGACTCCTCAAACCTCTGCTGGCATCTGCACTCACATGTACATAACCTACACATAAATGCACATATAAATAAAAATAATGAAAAAATAATGAAAAATGAAAAAATAATGAAATCTAAGAGAGAGGGGGAGGGAAGGAGGGAGAGAGAGAGAGAAAGGAATCACTATCACTAAGAGAGGCTAGAGAAACAGCTCAACCATTAGAGCACCTGTTGATACAGCAGTGGTTACGAACACTGGCTGCTCTTCCAGAGAACCAGGGTTTGATTCCTAGCACCCACAACCATATACAGCTCCGGTCCCAAAGAATCTGACGCCTTCTCTGGCCTCTGCAGGTACCAGTCACATGCATGGTGCACAGACATTCATCCAGGCAAAACACTCGTACACATAATATAAAAATAAATAAACACTTTTTAAAAGGGAGCACTTTGGGCTGGAGAGACAGCTCAGTGGTTAAGAGCACTGACTGCTCTTCCAGAGGTCCTGAGTTCAATTCCCAGCAACTACATGGTGGCTCACCATCATCTGTAATGAAATCTGATGCCCTCTTCTGGTGTGTCTGAAGACAGTGACAGTGTACTCATATACATAAAATAAATAAATCATTTTTTTAAAGAATAAAAGAAAATTTTTAAAAGGGGGAGCACTTGTTGCTTTTGTCAATAATTCAGGTTGACTTTCCAGCACCCACATGGCAGCCCACACCTGCTTGTAACACACTGAGGTTCCAACCTTTGTCTAGACTCTGCAGGAAGGGAAGGAGGGAGGGAGGGAGGAAGGCAGGAAGGAGGGAAGGAAGGAAGGAAGAAGGGGTACCCAGCAGCACGCACAGCATTAGGTGACCACTCCACCCACTGAGGCAGAACTCAGAGTTTCTATAAAGATCGTGTTCTTTCTGTTTGGTTTGGTTTGATGTGGAAGGATTGTTAGCTTTTGGGGGCTGTGTGTTAAAGTCAAACCTAGGGCCTCAGATATGCTAGACACACACTGTAGTATAGTGCCACACTCAAACCCAAAATGTCCTGTTAACTTTAGTTTATTTACAGAAAACAACATCTACTGCTTTCTCACAGGATCTGCTGGGTATATTCTGTATTCTGAGCCAACTGAGGACAGCATCTGGGAGCTCCCAGTGTATGAGGTGGGGGACCAGAGGAGATATGCTAGGCCCAAGGTAGGGGGCTTGGCCTAGCTTGGCTGTGAGATACAGGCCCATTTGAGAACCCAGACTCAAACAAGGCTAGAGTCAATACCAAACTTGCAATGAACAGAGATACAAGGCTGGTCCTGGTTCCTGCAGGGGTTCAAGGGCCACCGCTCAGTACTCGCTGGCCCAGGAGTGACCCAAACCACCATCAGGAGGTCCCTGTCCCTCACCCCAGTCTCTCAATGGGACTGGGTGGACTCAGAGGCTTGTTGGATTCCACCTCATCTCCTGGCTGAGAGACAGTGCCAAGAAAGAGCCTGCCCTTTCTTCACACAAGCCTTAACTCCAATTCTGGCCCTCAACCTGACCTTTGTCCTAGCTCCTTAAAGGGCTGGCATGCACCCCACTTTTGCCCCCTGCCTCTCATATTCCCAGAAGCCCATATCCCAAGTAGGTTTAGCCAGTTGTCTAAGGACACCCACAGATCAGTCAACCCATTGAGATGCTGAAAAAGTGAGTAACTCACCCTCAGAACAAGAGCACAGAGCATAGCAAACAGTGCGTGGAACTACCCACCTCCCACCCCATCCATACCACCCCACCCCCACCCAGTACACTGCAGCAGAACCTCTCCCCAAATGGTCTTTTTCCTAGAAGGGAAACTCACAATAAGTGAAGTAAACCCAGAAAATACACGACTCTGGTCAGGTACCAGGATCAAGGTTGGAAACTGGATTGTCAGAGGATCAGGAAGAGGCCCAGCCTCTCTGACATTCCTCTGGACTAGCCCCATTCTGAGCTCCCAGTTGTGTGGTTGATAGTGTCCACGGTGATCTGGCAGTTAGGACAGGCTGTGGCAAGACCTACCCTGACCTCCAGGACAGCCAGATGCAGGAGGTGTTTGTGGGTCCCTGGGGTGCGTGTGTCAGCCCCCCACTGGGAATGGGGAGATAATGAGGCCACAACCATTGCAGAATTTTCCAAAGTCTGAGTCCTGATAAAGCAGAACCCAATATCCTGTTTGGCCACTGCTGTGCCAGGCAGGCGGTGGTGATCACAGGCCTGGAGTATGGGGCACAAGTAGGTGCGGCAGGGGGTGGACACACCACCCCTATATAAGCTTTAGAGAGCTAGACACTCAGTTGCAGCAGAGGCAGCAGCAAGACTGCCTGAGAGCCCAGCAGTAGAAGACCAGGGCTGGTGGCCACCTCTTTGCTCCAGGAGTGCCACCATGCACAGGGTCCAACAGCTGCTGCTGCTGCTGCTGCTCTTCAGGGGACCCCTAATCGATGCTGGTGAGTGGGCAGTGGCTAGTGCCCAGGGTGGTCTGAGTCCTCAATGCCTTCCACAGGTCCCTGTGCACGGGAAAGTCCTCAGGTCTTCTTGCCTTGTGGGGTCTGCCTGAGGCAGGCTAGCCATATGAACACTGATGAATAGGAGGCAGGAGGGGTCCAGCAAAGTGCTCAAACCGGTTCACCTCCTGTGAGCTGGGTATGGTGGCCAGGAAAGGAATGGGCTCAACTGGAACTGGGGGTGGGGGGTCCCTCTTGTACAGTCTCAGCAATTTTGGTGCTAGCTATCAACAAGACAGACCTGATACTCCCTCTCTCTCTCCCTTGGCTCTGACCCTGGGAGCTCTTTGAGAGGCTGAGGTATGTTGGGGAGGTGCATGTGTCATCCCAATAGAGTTGCTTCTTTGGGCAGAATTCAGCCTCCACTCTTTACCTCACTCACTAACAGAACTGTATGGCTGGCTTCGGGTCTCAACTTCCCCTTCTGTGTATGTGGGAAGGCATCTTGTGTCCCCACAGCCCACAGCTCGTATGCCAATCAGAGCTATCAGGGACCTTCCCTGAGGCAGAGAGGCCATAAAGAGACCACCCTTAGAGTATACCCAGCCTTTGGGCAAGGGTGCTATGTGTGTCTCAGACTTGAATGCGACAGCCTCCCACCAGGCTGCTCTGATCCTCTCTCCAGCAACCTTCTCACCACTATATAGGGCCAGCTGTCAACACCAAAGGTAACCCTGAAAATCATAAAGCAATGTCTATAGGTCCTACCAGGTCACCTGGGACCCTGTCTTGCCCCTTACCTAGCATGCCTGGCAGGAAGAGAAGGGGGAGCTGGCTGGAACCAGGTCCCTTGGGAAATGGGACTGAGAGTGTAAGCCACAGGAGGGCCTAATGGGAAAGGCCCAGAGGGGACCAAGGCTGAGGTCTGGGGAACTGTGTTGGGCTACAGGAAGCTGGAGAGACAGAGCTGCTCCTACAACAGTGTTTGAGCATTGCCTCTGTGCAGCCTAGAGGGAGGGAGGGCAGAGGTAGAAGAGCAGAGGTCAGAAAGGCCAAGTGGGACCTAAGGCTACAGAAGCTGGGAAGGAGCTGGAGATGCTTAAGGCAGTGGGATTAACTGGGGACAGGAGAGACCACCAAACAATCCCAAGAGTTCCCATGGGCAAAAAAAAAAAAAAAAAAAAAAGGAAGCCAGACTCAGGTTGGGGCCAGGGAGAGGGAAGACTTGCCAGGAGCCCCTTAGGAGCACAGTATAGAGCCAGACCCAGGTCTGGGATGAAGAGGGACAGGAGCGGAGCCTATGCAGTTCATACCACTTAGAGTGTGGGGGCTTCCGGTATCCCTGTCCTGTCTGGAAGACAGAGAAATCTGACCTACGAAGGGTGCTACTCAGGGAGCCTGGCCCATTCTCCACACCATTAAGGATCGTTGGACAGGGGTAGATGCTACTCACTTCCCTAGATGTTACTTTAGCTCTTCCATTCCCACTGCCTGTTGGGTCCCAGGGAGGGAAAGGTGATAGGTGGGCATGCACCAGGCTTGGAGTTCAGTGGACAAACCTCATCAGGGATGACAGTGGTGTGGAACAGCTTGAGATAACAGTCCCAACCATGCAGATCTGGACACCACCTCCTTTGCTAGCCTAAGTCCCTGGAAGCTGGAACTTCCAAAGACAGATGAGAGCAACTGCATCCCTGTTGACCATCAGAGGCCCAGTGGTCCTGTGTGCAGGAAGGAGGGAGCTGCCACACCTCAACACACACACGCACACACACACACACAGCATGCAGGCCCTGGGGTGCTGTGACTTTGGGTTTCCACAGAAAAGATCCACAATAAAAGCTACAGTTCAGGCTTCAGCCAAGAGTTGTCATCCAAGGCACTAGCTGGGTGATGGGTATTTGAGAACTGTGACCTCCATGCCTGGCCCTGCCCTGATTAGAGTAGCTGGAGGAACTACGCTGGGGGATGCTGAGTTGTAGCTTCCTGCCTTACAGGTGCCTGGACTGGAGATGCCACAGACTCCGACACTGAGGATAACCTGAAGTCCTGTAAGGCCTAGAGAGAAGGCAGAGCCCAGGCCAGAGCAGGGTGGGCATATGGGATTGGGGCTATGATGAGCTCTCTAGGGCCACAGCTTCTGGACCAGGCTTCCCCAGATATGCCCTCCCTGGGCATAGGAAATGGGACTGAGAGTGTATTTTTTTTTTCAGCCCCAGAAAAGGGTTGGTGTTCCACGTGGGGAGCTGGCCATTTTTCCACTTTTGACGGCCATGAGTATAATTTCAAGGGGATGTGTAATTACATCTTTACGGCCACCTGCGGGGATGACTTGCCCACCACCTTTAGCATCCAGTTGCGGAGAGATAGGGATGGGAACATCTCCCGGATCATCATGGAACTGGGGGCCTCTGTTGTCACTGTGAACAAGGAGACCATCTCTGTCAGGGACATTGGGTAAGCTGGGCAGGGCAACTAGGGTGGGGGACAGAAGGGACAGCTGCTAACTTGTCTTACCCACAGGGTTGTTAGCCTGCCCTACACCAGCAATGGCCTCCAGATCATACCATATGGCCAGAGCGTGCAGCTGGTGGCCAAGCAGCTGGAGCTGGAGTTAGTCGTCATGTGGGGTCCAGATGCCCATCTTATGGTGAGATCCATGCGCTGACAAACAGCATTCAGGAAGGGCCCTCCTCAGAGGGAGTCCCGGGAGCCATGACTAGCAGGTCAGCCTGACTGCTGGCCAGCAACCCAAGAGGACCTGAGCTTAGAGAGCAGCTCAGTTTCCCCGTTTGAAAAGGAAGAGGATCCAGCCAGGAAAGAACCACACACCCTTCCCCCAGGAAGGGCAGGGTAGTAGAGTGGGAGTGCCTAGAACCTTGAAGCAAGAGTTTAAGGACTCTCCAGCCCGGGCGGGGAACTTCTTATGCATTCCCTCGGGACCAACAATACCACCCACAGGTCCTGGTAGAGAAGAAGTACATGGGCAAGCTCTGTGGACTGTGTGGGAACTTCGATGGAAAGACAGACAATGAATTTCTGAGTGAGGACGGTAAGCTGGGTCGGGGTGGGTGGTCGGGCCCCTTTGTAGTCAGTTTCACACGCTGATCTCTGTCCTATGCCCCTAGGCAAACTTCTGGAACCCCATAAATATGCTACACTTCAGAAGCTAGATGACCCCAATGAGATCTGTGCCTACGAAGCCATTCCCAGCCCCACCATCCTGAAGACCAGATACGTATGTGAAGTGGCCCATAACCCAGGGCCACAATGTGGTGGGCTGTGTAAGGGTCTCTGGGGCCAATGCCACCCCCACATCTGGCCTCCCAAGATGGGTATGATACAAGATGTGGCCTCACCCATTTGACCTTGAGTGGCTCTCTATTCAGGCCCAGATCTGCAACCAGCTACTGACCCTGGTGTCCCCTGGGTGTGACGTGCCAAAGGAGACACTGATGCTGAGCTGCCAGGCAGACATGGCTGACTGTGCCCAGCCAGGCCAGCCAAACTGCAGCTGTGCCACGCTGTCTGAGTACTCCCGGCGATGCAGCATGACCGGCCAACCTGTCCGAAACTGGAGGACCCCCGGACTCTGCCGTGAGTTCCAGGCAGGGTGAAAGGGAAAGCAGTTTTGAGAAGGGGATAAGCTAAGGAACTCAGGAAGGCAGGCAGGATCTTCTTACCATGTCTGCTGCCTGCAGCCATGAGCCAGTGCCCGGCCAATCAAGTGTACCAGGAGTGCGGTGAGGCCTGCGTCAAGACTTGCTCCAACCCACAGCACAGCTGCTCCAGCTTCTGCACCTTCGGCTGCTTCTGCCCCCATGGTGAGGATACATACCAGCACTCACTATCCCCAAAACTCACACTCCGTTCCAGGTTGGCCTAGACATTCTATATCTGAGTCCCTGGTCCAGGCCTTATCTATTGACCCCCAAAACTTCCAATAAACCCAGGACTCCATGCAGAGTGGGCAGTGGGGAGTAGAGGTGGGCTTCAAGTTGTTCAAGGCACCTTCCCCAAGGCTGGCAGGGATGAAGGAGAGGAGGAGTCCCCACAGTGACAGGCTGCCTAAGGAACGTCTGTCCCACCTGAGCCTATGTCCTCAGGTACACTGCTTGACGATATATCTGGAAACCACTCCTGTGTGCCAGTCAACCAGTGTCCCTGCACGCTCAATGGTATGGTCTATGGCCCTGGGGAGATCACAAGGACGGCCTGCCAAACCTGGTGAGTATAGAAAACAAGAAGTTCTGCTGGCATGGAACCCAGGGTGGCACGTTATTCACCTTGGGTTTCACAATCCCCTACCCCAATGTCCACCTGCAGCCAGTGTACCATGGGCCGCTGGACATGCACAAAGCAGCCGTGTCCTGGCCACTGCTCCCTAGAAGGTGGCTCCTTTGTCACTACATTCGATGCCAGACCCTACCGCTTCCATGGCACCTGCACCTACACTCTTCTCCAGGTAGGAGGAACCCCAGGGCTGGGGGAAAGGGAACAGTCCATCCATGCCTGACCTATTCACCTTCCCAGAGCCCACAGCTTCCCAATGAAGGCACTCTCATGGCTGTGTATGACAAGTCGGGCTATTCACACTCAGAGACCTCCCTGGCGTCCATCATCTACCTGTCCAAGAAGGTAAGGCTACCTGCCCTCAGTCAAGCATGTGCTGTGTCCCGTTGCCTGCAGGCCAGCATCTGGCTCCTGCCTCTCCTACTTTCTATTCCCTCTCTTCTGTCCCTCCAGGACAAAATTGTCATCTCAGAGGATGAAGTGATCACCAACAACGGGGACACCAAATTGCTGCCATACAAGACACGTAAGTCCTTCTGGGGCCAGCACTGCGAACTTTGTGTTGCCATTTCTTTGGAGCATGGCAGCAGGGACAGCCTTCTTAGCCCTGAAATCTTGCAGACAACATCACCATCTTCAGGCAGACATCCACCCACCTCCAGATGGCTACCACCTTTGGGCTGGAACTTGTGCTCCAGATGCAGCCTGTCTTCCAAGTGTACATCACAGTCGCTCCCCAGTTCAAAGGCCAGACCAGAGGTGAGTACTGTCCTGCTGGTCACTCCCAGAGTCAGCCTAGCTGTCCCCTCTCCGCTGCAGCTAGATGCAGAGGGGACGGATCTACGAGTGCCTTATAGTGGCTCTCCACATCCAGGGAACCTATAGTTCCAGCCATATAAGGCCAGTGATAATTAATCAAAGGGGCACAGCTGGAGAGGGGAGAGCTCTTGGGTATATGGAGAACTGGACGGAAGGACCAGGACTCAGTTGCTCACAAATCCCACCCACGCAGGGCTCTGCGGCAATTTCAACGGAGACACAACGGACGATTTCACAACCAGCATGGGTATTGATGAAGGCACTGCCTCACTCTTTGTGGACTCCTGGCGTGCGGGGAACTGTCCAGCTGCCCTGGAGCGTGAGACGGACCCCTGCTCCATGAGCCAGCTCAACAGTGAGTTAGTTCCCTGCACCCCCACCTTCAGCCACCTGAGCCTGTTGGGATGGGAACAGGACACCCACAGCTACACCTGTTGTCTCCAGAGGTGTGTGCGGAGACCCACTGCTCCATGCTGCTGAGGAAGGGCAGTGTGTTTGAGAAGTGTCACAGTGTGGTGAACCCCCAGCCCTTCTACAAGGTGGGTCCAGTGGGCATTTGAGGAGGAGATGAGGGGAGACAACAGCAGCAGATGCAGTCCTAGACACCTGGGTCCCACCCTTCCCACAGAGATGTGTGTACCAGGCCTGCAACTACGAGGAGACCTTCCCTCACATCTGTTCTGCAC
The DNA here is from genome assembly GCF_011762505.2 of Arvicanthis niloticus. Taxonomy (NCBI): domain Eukaryota; kingdom Metazoa; phylum Chordata; class Mammalia; order Rodentia; family Muridae; genus Arvicanthis; species Arvicanthis niloticus. The sequence continues at coordinate 108,171,182 of NC_047658.1, read as the reverse complement.
TAGGGGCCTATGCCCATGCCTGCTCCTCCCGTGGTGTCCTGCTCTGGGGCTGGAGGAACAGTGTGGACAACTGCAGTGAGTGTGGACTGTGGTGGGAAGGGTGGAGGGGTCAGAAGAGGCAGGGTCAAGAGCTTAGGAGTGATGTGAGCCTAGCCCACAACAAGGCTCCCGTGGTCAGCTTAAGGGGTTTTAGGACCTTAACCTCTGCTCAGCCATTCCTCTGCCTGCTAGTCACCACATCCCTAAGCCCCAGACCCTTCCCACACACAACTTCCTGTCCTGAGGACCTGGCCTCTACATTCCCACAGCTGTGCCTTGCACCGGTAACCGCACGTTCAGCTACGATAGCAAGGCCTGTGATCGTACCTGCCTGTCTCTGTCGGACCGTGAGACGGAGTGTCATGCAAGTCCTGTGCCAGTGGATGGCTGCAACTGTCCTGAGGGCACCTACCTGAACCACAAGGCAGAATGTGTACACAAGGCCCAGTGTCCCTGTCTGCTGGACAGCTACAAGTTTGTCCAGGCTGACCAGTCAACCATGATCAACGGGGTCATATGGTATGGAGGGAAGGGCTGGGCAAGGCCTGGTGAGGGAAGGGCCTGCACACCAGTGTGCTCATATGTCCCTGCCCCTTTCTTATAGCTACTGCATCAATGGACGTCTGAACTGTCCACGGCAATCAGAGATGTTCTTTGGTCAGTGCATACCAGGGGATGGTCATGAGACCCTGTAGAGAAGCCCCTGCACCACCTGGTGTCCCCCAGTCCACCTGACTTGTCTTTTTCTTCCCTGCAGCATCTTGCCCAGAGCCCAAGACCTTCCAGTCCTGCAGCCAGTCATCAGAGGACAAGTTCGGAGCTGCATGTGCCCCCACATGCCAGATGCTGGCCACAGGCATTGCCTGTGTAAGAAGCAGGGTGGAGAGGGGTACTACAACCCTATGGGAGCCAGGGCAGGGCTGGACCATGCTGCACCCACAGTGTCCCTCTAGTTATGTCTCTGTCTCAATAGCTAGTGCTGGGGAGTGAGTCCGGAGCTGATTGGTAGCTAGGTAGTTAGAGGACAGGGTGCTTGTCTGTGGGATCCTTTGAGGACACCAACTGGCTCCCCGCTTGGGAACTACAGCCACCTGTCCTTGTGTATGTGGCAGCTCCCTCCACACACACACACCTAAACGTTATCAGAAGGGTGGTTTCTCTAGGAGTAAAACTCTGCTGCCCAGAGAGACCTAAGAGAAGGCTGGACAAAAGAAAAGACATGGGTGGTCTCAAGGGGGCTGGAGCTGAGATAGCGGAGTGCTGAGAAGTTACTTACCCTGCCTCCCCACCAGGTACCCACCAAGTGTGAATCTGGCTGCGTGTGTCCTAAGGGGCTCTATGAGAACAGTGATGGGCAGTGTGTGCCTGCAGAGCAATGTCCATGTGACTATGCAGGGGTGTCCTACCCTGGTGGTTCTGAGCTCCATACAGACTGTAAGACCTGGTAGGTCATGAACACCCAGACCCCTAGGGCTATCTGGGCAGGCAAAGATGCCCAAAAGAAAGTTGTCCCAGGGTAGGGCTCCCAAAGGTGGGGAATCCTAGGTTCACAGCCCAGTCCATCTCCCTGTGCTTTGGAAAGACTGCCTCTAGCCACTGCTCACTTCCATCTCCCCAGCACCTGTTCACAGGGAAGGTGGACCTGCCAGCTCAGCACACAATGTCCATCCACCTGTGTCCTCTATGGCGAAGGCCACATCATAACTTTTGACGGACAACGCTTTGTGTTTGACGGCAACTGCGAATACACACTGGCCACGGTAACCACTGAGCCCGGGGCCAAAGTCTGAAAGGAACCAGAGTGGGGACCACGAGGGCTTCTCCTCAACACCCTTTCCCTGCAGGATGACTGTGGTGCCAACAGCTCACAGCCTACCTTCAAGGTCCTGACAGAGAATGTCATCTGTGGGAAGTCGGGGGTCACCTGCTCCAGAGCCATCAAGATCTCCCTGGGTGTAAGTGGCTGTGTCCCCCAGGCTGGGAGAGGGCTGGCTGTATTTTGATCATCAGCTTCCAGGTCTCCCCAGCTTCCACCTGAACACCCTCCCACCATCCCTCCTCATCTGTATGACAGCAAGAGGTGACCAGAGATTGGTGGCCAGCTGGGTGGTTACATGGTCTCCAACAGTTTCCCAGGGTTGTACAGCTTTCTGTGGGCAGAAAGAAATCTGCTCTCCAGGAAGCTGAATCTGTTTCCACATGTCTAGAACTTTCTGTCCAGAACTGGCTTCTAACAGATACTCGTATACATGTCTTTCATTGTTGTTTTGAGACAGGGTCTCACGTAGCAGGGCTGGTCTCAAGGTTATCATGCCTTTTAGGCTGGCTTTGAACTGATCCTCACAAAGGTGGGTCACACCATCTGTGTTGGCTTACACCTCTCCCCTTTAAATACTCAAGTCATCGGCTGATCTGGGTGCTGGGGTGGGCAGGAAATGAAAGCAGGATGACAGCATTTCCACCCACAGGGGCTGTCCATCACAATGGCAGACAGTAACTACACAGTCAGCGGGGAAGAGCCCCTGGTGCACCTACAAGTGAAGCCTAGCCCTCTGAATCTTGTCCTGGACATAGACATCCCTGGAAGGCTCAACCTGACACTTGTGTGGAACAAACACATGAGTGTCTCTATCAAGATCCGCCGCACTACCCAGGTACTCACCACACGCTTGCCAGTGAACCAAGGTCCTGGCTGGTTTCTGGGTGAGGGGTCCACCATAAAGCCTGCATGACTGACTCCCCAGCCACTGCTCCCTACCAGGATGCCCTCTGTGGCTTGTGTGGCAACTCCAATGGAAACATGAAAGATGACTTCGAAACACGCAGCAAGTATGTAGCGTCCAGTGAGCTGGAGTTTGTGAACTCGTGGAAGGAAAGTCCGCTGTGTGGGGACGCAAGTTATGCAGTGGATCCCTGCAGTCTGAATACCTTCCGGCGCTCCTGGGCTGAGCGCAAATGCAACATTATCAACAGCCAGACCTTTGCTCCCTGTCACAGCAAGGTGGGTCCTGCCCTCCAAGATAGGGACATCAGACAGTCCTCCTACCATGGGGCTCTCCAGGTTGGCAAGAGGTTATCAGGTGTGAGACAGGGAGTACCCAGGGAGTGCCTGAGGCCAGGGTCACCCACAAGCTAGAGATTATAAGCAGTGTCCAGACCTCTGCCCACTAGAGGACCATAGCAGATAAGACACTGAGTAAAAGTGTCACCCCAGGCAGACAGCTGACTGCTCTGGGATATATGACCCAGAGATGAGTGAGATATTCAGTTATAAGTGACCCAGCCATAGGGCAGGGGTGAGCTTTTTGGACTCCAAGCATTTAGTACAGCCCCTGATCTTTGGTGCTCAGAAAGAATGGCAGGAGACTACCCCATGTGAGGCAAAGTACCTATAGCCAGGGGCCATCTGGGATGTCTAGAGGGGCTGGAGAAGGGAGCAGAGACCCTGAGAGGATCAGTCATGCAAGTGAGAGACACCCAGCCTGGGCTTGTCACACCCTGGTCCCAGTAGGAGTTGTCTCTAATGGATACCCCAGAGCAGGGTTGACTGAGCACCAACAACATTCACCTCTGGAAAGTGGCAGCCAGTTAGAACTGTAGCTAACACTAGAAGTCGCCTCTCAGCATGCCAGGATACCCGCCCCCAAAGCCTATGCCCCAAAGCAGCGAAGTCTAAACTCTACCTTGCCACCACCGCAGCAGCCAAATGCTAACACGACACCCTCCACTCCACAGGTGTACCACCTGCCCTACTATGAGGCCTGCGTGCGTGATGCCTGTGGGTGCGACACAGGTGGGGACTGCGAGTGTCTGTGTGACGCAGTGGCTGCCTATGCCAAGGCCTGTCTGGACAAGGGCGTATGTGTGGACTGGAGGACCCCAGACTTCTGCCGTGAGTGTCTCACCCCATGTTCAAACCTGCTCCACCCAGGGGCTTACCCCAGAAGCCCTCTCTCCAGGTAGGCACCAGGCTGCACCCCTGCAGGGCAACCTTGGGTCACCAGCTATTCCCCAGGCTCTCCCCTCCCAGACCCACCAAGAGGAGGCCTCGAGCAGACCCCAAGCCCTTCATACTGGCACGAAGGCCTTGATGCCAGCTGATAGCATCCTTTCCCTCAGCCATCTACTGTGACTTCTACAACACCCACACACTGGTGGGTGGGAACGAATACCAGTATGCTCAGGAGGCCAACTGCACGTGGCACTACCAGCCCTGTCTCTGCCCTGGCAGCTTGGGAAGCTTCCCGGACACAAACACTGAAGGTACGCGGCACTGGGATACACACGCCATGCGTGCGGCTATGTTCGTTCAGTCATTCATAGGGCCATCCATCCATTCATGCAAACATCTATTCACAATGCGTTCATTAGTTTGCACACAGATGCACTCTCCTGCATTCATTCACCCACACCCCTCAGCACGCATGGACCCCTATGCACACTCATCCACGCACACACTCAGCGAATGTGTACTGAGTTCCAGGGCCTGTTCTCAATTGGGGACCTGGCCTCACACAAACTAGCCCTGCTCTCTGGCCTGGCAAAAATCTTTAAAAACCAAAATAAGGTGTTAAAGAACTGTCAGGTGACCTGCCTGCCACATTAGAAGTTAAAACAGGTGTCATAGGAACCCCACAGCTGGATGGATTGCTGCTGCTCTGGAGAGTCTCTGGCAGTGGGGAAGATAGAAAAGGGCAGGAGCTGGGACAGAGACAGGGAAGTCTCTGGTGGTGCAGGCTTTAGTCCCAGCACTCAAGAGGCAGAGGCAGGTGAATCTTTGTAAGTTCAAAGCCAGGCTGGGCTACATAGTTTCAGGTCAGATAGGGCTACATAGTGAGATGTCTCAATAATAGATAGATAGATGATAGATAGATAGATAGATAGATAGATAGATAGATAGATAGATAGATAGATGCAGTTAATACACAGGAAGGAGGGAGGTGGTGGCAGGAGGGTTGAGTAGGGAGCACAGCACAGTAGTGCTCCCTGCAGGAGGCAGGTGGGGCAGGTGGATGTGAAAGGAGTGCCAAGCCTGCCCCTTTTTTACCCCAGGCTGTTACAACTGCTCCCAGAATGAGTACTTCGACCACAAAGAAGGGAGCTGTGTACCCTGTGGTAAGTCCAGCAGGCGATCCCGCCACTAGGTAGAACAGCCCTTGTGTGGGTAGCATATGTGCCAAGCCTGTTCAGCCCTAGTAACTCCTTCCTAGATCCTCTCCCTCAGGACACTGACACACTGGCTCAAACAGTGTCCTAGTACATAGCAGAAACAAAAATGCACTGGGGACCTCTTGGCCTCTGCTCTATTCCCCAGCCCAGCCACAACCTTAGGGCACAGTGGCCCACACTAGCCAGGGTACTAAGATACACAATGGGAATTTTCTTAGGAACCCAGCCTAGACACTGGCATGAAACCAGCCCTGCCATGGCACCCTGACTGGCCCCCTACTCTCCCTACTAGGCTGATAGAGGAGAGAGGGAAAGAGGCAGGAGAGGGGTGGGCCAGTCAGGGGAGGAGCTTCATAGGCGACCATCCCTGACAAACCTGCTATTCTCTTACAGCACCACCCACTACCACGCTACCACCAACCACCACAGGTGATTGCTCACCCACTTGGTACCACAGGATGAAGGTGTCCTGCCCAGGGCTCACCCTAGCTCCAGTGGACAGCCCTCCCCACCCCACCAGCCCAGCTTCTACATCTGCCGGGCCCTGGGAGGGTGGGTAATGTCCCTTGCAGTCCTGGGCTACCAAGGAAAAGAGTATACAAAGCTCGGCTCCTGGCCAGCCATTGATTCTGGCCACTTGACTCACTTAACTGAGCAGGAAGCAGGGCCTCACCAGGTAAGTCTACCAGGAGTCCACGCTGCCTTCACGGGTCCATGAGCCACCTTGTACCTTTTGCCTAGCCCCTCAGCAAGCTGATCTGTCTCTTCCCGAGGGGCTCTAGAGCCAGATTCTGCCCATCCATAAGCTCACATATGTTCTACACAGGTTCACAGCCCACCAGGGCAACCCCCACCAGCACTGAGTTTCCCAGTTCCAGCTCTGCAAACACACCTGTGGGCCCCTCTTACCTGCCAGGTCTTCCAACCCCACCACCTTCAGCCCCATCCTCCACTGAGGAAGTAACAGACTGGACCACCCCCAAGAAATCCACAGTCTCCTCAGGAGGTAAAAAGGGAGGGGAAAGCATAGCAGAACTCTAGGGTGTGGAAGGTTACTACTTATGGTCCTCCCACTGAAGGATGCCCGAGGCAGTAGCTCAGCGTAGAATTCACTGTGCACAAAAGGCACGATGGAGATTTTTTCCGAAAACCTAGTTAAAAATGCAAGCTGGTCACTCAAGGTGGCCATTCCAGACTGTCTGAAACTTCTAATAGAATATACATGGGAACTGCCAGGCCTCCACCCTGTAGCCCACCCTGCTCACACAGCACTCCCTGATGTTGCTGGGGACACTGAGGAGAACCAGTATCCTTCCAAAGAGCTGAAGTGTGAGTAGAGAGTTGAAAGCCTGTGTCACAGCCCTGAGGTGAGCCCACTCCAGTCAGACAGACTTCTGCAGGTGAGGGAAGGGACAAAGCAGGGGTTCATCAAACTATGAAGAGATAACAGTACGTCTCCTAAGGGCAGGAGCAAAGAGCAGGGGACTCGAACATGCATCTGGGAGAAGCAGCTGGGAACAGATGTTATTCCTACTTTCCCCTGCAGAATACCCTCAAACCACCATGGCTACCACACCACTGACATCGCCTTTGCCTCCTACATCCATACCGATGTCAACACCCACAAGGTTCCCAGTGACACAGGCCACATCCAAGCCCACAGCATCTTCCCTCAGCTCATCCACGAAGACCACAGCTGAGTTCACAGAGAGTACCACAGTGACGTTGCTAACCTCAACGCCTGGGATGTCTAGCAGCCAAGGTGAGTCAAGGCCTATGGAGAGCCACAGCTCTCAAGCCACATGCTTGACTGACCCTCAGCACAGCACATCCAACTCAGAGAGAGGGTCTGTATATTCAAGGGATGAGGGAGAAGGGGGGCCAATGGAGCAGAAAAGCAGCAGGAGGAGGGGGAAAAGGCTTGGCTCCCAGCCACATCTCAGGACATAGGACAGGCAGGTACAAAAGAAAAGGCCCACGTCAAGGTAAGTGCACAAGAGGGAAGGGTAGAACTGCGGTAAAACTTGCCAAAGAAAACCAACTGCCTCAGTAAAGGGGCAACTCACAGGCAGTCAATCTACCATGGTTAGTGAGCAGTGAAAATCCAAGTCCAGGAACACAGCACAGCACATGTGAAGGACTCTGAGTTAAAACTAAACATTATTCACTGCCATGATCCACAGTGACATCAGCCCAACAGGAAAGTCACCGTCCAGCCACAACAAGCCATGCAACTGGGACCACAGAGCCACCTCTCTCAGGAAAGACTACCCAGGCCACCAATCAATCAGGGCCAAGCAGTAGCTTACCACAACCAACTATAAGTACTTGGACCCAAAATGTAGTGTCTCAAACCAATCCCACACTAGTGACATTGACCACACAATCTCTACCCACTATTTCTTCCCACAATACAAAACACTCCACAAATGTTCCTTCAGAAACGTCTACCCAGCTGACAAGCACTTACCCAAGCACTCATAACTCCCTAGCTTCTGTGAAACCAACATTTCCTACATTGGGAGAAACAGCAACATCTCAGACTTCTGTGACCCAGACTACTTCACACATGGTCCCATCATATTCCGTAACACACCAAGCAAGCACCAAGATTCAAAGCACTACAGTCGAACAAACAGATATAACAACCCCAAATCAAAACTTGTTCTCCACAAAAACAACTTCAGTTTCCTACACAAGAAAGGAACACACCACATCACTGCACCTCACTACATTATCAAACAAGCCCACAAATGAGGTGACTGGTACTCCAGGGGTACAGACCACCTCCAGCACAACTAGCAGTCCTGAGACTCCACACACCACACACCCTTCGCCCACTGTCACAGTCTCTGGCACAACACACACCACAGGTCTCCCGTCAGGAACATCCATGCAGACCACCACCAAGTTCCCAACCCCTTCAGGTCCTCACACCGCACTGTCCACACATCTCCCGTTACCTTCAACTTCATCAGTGACACCAACCACTGAGATAGTTAACACTCCAACCAGCCCACACTCTGTGTCCTCGGTCTCCACCTCTAAGCCATTGAGTACTGTCCTTCCAACCACCCTGGAAGGCACAAGGCCTCCTCATACATCAATACCCGTCATTTATACAACCAGCGCCACCACACAAACAGGAAGCTCACTCTCCACGGCCAGGACCTCTACACCACATCTCTCAGAATCTTCCTCAGTGGCACCCACTCACTCAACGGCAATTCTCCATACTACCAACTCACTGACGCCCACCATAGGTGTAACTGGTACCTCAGTGGTCCACACCACCTCAGGCACACCTAGCAGCGCTCAAACTCCACACACCACACAAGCTCCACCCACAGAGGCCTTCTCCAGCACTACACACAGCACAGCTCCCAACTTCAGAACATCTGTGCACTCCACCACCACCTTCCCAATACCATCAGCTCCTCAGACCAATTCAGTCACATCACTGCCTTCCTTTGCAACTTCCTCTGTGTTGCCAACTTCTCAGATACACATCACCTCAACTAGCCCACACACAGTCTCCTCAGTTTCCATGTCTAGCCCAGTGAGCAACATACTACAAACCACCATAGGAGAAACAAGGCCTCCGAATACACCCACACCTGTCACTCACTCAACCAGTGCCACCACACAAGCTCAAAGCTCTCTCTCCACAGAGAGAACCTCTACTTCCCACCTTTCACAGCCTTCCTCCGTGACAGTCCATCAGTCCTCAGCAGGTCCTACAACCATCACAACCAAGTCCACCATCGGTGTAACTGGTACTCCAGTGGTCCACACCACCTCCAGCACAACTAGCAGTCCTGAGACTCCACACACCACACACCCTTCGCCCACTGTCACAGTCTCTGGCACAACACACACCACAGGTCTCCCGTCAGGAACATCCATGCAGACCACCACCAAGTTCCCAACCCCTTCAGGTCCTCACACCGCACTGTCCACACATCTCCCGTTACCTTCAACTTCATCAGTGACACCAACCACTGAGATAGTTAACACTCCAACCAGCCCACACTCTGTGTCCTCGGTCTCCACCTCTAAGCCATTGAGTACTGTCCTTCCAACCACCCTGGAAGGCACAAGGCCTCCTCATACATCAATACCCGTCATTTATACAACCAGCGCCACCACACAAACAGGAAGCTCACTCTCCACGGCCAGGACCTCTACACCACATCTCTCAGAATCTTCCTCAGTGGCACCCACTCACTCAACGGCAATTCTCCATACTACCAACTCACTGACGCCCACCATAGGTGTAACTGGTACCTCAGTGGTCCACACCACCTCAGGCACACCTAGCAGCGCTCAAACTCCACACACCACACAAGCTCCACCCACAGAGGCCTTCTCCAGCACTACACACAGCACAGCTCCCAACTTCAGAACATCTGTGCACTCCACCACCACCTTCCCAATACCATCAGCTCCTCAGACCAATTCAGTCACATCACTGCCTTCCTTTGCAACTTCCTCTGTGTTGCCAACTTCTCAGATACACATCACCTCAACTAGCCCACACACAGTCTCCTCAGTTTCCATGTCTAGCCCAGTGAGCAACATACTACAAACCACCATAGGAGAAACAAGGCCTCCGAATACACCCACACCTGTCACTCACTCAACCAGTGCCACCACACAAGCTCAAAGCTCTCTCTCCACAGAGAGAACCTCTACTTCCCACCTTTCACAGCCTTCCTCCGTGACAGTCCATCAGTCCTCAGCAGGTCCTACAACCATCACAACCAAGTCCACCATCGGTGTAACTGGTACTCCAGTGGTCCACACCACCTCCAGCACAACTAGCAGTCCTGAGACTCCACACACCACACACCCTTCGCCCACTGTCACAGTCTCTGGCACAACACACACCACAGGTCTCCCGTCAGGAACATCCATGCAGACCACCACCAAGTTCCCAACCCCTTCAGGTCCTCACACCGCACTGTCCACACATCTCCCGTTACCTTCAACTTCATCAGTGACACCAACCACTGAGATAGTTAACACTCCAACCAGCCCACACTCTGTGTCCTCGGTCTCCACCTCTAAGCCATTGAGTACTGTCCTTCCAACCACCCTGGAAGGCACAAGGCCTCCTCATACATCAATACCCGTCATTTATACAACCAGCGCCACCACACAAACAGGAAGCTCACTCTCCACGGCCAGGACCTCTACACCACATCTCTCAGAATCTTCCTCAGTGGCACCCACTCACTCAACGGCAATTCTCCATACTACCAACTCACTGACGCCCACCATAGGTGTAACTGGTACCTCAGTGGTCCACACCACCTCAGGCACACCTAGCAGCGCTCAAACTCCACACACCACACAAGCTCCACCCACAGAGGCCTTCTCCAGCACTACACACAGCACAGCTCCCAACTTCAGAACATCTGTGCACTCCACCACCACCTTCCCAATACCATCAGCTCCTCAGACCAATTCAGTCACATCACTGCCTTCCTTTGCAACTTCCTCTGTGTTGCCAACTTCTCAGATACACATCACCTCAACTAGCCCACACACAGTCTCCTCAGTTTCCATGTCTAGCCCAGTGAGCAACATACTACAAACCACCATAGGAGAAACAAGGCCTCCGAATACACCCACACCTGTCACTCACTCAACCAGTGCCACCACACAAGCTCAAAGCTCTCTCTCCACAGAGAGAACCTCTACTTCCCACCTTTCACAGCCTTCCTCCGTGACAGTCCATCAGTCCTCAGCAGGTCCTACAACCATCACAACCAAGTCCACCATCGGTGTAACTGGTACTCCAGTGGTCCACACCACCTCCAGCACAACTAGCAGTCCTGAGACTCCACACACCACACACCCTTCGCCCACTGTCACAGTCTCTGGCACAACACACACCACAGGTCTCCCGTCAGGAACATCCATGCAGACCACCACCAAGTTCCCAACCCCTTCAGGTCCTCACACCGCACTGTCCACACATCTCCCGTTACCTTCAACTTCATCAGTGACACCAACCACTGAGATAGTTAACACTCCAACCAGCCCACACTCTGTGTCCTCGGTCTCCACCTCTAAGCCATTGAGTACTGTCCTTCCAACCACCCTGGAAGGCACAAGGCCTCCTCATACATCAATACCCGTCATTTATACAACCAGCGCCACCACACAAACAGGAAGCTCACTCTCCACGGCCAGGACCTCTACACCACATCTCTCAGAATCTTCCTCAGTGGCACCCACTCACTCAACGGCAATTCTCCATACTACCAACTCACTGACGCCCACCATAGGTGTAACTGGTACCTCAGTGGTCCACACCACCTCAGGCACACCTAGCAGCGCTCAAACTCCACACACCACACAAGCTCCACCCACAGAGGCCTTCTCCAGCACTACACACAGCACAGCTCCCAACTTCAGAACATCTGTGCACTCCACCACCACCTTCCCAATACCATCAGCTCCTCAGACCAATTCAGTCACATCACTGCCTTCCTTTGCAACTTCCTCTGTGTTGCCAACTTCTCAGATACACATCACCTCAACTAGCCCACACACAGTCTCCTCAGTTTCCATGTCTAGCCCAGTGAGCAACATACTACAAACCACCATAGGAGAAACAAGGCCTCCGAATACACCCACACCTGTCACTCACTCAACCAGTGCCACCACACAAGCTCAAAGCTCTCTCTCCACAGAGAGAACCTCTACTTCCCACCTTTCACAGCCTTCCTCCGTGACAGTCCATCAGTCCTCAGCAGGTCCTACAACCATCACAACCAAGTCCACCATCGGTGTAACTGGTACTCCAGTGGTCCACACCACCTCCAGCACAACTAGCAGTCCTGAGACTCCACACACCACACACCCTTCGCCCACTGTCACAGTCTCTGGCACAACACACACCACAGGTCTCCCGTCAGGAACATCCATGCAGACCACCACCAAGTTCCCAACCCCTTCAGGTCCTCACACCGCACTGTCCACACATCTCCCGTTACCTTCAACTTCATCAGTGACACCAACCACTGAGATAGTTAACACTCCAACCAGCCCACACTCTGTGTCCTCGGTCTCCACCTCTAAGCCATTGAGTACTGTCCTTCCAACCACCCTGGAAGGCACAAGGCCTCCTCATACATCAATACCCGTCATTTATACAACCAGCGCCACCACACAAACAGGAAGCTCACTCTCCACGGCCAGGACCTCTACACCACATCTCTCAGAATCTTCCTCAGTGGCACCCACTCACTCAACGGCAATTCTCCATACTACCAACTCACTGACGCCCACCATAGGTGTAACTGGTACCTCAGTGGTCCACACCACCTCAGGCACACCTAGCAGCGCTCAAACTCCACACACCACACAAGCTCCACCCACAGAGGCCTTCTCCAGCACTACACACAGCACAGCTCCCAACTTCAGAACATCTGTGCACTCCACCACCACCTTCCCAATACCATCAGCTCCTCAGACCAATTCAGTCACATCACTGCCTTCCTTTGCAACTTCCTCTGTGTTGCCAACTTCTCAGATACACATCACCTCAACTAGCCCACACACAGTCTCCTCAGTTTCCATGTCTAGCCCAGTGAGCAACATACTACAAACCACCATAGGAGAAACAAGGCCTCCGAATACACCCACACCTGTCACTCACTCAACCAGTGCCACCACACAAGCTCAAAGCTCTCTCTCCACAGAGAGAACCTCTACTTCCCACCTTTCACAGCCTTCCTCCGTGACAGTCCATCAGTCCTCAGCAGGTCCTACAACCATCACAACCAAGTCCACCATCGGTGTAACTGGTACTCCAGTGGTCCACACCACCTCCAGCACAACTAGCAGTCCTGAGACTCCACACACCACACACCCTTCGCCCACTGTCACAGTCTCTGGCACAACACACACCACAGGTCTCCCGTCAGGAACATCCATGCAGACCACCACCAAGTTCCCAACCCCTTCAGGTCCTCACACCGCACTGTCCACACATCTCCCGTTACCTTCAACTTCATCAGTGACACCAACCACTGAGATAGTTAACACTCCAACCAGCCCACACTCTGTGTCCTCGGTCTCCACCTCTAAGCCATTGAGTACTGTCCTTCCAACCACCCTGGAAGGCACAAGGCCTCCTCATACATCAATACCCGTCATTTATACAACCAGCGCCACCACACAAACAGGAAGCTCACTCTCCACGGCCAGGACCTCTACACCACATCTCTCAGAATCTTCCTCAGTGGCACCCACTCACTCAACGGCAATTCTCCATACTACCAACTCACTGACGCCCACCATAGGTGTAACTGGTACCTCAGTGGTCCACACCACCTCAGGCACACCTAGCAGCGCTCAAACTCCACACACCACACAAGCTCCACCCACAGAGGCCTTCTCCAGCACTACACACAGCACAGCTCCCAACTTCAGAACATCTGTGCACTCCACCACCACCTTCCCAATACCATCAGCTCCTCAGACCAATTCAGTCACATCACTGCCTTCCTTTGCAACTTCCTCTGTGTTGCCAACTTCTCAGATACACATCACCTCAACTAGCCCACACACAGTCTCCTCAGTTTCCATGTCTAGCCCAGTGAGCAACATACTACAAACCACCATAGGAGAAACAAGGCCTCCGAATACACCCACACCTGTCACTCACTCAACCAGTGCCACCACACAAGCTCAAAGCTCTCTCTCCACAGAGAGAACCTCTACTTCCCACCTTTCACAGCCTTCCTCCGTGACAGTCCATCAGTCCTCAGCAGGTCCTACAACCATCACAACCAAGTCCACCATCGGTGTAACTGGTACTCCAGTGGTCCACACCACCTCCAGCACAACTAGCAGTCCTGAGACTCCACACACCACACACCCTTCGCCCACTGTCACAGTCTCTGGCACAACACACACCACAGGTCTCCCGTCAGGAACATCCATGCAGACCACCACCAAGTTCCCAACCCCTTCAGGTCCTCACACCGCACTGTCCACACATCTCCCGTTACCTTCAACTTCATCAGTGACACCAACCACTGAGATAGTTAACACTCCAACCAGCCCACACTCTGTGTCCTCGGTCTCCACCTCTAAGCCATTGAGTACTGTCCTTCCAACCACCCTGGAAGGCACAAGGCCTCCTCATACATCAATACCCGTCATTTATACAACCAGCGCCACCACACAAACAGGAAGCTCACTCTCCACGGCCAGGACCTCTACACCACATCTCTCAGAATCTTCCTCAGTGGCACCCACTCACTCAACGGCAATTCTCCATACTACCAACTCACTGACGCCCACCATAGGTGTAACTGGTACCTCAGTGGTCCACACCACCTCAGGCACACCTAGCAGCGCTCAAACTCCACACACCACACAAGCTCCACCCACAGAGGCCTTCTCCAGCACTACACACAGCACAGCTCCCAACTTCAGAACATCTGTGCACTCCACCACCACCTTCCCAATACCATCAGCTCCTCAGACCAATTCAGTCACATCACTGCCTTCCTTTGCAACTTCCTCTGTGTTGCCAACTTCTCAGATACACATCACCTCAACTAGCCCACACACAGTCTCCTCAGTTTCCATGTCTAGCCCAGTGAGCAACATACTACAAACCACCATAGGAGAAACAAGGCCTCCGAATACACCCACACCTGTCACTCACTCAACCAGTGCCACCACACAAGCTCAAAGCTCTCTCTCCACAGAGAGAACCTCTACTTCCCACCTTTCACAGCCTTCCTCCGTGACAGTCCATCAGTCCTCAGCAGGTCCTACAACCATCACAACCAAGTCCACCATCGGTGTAACTGGTACTCCAGTGGTCCACACCACCTCCAGCACAACTAGCAGTCCTGAGACTCCACACACCACACACCCTTCGCCCACTGTCACAGTCTCTGGCACAACACACACCACAGGTCTCCCGTCAGGAACATCCATGCAGACCACCACCAAGTTCCCAACCCCTTCAGGTCCTCACACCGCACTGTCCACACATCTCCCGTTACCTTCAACTTCATCAGTGACACCAACCACTGAGATAGTTAACACTCCAACCAGCCCACACTCTGTGTCCTCGGTCTCCACCTCTAAGCCATTGAGTACTGTCCTTCCAACCACCCTGGAAGGCACAAGGCCTCCTCATACATCAATACCCGTCATTTATACAACCAGCGCCACCACACAAACAGGAAGCTCACTCTCCACGGCCAGGACCTCTACACCACATCTCTCAGAATCTTCCTCAGTGGCACCCACTCACTCAACGGCAATTCTCCATACTACCAACTCACTGACGCCCACCATAGGTGTAACTGGTACCTCAGTGGTCCACACCACCTCAGGCACACCTAGCAGCGCTCAAACTCCACACACCACACAAGCTCCACCCACAGAGGCCTTCTCCAGCACTACACACAGCACAGCTCCCAACTTCAGAACATCTGTGCACTCCACCACCACCTTCCCAATACCATCAGCTCCTCAGACCAATTCAGTCACATCACTGCCTTCCTTTGCAACTTCCTCTGTGTTGCCAACTTCTCAGATACACATCACCTCAACTAGCCCACACACAGTCTCCTCAGTTTCCATGTCTAGCCCAGTGAGCAACATACTACAAACCACCATAGGAGAAACAAGGCCTCCGAATACACCCACACCTGTCACTCACTCAACCAGTGCCACCACACAAGCTCAAAGCTCTCTCTCCACAGAGAGAACCTCTACTTCCCACCTTTCACAGCCTTCCTCCGTGACAGTCCATCAGTCCTCAGCAGGTCCTACAACCATCACAACCAAGTCCACCATCGGTGTAACTGGTACTCCAGTGGTCCACACCACCTCCAGCACAACTAGCAGTCCTGAGACTCCACACACCACACACCCTTCGCCCACTGTCACAGTCTCTGGCACAACACACACCACAGGTCTCCCGTCAGGAACATCCATGCAGACCACCACCAAGTTCCCAACCCCTTCAGGTCCTCACACCGCACTGTCCACACATCTCCCGTTACCTTCAACTTCATCAGTGACACCAACCACTGAGATAGTTAACACTCCAACCAGCCCACACTCTGTGTCCTCGGTCTCCACCTCTAAGCCATTGAGTACTGTCCTTCCAACCACCCTGGAAGGCACAAGGCCTCCTCATACATCAATACCCGTCATTTATACAACCAGCGCCACCACACAAACAGGAAGCTCACTCTCCACGGCCAGGACCTCTACACCACATCTCTCAGAATCTTCCTCAGTGGCACCCACTCACTCAACGGCAATTCTCCATACTACCAACTCACTGACGCCCACCATAGGTGTAACTGGTACCTCAGTGGTCCACACCACCTCAGGCACACCTAGCAGCGCTCAAACTCCACACACCACACAAGCTCCACCCACAGAGGCCTTCTCCAGCACTACACACAGCACAGCTCCCAACTTCAGAACATCTGTGCACTCCACCACCACCTTCCCAATACCATCAGCTCCTCAGACCAATTCAGTCACATCACTGCCTTCCTTTGCAACTTCCTCTGTGTTGCCAACTTCTCAGATACACATCACCTCAACTAGCCCACACACAGTCTCCTCAGTTTCCATGTCTAGCCCAGTGAGCAACATACTACAAACCACCATAGGAGAAACAAGGCCTCCGAATACACCCACACCTGTCACTCACTCAACCAGTGCCACCACACAAGCTCAAAGCTCTCTCTCCACAGAGAGAACCTCTACTTCCCACCTTTCACAGCCTTCCTCCGTGACAGTCCATCAGTCCTCAGCAGGTCCTACAACCATCACAACCAAGTCCACCATCGGTGTAACTGGTACTCCAGTGGTCCACACCACCTCCAGCACAACTAGCAGTCCTGAGACTCCACACACCACACACCCTTCGCCCACTGTCACAGTCTCTGGCACAACACACACCACAGGTCTCCCGTCAGGAACATCCATGCAGACCACCACCAAGTTCCCAACCCCTTCAGGTCCTCACACCGCACTGTCCACACATCTCCCGTTACCTTCAACTTCATCAGTGACACCAACCACTGAGATAGTTAACACTCCAACCAGCCCACACTCTGTGTCCTCGGTCTCCACCTCTAAGCCATTGAGTACTGTCCTTCCAACCACCCTGGAAGGCACAAGGCCTCCTCATACATCAATACCCGTCATTTATACAACCAGCGCCACCACACAAACAGGAAGCTCACTCTCCACGGCCAGGACCTCTACACCACATCTCTCAGAATCTTCCTCAGTGGCACCCACTCACTCAACGGCAATTCTCCATACTACCAACTCACTGACGCCCACCATAGGTGTAACTGGTACCTCAGTGGTCCACACCACCTCAGGCACACCTAGCAGCGCTCAAACTCCACACACCACACAAGCTCCACCCACAGAGGCCTTCTCCAGCACTACACACAGCACAGCTCCCAACTTCAGAACATCTGTGCACTCCACCACCACCTTCCCAATACCATCAGCTCCTCAGACCAATTCAGTCACATCACTGCCTTCCTTTGCAACTTCCTCTGTGTTGCCAACTTCTCAGATACACATCACCTCAACTAGCCCACACACAGTCTCCTCAGTTTCCATGTCTAGCCCAGTGAGCAACATACTACAAACCACCATAGGAGAAACAAGGCCTCCGAATACACCCACACCTGTCACTCACTCAACCAGTGCCACCACACAAGCTCAAAGCTCTCTCTCCACAGAGAGAACCTCTACTTCCCACCTTTCACAGCCTTCCTCCGTGACAGTCCATCAGTCCTCACCAACTTCAACTATAACCAGTTCAACTAAATCTACCATGTCCTCAGGGACTTCTAACAGTCCCCATACTCCACACCCTCTACTCACTCTTTCTGTGTCTATCACCACACCTACCACAGGCTCCCCTTTAAGAACATCTGTGCAGACCACCACCACCTCTGTAATGTCATCAGCTCTTCAGACCTCTTTGGTTACACCACTCCCAGTTTTTTCAACATCCTCTCTGACACCAACTTCTGAGATCCTTAGCACCTCCACTGGGGAGCACTCGGCATCATCAACTCCCACATCCCTGCCACTGACTACTATTCCTCCAACGACTGCAGTGAAGGGCACAAGTTCCCACCCATCAGCTCCACCTATGCCTTCTACTAACACTGCCATTTCCCAAGCTTATTCTTCATTTACAACAGCAAAAACTTCTCCCTCAGGCTGGAGTCCCTCCTCAGTTCCCCACAGTTCTACCATCACCCCTTCCTCTTCATCTTTGACAACTGCTTTCCCTCTCCCCACAAGCTTCCCATCCAGTTCGGCTTCTCTCACAAATGTCCCCCATTCTCCTTTGGTGACATCATCCACCCCTTTTCCACCTAGTACTGGTCTCACTATTTCTTTTCTTCCTTCCTCAGCATCTTTTCCATCTTCATCTATGACATCCACTCTCACACCTGCTTCAAGATCTGTAGCGTCTACTCTGCAGTATACCCCCACTCCCAGCTCTGCGTCCCATTCCTTACCGTTTACTAAACCCACAGCGTCACCTCCATCTGCCTCTGTCTCTCCAACTGCTGCCTCTACTCCTGTTAATTCCTCTGTCTCCCCTCTTGTCACATCTTCTGTTTCTTCCTCTGCTCTCCCTACCATCCACATGACTCTCACCCCATCGAGTAGGCCAACCTCCAGCACTGGCCCTCTGTTCACCTCCAAGACAACATCTCACGTACCCACATTTTCTTCATTCTCCTCCAAGTCTACCACTTCCCACTTTACCTCCCTTACTACCCAAGCCGTTACATCAGGGCTACAGTCTTCAACCATGGGCATGACAAACTTGCCAAGTTCCCCAGACACCAACTACACCACTAGGCCTCCTGGTACCAGCCCACTGCCCACATCTGTGTTCCTGAGCAGCGGCACTTCTCCCACTGGAAGTTCCTCACCCTCTACCCCAGTATCACCTTCCAACCCGGACTCCTCAGTCTCCTTGCCACCCACTCATCCTGGTAAGTACTGTCACTGGCTGGGTCCTTAGTCCCTAGCCTACTTAGGTTCCTGTTTACTCCACAGGGTTTTATACAGCAGCTCCGCTGTGTAGTCTGCTGGGCAGTATTTTCCTCCCACGGTCCCACAAGCGCCTCTGTTCAGGTCCTGGAGCTTCTTTTAGGTGTTCCCGAGCCTAAGTACAAGCTTCCTTCTCTTCACCTCAGTACTATTCTGTTCACCTAGTCTGGGTGAATCAGAGACTTAAACCCCCATACACCTTAGGCAAGTTTGACTTCTCTGGCCCTCTACTGCTTCCTGCAAGGGGTTCACTTGTGCCCCATGTGCCTGCTGTAGTCTTGACCTACCTTGGTCCTAACACTCTAAGTAGCCTTCCACACCTTCCCCCTGGAAAGCTAGTGTGTGAGAGAGATCTGGCTGGGCCCTTGAGTTTAGGCACTCAAAGTACCTCAAGTGCTGAAGAAAATGGTAGCCTAGTCCAGGCATACAGCTCATCTCAGGTGACATGCAGGAGGCAGGGGTGGGGTTTGGGGGTTGAGATGGAGGCCAGGCAAAGCCTGGAAATTCGTATGCACACTTGTTGCCCGTGGCTTCCATAAGCTCTCCTACCCAACTCCGACCAGGGCTCACTACAGCAAAGTGACCCCTGCACAGCAACACGAATTCAACATGTACCCGAGGACACCTTTGAATGTTCCACTCCAAGCACACAACTTGGGGCCAGGCTCCCCACACAAGCTCTAGGCCTCCCTCATGCAGGAAGTCTTCAGAGAGCCAGCAATCAGTTCCTGTTTGTGGTTACAGCTTGTCACTTTAAGTTCAGGCTGTTTCCTGAGAAAATAGCCTCAAGAAGTAAGGGGAGAAAGTAGTGTTACAGGATAGAAAGAGATCACCAAGCCCTCCCCCCAAATCCCTTGGAGAAGCAGGCCAGGAATAAACTTGTACACAGGAAAGAAAATACATGGAGCACATCTGTTACCCACAAATCCTGTTTATTTATTTCAGTTTTATAATTGTTTTTCAAGACAGGGTTTCTGTCCTGGAACTCACTTTGTATACTAGGCTGCCCTTGACCTCAGAAACAATCCACCTGCCTCTGCTTCCCAGTGGATGAAAGCTGTATGACCATGTTTGGCTCACAAATAATTTTTAACTTAATGTGTTGTGTGTACAACTTGCAGGAGCCAGTTCTCTCCACCATGTGGGTTCTAGAGATGAAGAGGTCATTAGGTTTGGTGGCAAGCCCCTTTACCTGTTGGGCCATCTTTCTTAACCCAAGTTCCACATGGGCAGCATCAACCCAGGCTCTTCCTGAGTCCTGGTCTTTCTGGTTGATTATCGGTGTGCACCATCTCACCCTGCATACACTGGCAGATCCTAAGGTCAACAGTACAGCCTGCTGAAGAGTCACTACCATTTGTTGTCCAGTGTCATGGCCTCTGAAACCTTTCCAGAGGCCCAGAGGAAGAGGCTTTCTCTGCTGTGCCCCTTAACCCAGGTGGCACAATGCTTCTTCTCAGATACTGTATGTTCTCTTGTGAGGGATATGGACATTCTTGTTCGATACCCTCCTTGTCCCTTAGTGCGTCCTCCAACCAACAGGCCTACCTTTTTGGGGGACTGACTCAGATCCTTTAAGAAGGCTTTGAATACTGGAAGGATGAGGAGCTACATAGGACCAGTCAGATGGGAACTAGGAAGTGACTGACACCTCTTCTTGGGCCTCCATCCTCAGGGGCCTGCAGCTTGCAGGAAGAAGAGCACCAGATTACCTACCAGGGCTGTGTGGCAAATGTGACTCTAACTCGTTGCCAGGGTTTCTGCGCCTCCTCTGTCAGGTGAGTTGCTGGCAAACACCCTCCTTTCTGCTGGGGCCAGAAGCCTCACAGGAGCTGGGCTCTCAATGCTTCCCATGTCTTCTCTGACAGAGGTCTAGGCAGGTCACTCTGGCCACGCTTGCCTTGCCCATAAGCAGGTGTTGGCTTCAGAGGGCCTGGCCTTGTGGGGCGGGGGGCAATCCTGACCTTGCTGGTCTCTGCTTCTTGGCAGTTTCAATACGGACACCCTACAGCTGGAGACCTACTGTGGCTGCTGTCAGCCACTTGGTACCTACAAGAAGCAAGTCTCGCTGCCCTGCCCAGACCCCAATGTACCAGGGCAGCAGCTCACACTCACCCTCCAAGTGTTCAGCAACTGTGTGTGCAGCCCCCTGCAATGCAACAACTAAACAGCAGCAACTGGTTTCTGGGTACAAGAAAATGCCATTCACAATACCTCCCCAACACCTGTAACATGCAATCCCTTTACTGGCCATTGGCATGGCCTCAAAGAGACGTTGACAATGTTTCATCCTGAGGCAGCTACAGAGAAACAGCTGTCAATGCAGAGCATCCACCACCCTCTCCTGCACAACTCGACCAAGCAAAACAGGCCTTCGGTGGTAAAAAACTGACATGTCCTCAATCTTGATGCACTGGGAATTTCCTGTCTGCCTGCACAGCACCTCCCAGCCTCTGGCTATATCACCCAAGAGATCAGAGCACAGAAGCAAATGCTAAGATTGGGCAGGGCATCTGGGGAGATGTGGAGAATAGCAGGAGGAAGATGCAGGGGTAGGAGGCCTGGGGTGGGGAGTGGGGGGTGGGGGACAAGCAGCAAGGTAAGCACCAGAGAGACACAAGGAAAGGTCTCCCCAGACACAGGAGGGGAAAAAAGGCATTGGTACTCGCTGGACAGGAGGCTGTCACCCAACAACGAGCAGATTCCAAATAAACTGGTTCTTTTCAATGCAGAATCTGGTGTGTACATATTGCTGCAGTGTTCCAGAATCTTAAGCATGATATCACATACACTTACACAGGCTAGTCCATCAAGACCAGCAACTATGGAGGCCCATGTCCTAGGTGGAGCTAGGAGAGAAAGACCACCTCAACTGACAGACAGGTAGTACACCAGGGTCCTTGGCTCTAAATTGTACTGAATTCTTCAAGGAATGAACTCAGGGCTCTACAGGTCACTCCCCACAAAAACCACACACATGTTCCAGTTTCCTGTCCTATCATTTATTTTTTTTTTCCTCTGAGAACAAGCACAGTGGACTAATGGAGGCCCGGTAGTCACGGAGGGTGGGCCTGTGCCCCAGCAGCTTCAGTGTGCTGGGACATTACTGATACAGACACCATCACTGGGCAGCACATGGTACATAAGCCACAGCCACACAGGTTGAGCTATCCACATGGCCCATGCAATAGTGCGTGGACTGCACATAATGGACAGCTATAGAGCAAGGGGACTTTGGAGGCTCACTGTGGCCACAGCTACATCATCCGTCCAGAACATAAAAGCCTGTGCCATGGCAGATGTGGGTCACAACACGACAGGCAGACCAAGGGCTTCATGGAATGCAAGAATCAGCATACAGGTGTTGGCTGTTCTGAAACTACCTGCCTGGGCTGTACAGAGTGGGGCTGCAGGAGCCTGAGTAGGCTGGAGCCCTGCTGCAGTCCTCAAACCCACCATGGTAGCTGGCAGCCTGAGGCTGAGGCAAAAAAAAAAAAAAAAAACCACGCCTAGTGCTCCAGTGGGCATGGGACATCAACACTGCTGTGTAAGTACAGATGGCCCTGTACAGCTGAGTCTAGAGCAATCCTGGGCATCACCTCAAGACAGAGTGCAAGGTCCCAAGCCTGAGCTTCCGATGTGGCCTATGCTCTTCCCCTGATGGGCTGTGCATACAGTCCAATGCCCACAAATGGTTAACTGACCCATGAGCTAAGAAGTGCATCCTTGGCATAGCACCTGCCTGGGTTGCCATTCTCGCCCCAGCCCGTCACTCTACTGCCATACTTAGGTCTCTCTTTTCCACCTAATCCCAAGGGCTTCACAGAAGTAAGGATACAACACTGGGCACCAACCAAGACCCTCTGGAGAGAAGCATGTCTCCCGGTCATTACCTCACCACCCCACCCACTTGGCCTTCAGGTCCCCAGAATGTACCATAGGGATAGTACATTCATAAAAAACAAAAGATGGGTGATATCCATGTCTTCCAAAGTCAAGAGGAAGCCCTTTGCCTACCATGTTGTAAACCTAAGATCTCAAAAAAAGTGGTCAAATGCTTAGACTGTCCCTTCAAGAACACTGGCTTATCAGGTGCAGGTCCATGCTGTGAGTGGGACATGGATGGAGTCTGCCGACAGTTATAAACACAAGCATTTCCGCACCATCAGGCAGTGCTACAGTAAACTCCATGGACACTGCCCAGCCCATGAGGTCACAGACCTCTAAGCCACTGCTGTCACCATCCAGCATGGCCACACAGCCTGTGTTTATTACCCTAAAAGCACATGGCGCTGTTTCTGGATTCTGAGATTGAGCCAGTGGCATTTTAATAAAATTTGAACAAAATTTTCACTTTCGTTCAAACTTCTAATTTCCCTTTAATTTGTAGGTTGAACCACAGGACTGCCTTGATGTCCCAGGCCCAGGCACCCTTCTTTGACGGGGCAGGCCTGCTGCAGCCCTTCTCAAACTGTGTCCTGCATTCCCTCCACACCCAGGGGCTGGCTGTGGGTGTAGGCCTGAAGGTGCCATGAGTGGCAGTCTTCAGACAAGGGGTGTTTATCTGCAGTGTGGTACAAAGACAAACGAGAAACAAGAGAGACGCACAAACAAAGAGCCTGATCTTCTGGTCTGTGGATTAGAACTGTTCCGACAGCAATTCACATAGTCTCTGAGAGACGGTGTCTTTGCTGGTACGCAAGGTGAGTCTGTACATCTGAAAGAGAGACAGCGGCAGGGTGAGCGGCACGGAACCTCAGGCTGATCTTACAGTACTTCTGTGGCCAGGGCTTCACACTCACAGCAGTCCCTCCCAAAGCACCACTGTTTCACCAGTAAAAGTAGAAAAGTCGAATAAAAGCTGGTGTTTCCAGCATGCGCACTGGCTGTCAATGGAGGTAGGAGTCAGCCAGCCACTCTGGAAAGCTCTTTTGTTTTGTATTTTGAGACACAGTCTAACTGTGTAGCCCAAGCTGGCCCTGAACTGGTACTCTTCCTGCCTTTTCTTCTTGAGTACTAAGATTACAGGCATGCACAACCAGCTTGGCAGCTTCTCATCAAGTTAACTGTGTACCACCCTGTGAACTGACCACTGTACTCCGCAAACCACCCAAGGGTTGTGAGAACAAGAATCCATACTCAGAACAGAGTACCCAGCCTGGGGTCTCTAGAGGAACACTGCTGAAGCAAGCAGCAATGTACACCACAACCAGAGAGAGACAAGAGCCAGACAGCACCGAGAGTACTGCTTAGACACAGTTCAGGGCTATGCTGCTCTACAGGCACTGTGGTAGCACGTCAGGCCTTCTGTGAGGAGACAGAAACATGATGTGCTCCGACGGCCAGGAGATGTCTAAATGTCTGCACTGTCACCATGTCCAACAACACTTAGTGTCTTGAGTATCTCTATACATAAACTGCACTGAAATGAATAGCAACACAAGCATATCCATCCTCCTGTTGTGGAGACCTCACCTGGGCTTGCAGGTTTGGCTCCAGGCGCAACAAGCAGCCGATCTGGGTGGTTTTGGTATGTATTATGCCAGCACCCACGAAATTTGCAGGATTCGGATCAACCTCTTCCAGGAGCGCAGAACCAAATCCAATAATCTACACAGAATGAACAGGCAGGTCAAGACTCACTGGTCACAGCACTGGCCGCAGGGACATCACCATACAACCCTTTACCTTTGCTTTAGTGATCTCTGTGTCCATCGGATGCTTTGCTTTGAAGATATTCTGCACTTCTTGCTGCGGACTACAAAAACAGCATGTTAGTAGTACTAAAGCTATTCTGAAACCCACACAGCATCCTATCCAGAGACAGCATCCCATCCCCTGAAACCCACACAGCATCCTATCCAGAGACAGCATCCCATCCCCTGAAACCCATACAGCATCCTATCCAGAGACAGCATCCCATCCCCTGAAACCCACACAGCATCCTATCCAGAGACAGCATCCCATCCCCTGAAACCCACACAGCATCCTATCCAGAGACAGCATCCCATCCCCTGAAACCCATACAGCATCCTATCCAGAGACAGCATCCCATCCCCTGAAACCCACACAGCATCCTATCCAGAGACAGCATCCCATCCCCTGAAACCCATACAGCATCCTATCCAGAGACAGCATCCCCATCCCCTGAAACCCACACAGCATCCTATCCAGAGACAGCATCCCATCCCCTGAAACCCACACAGCATCCTATCCAGAGACAGCATCCCCATCCCCTGAAACCCACACAGCATCCTATCCAGAGACAGCATCCCCATCCCCTGAAACCCATACAGCATCCTATCCAGAGACAGCATCCCCATCCCCTGAAACCCACACAGCATCCTATCCAGAGACAGCATCCCCATCCCCTGAAACCCACACAGCATCCTATCCAGAGACAGCATCCCCATCCCCTGAAACCCACACAGCATCCTATCCAGAGACAGCATCCCCATCCCCTGAAACCCACACAGCATCCTATCCAGAGACAGCATCCCCATCCCCTGAAACCCACACAGCATCCTATCCAGAGACAGCATCCCCATCCCCTGAAACCCACACAGCATCCTATCCAGAGACAGCATCCCCATCCCCTGAAACCCACACAGCATCCTATCCAGAGACAGCATCCCCATCCCCTGAAACCCACACAGCATCCTATCCAGAGACAGCATCCCCATCCCCTGAAACCCACACAGCATCCTATCCAGAGACAGCATCCCCATCCCCTGAAACCCACACAGCATCCTATCCAGAGACAGCATCCCATCCCCTGAAACCCACACAGCATCCTATCCAGAGACAGCATCCCCATCCCCTGAAACCCACACAGCATCCTATCCAGAGACAGCATCCCATCCCCTGAAACCCACACAGCATCCTATCCAGAGACAGCATCCCCATCCCCTGAAACCCACACAGCATCCTATCCAGAGACAGCATCCCCATCCCCTGAAACCCACACAGCATCCTATCCAGAGACAGCATCCCCATCCCCTGAAACCCACACAGCATCCTATCCAGAGACAGCATCCCCATCCCCTGAAACCCACACAGCATCCTATCCAGAGACAGCATCCCCATCCCCTGAAACCCACACAGCATCCTATCCAGAGACAGCATCCCATCCCCTGAAACCCACACAGCATCCTATCCAGAGACAGCATCCCCATCCCCTGAAACCCACACAGCATCCTATCCAGAGACAGCATCCCCATCCCCCTCTCCACACACAGTTCACCCCTCTCACTTGCTCAGCTGCTTCCAACGTTGAAAGAAATCCTGAGAAGCCATTTCTGTGGGCTGGAAAAATTTGTTGAGAGTGATGGGAAGCTTAACAGACACATTCTGGAAGGTACCACCATACCTGTAACAACAGAGCCATGTTATGGAGAACAAACACTGAGCCAGAATGTTTCAGTTGGTGAGTCTTCTGGGCTTAGAAAAAGGCCACATGGCTGCATATACATATACAGAGACTGTATACCAGCAGTATTTCTGGAGGGGCTAAGCCACGTCCTCCATTTACAGGTGATCAAGGGACCAAACCACTGCTTTGTATGAAGTGTCAGTGGACCAGTTCCTTTTATTCCCGTTCCTTTGGCAAATGAAGACCCAGAACAAGCCCAAGTAGAACTCCTATCAAATAAATTAGCCTAGTAGCTCCCCAAGAAGGAACCATGATCCTAACCACTCTACTGTGGTCACTAAAAAAGGAAAGGCAGCTACATACTATGGCCTAGAAGTCTGGCTCCAAACCAGCTACCACCATTCCCCCTTTAAGCTGTCCTCTTAAGTCAGCCTCAAAGGCAGCATGGAGAACCTGGCTCTCAGACTCCAAGGGGGACAAGCCCTTCCATTTCTCTTCACAAAATCATCTGGGTCAGAAACAGCCTAGCCCCACAGACCACACAAGAGACTCACACCCCATGGGCTCCATGCCACAGTCACAGAAACCAGCTCCCCTCTCCACCTGCTCCTATAGTCTAGACTTCCAGGCCTGGCACTGCTCTGTACACATGCACAGTGACATAGCACTAACTAACGTTGAAGAGAACATTGGTTGGGAAAGGACACAAGAGGCACACACCACTCACCTGAACTGGATGTTGAGGACAGGTGCCTCTGTGAAATCAGATATACACTCAATGTTGACCACCTGTTGCACCTGTGCGCCCCCATCCACAGTTGGGTCCACAGGCTTAGTCTGCAGGTTCAGATGTGAGTGCATTAAGGAGTCCAGGCAGACAGGGAGAGTGGGACCAGTCCAGCCAGCCCACCACAGAAGGCAGCAGGGGCCCTTGCACATCAACTTGCCAACATCAAAAGTAAATCAAGGCCCAGAGCTATTGCCATCTTGCCCTTCCATCATTCAACAGGTCCCACTGTCCCAGACTACCCACAGCCATAGGTATCTGGCTAGTCTCTTTCCCTAAAAGACCTTAGAATTTGGACACTAGCTGCATACTGTACTTAGCACTGCAGAACCAAGCTCTGAACTACAAGTGGTCAGCAGGAGCCATGCCTGCTAACTAAAAGGCATAGCATTACAGATCAGTGCAACTCTGAACTTACGGAAGGAAGAAACTGCAACATCAACAGGAACCTCTAGGCTCTCTACAACACCTTTGCATCCAGGATCCATGCAACCATGGCTGGTCATGGGCAGCTTCTGCTTCCCACTGCATTCTGTGTGGCATCCTGTGCCCACAGCTCATGACCCCATGGAGGCCAGGAAAAGGAAACACAAAACAAGAGTTTTGTGTGTACAGCAAGGGGCTGCTGGAGATGTCACCAGGTTCTTGCTTATAATGTGCCTTCTACCACCAAGACACATCCCTAAACACCACATTTCTTGTTTCTTACTTGTTTCCAAATGGTTCTGTTTAAATAGATCATCTCCAAATGAACACAGATCTGCTACAAAGATGACACTCATTGCTCTACACACTATGAGCAGGGTCCAAGGAATGCATCCCTAGTCATTGTCTGCACAATGCAGCTGATGCCAGCCGTCCCTCTCTGATAGTCCTCAACTGAAAGAATCCAACATTCCAGCCCATTCCTGATGGGTCACATGGATCCATCCTCTGCCTGAGCAAAGGCAGCCAACACACATATAACCAGCAGGCTTGAGATGTTCCACACAGCTAGTTACCACAAGATCACTCTGCCTTTGGCCACAGCTCCTTTTAGGGGATTTCACAGAGCAAAGGGCTTACTGATATCACAGGAGAACAAAACAAACAAACAAACAAACAAACAGTGACAGATGTGTGGGTGTTGTCTGATGCACCATCAGGTCAACTTCAAAGGGAAGGCCCATGTTTTGACCTAGCTACTAGAAGACACTGCCATATTAACAAACGCACCCCTCCTCAACATTTCCTCTAACCCTGTTGTCTGTCTTCTCTGCGAGCCTAGAAGCAGCAAGGATATTAGTCTGAAGGTCGTCAGCACAGATTAGTGTCGGAGTGAAGTTTAGGAACTGCGTGGAAGTCTTGTTACCATAAAATATGAACATTCGGCCTAGGAGGAAACAGAGGTGGTTTATACACATTATGCCACACTTACCATGAACAGTCAGTCAAAGTGATCCCTGCACTTCTCAGCTGAGTGTACTTATTCATTACTAAAGTTGAAAAGAACGTTTTCTAATTTATTTATTGGGGGGGGGGGGATTAAACAGTTGTTTGGTTTTGTCGTGTAGCTTACTAGCCCTGAACTCACGACTGTCCTCCTATCGCAGCCTCCCAAATGCTAGGACTATTCACATGAGCCATCACACCAAGTTTCTAGTTTAAAAGTAGCACAGCAGGTGGGCACAGAGGCATTCATCTGTAATCCTACCACTTGAGAGGTAGAAGCAGGAAAATCAGGAGTTCAAGGCCAGCCTCAGTTACATGCTACATAAGAACCTGTTTCAAACATAAAACTAAAGCCAAATAGACAAATAAAAAATAACATGGCAAGATTAGAAATGGGGTGTGGGGGTATCTTCTCTTCTGCCTCTCATACCTGCCCTAGAGCTTCCTCCTGTAGTTACTCAAGGATGAAAGCTACATTTCTGCAAACTAGAATCAGAACCACAGACACCAGGTCAGGAGGTTCACAGGGGCATAAGCAGGTCTCAAGGAGCCTTCTGGGGACCAGTGTGCCCTCTGTTGAAGGCACCTAGACACACTCATATCTTCTGCCTGAGTCTATCAGCCCACTTGCTGACACTAACAGCTAGGACTGTCCTTCAAACATGCCATGCTCCTATAGTGACCAGACAGAACATACCCCCTGCATCAGCTGGCCAGATTCTATTGACACTTACACCCTTAGAGTTCAGAGAAACAAACACTAACCAAATCTGGTGAAGTCACCATGGCAAGGGGTAAAGCCTTAGTTAGAGCAGGCACTGGGGTGCGATCCCATCAGCCTGGCATCTCTCAGAGACACTACTGGTCCTCAGCATCCCACAGCTCCTGTATGATAGCCATGTGCTCTCAGTTTCCACACTCCTACCCCCTTGGCAGAGACTTCGAGCTCACCTGAAGAGCAACTGCAAAGTTTAGTAGGCAAAATGCTTTCTTTTGACACTCAAGAAAACTTTCTCCCTTTTTAATTGTGGTAAAGTACGTATAACCTAAAGTAGACATTTAGTCGTGCTAGGTGCATGGCTTAGTAAGAGCTATCTCCACCATCCAATCTTCCATATTAGTTGCCAGTATATGGATTACAAACATTTCTCATTATATGATTTCCCCTAATTCTTTCTGTTTTTGTTTGTTTGTTTGTTTGTTTTGGGTTTTTTTGGAGACAGGATCTTACACTATTGCCAAGGCTTCCCTGAAACTTATGACAAACCGACCTCAGTCTCCCAAGTGATAGGTCTAGTGATGTCAACTTTTTAAGAAAAAAAAAATTTTTTGGTTGGGGGAGGTCTCACTAGGTTACAACCTAGTAACTAGGTTACAACCTAGGCTTGCCTGGAACATGCTATTTGGCACAGAGTGCCCCCAAACTCACAATTCTCCTGTCTCTGCCTCCATATGCTGAGATTACAGATGTGTGTCACCACATGCTTGGCCATTTCCAATAATTTCTAAAGAAATTTTAATTAAGTAAAATAAAACACATACCTAAATTCTGCCGAAATTCTGACTTAAGCCCAATTTGAAGCAGCTGGTTTTCAAACAATACACCATTATTTTTACAAACAAACCTAGGGAAGAAGGAGAGTTAAGCATCACTCAGAGACACAAAGTAGAAGAATCTGTTTTAGAAAGAGCTTAAAGTATTTGGGGGCTAAAATACTTCTATGGACACAGGGAAAGACAAAGCAGAAAAGCTTCTGGGGTCTTATCATAGTCCATAGAGCTAGAACTAGAGCCAGACCCAGGTGCCTGTGGCAAGCCTCCTCAGGTACACCTCAGAAACAGAGGGTGCCTCCTGTGACTATCACCCAGGGAGGCCTGGAGTTGAGGAGGCTAGGGATGGTGGTATGCACTAGGTGGACTTCCTCTGTGCCTGAGACTGTCACATATGGTAGCACAACTAAGGGTCTCAACGGCTACCTGAGTAGACTCAGGAACCAACGTGAATGACCTCTGCCCTAGATCAGTCAACTCAATCAACTTTTCCACAGCTGTCACCTCTCGGTGTTAAGAGATGCTGCCTTGCACAAAGCCATCACATTGTGCCTGCACACTCAGAGCAGAGGGAGTTCCGGTGGCCTCACTCTGCACAATGCCCATAAGAGTAATGGAGACAGAGTCTCCTATGAACAAACCAAACACCTCCAGCTCTTCCAAGTAACCCAGTTACAACTCAACAGCTGTCTGCCTGGCTCTGGATATAGTGAGATCTCCCAAATAAAACACTGTCTCTTCAATGTATAAGACCATTCCCCAACACTTCCGAGAACATATAACAACACACATGTGAACAACTGCTACCTCTTTGGATGTGGCTGGGCAATAAAGCTGCAGCCTGGCCTGAGGCTCCAAACACTGGCACAGGACCCCACAACCCAAACCTTGGCTAACATTCTACCCAAGCCCAGCTTGGATGCTACTCAAGGAGCCTAAGCAGAGTTTGTGGGGCTTATGCCCCTGGATCTGGGTATCAATCTATTATCCACATGATAGAGAAGCCCCTGCCATCCTTGTATGACTGGCTGTTTCCAAAAAGTCACTTCAACTGCACCTTGACCCAGGGAACTCATAGGTAAACAGCAATCATGGTAGGCTTTATGGAGGATTCAATGTCCCTCATGCCTGCTGCACTGACCAAAGCAACAGGTTCTTCCACAATGCACCAAGTAAGCATCAAGTGGTAACCCTGTGTAGCCACTTCAAAACCAAGACAGGCAAATCTCTGCACTGGCTTATAAAAAACTGACCTAGAACCATAAGAGGTGTCAAGGACCAGGCCAGCAGACTAGGATAAGGAAAAAGTAAAGGTGCATGGAGCTGGGAAGCTTACACCAACAGAGGAAGACTGTCTGCAAATGACTACCATCCACATTCCCCACCCCCAATCTTCACAGGACAGCTGAGAGCAGCTGATCCAGAGCCTATGGCTGTCATGGAAAAATAACAACAGAACAAGGCTAAGGTACTTCTGGATGCAGGCCCTGTCAGAAAGGGGACCTGGCTGGACCCCACATTGTCTCTGCACAAGGGCTTGGGAAGCTGGGTTTTCCACAGTTGTCAAACACCAAGCTCAGCACTTGTGAAGCCACCAGAAGTCTGTTCACAGCCCACAGAGGCAGCCTGCTCCTAGCATACACTGCAAACACACATTTCCGAACAGGAAGGAAGGATCATGGACAAAATGAATACAAGGAAACAAACACTCTAAGATCACAAGAATGCTGGTATCATCTCCAGGAAACAAAGGCCTTCCTATGATGCACTCTAATCTCCCCCAGGCAGAAATGCACTGCCACTGGAGGGCACAAGTGAGGAGCCCCACACCACCCATGGACCAGAACAAAAGCAGGGTAAGGAGCAGCAGGGAAGCTGGCAGAATCAGCCAAGGAAGAAGTAATCCCAGACCTTTAAAAATGGAAACCAGAGAAAGTAGCTGGACAAGGAGCGCGTAAGCAGAAGACACGATGAAGTCAGCAAGCGCCTGAGACTATGGTGACAAGGTAGAGCTAGTGGTACCCAGAGCTGAGGGGATTTCCTTAAAGATGGCAGATGCCACAGGCAGACAAAAAAGACCGACAGAGCTGAAAGCACTCAGGGAGGAGGAGGGGTAAGTGGAAAGAAGAAACAAGCTCAGTATTTACCAAATATCCCATACAAAAGAAATAGGAGTTGTGCCATCAACTCCCAAACAAAGCACAGCCACCCACGTGCTCTCTGCTTGCAAGAACACTAGGTCCCTCTCTAAGAGCATCTATTAGGTGCAAGGGATTAAGCACAACGTCACCAATGAGGTACAGCTCCCACCCCGTCTTCCAGGCAGTACTCAGAAACTGGGCTACCTGGCAAAGTTGTCTTCAGAGCCGGGTGCAAGAGGCGCAACTGCAGAAGCTGAGTCTGAGAACACGTCCACCAGTAGCCCACCGCCAGAGGAGGGAGGGGGCCCTGTGGGAGCAGGGGGAACGGCCCCTAGACCCAGCAGGTCTGCTGACGGAGAAGGTGTGGACTGGAAGAGAAGAAAAGGGAGCGTCAGCATAGACAGTCGGGTGCCTAAGCCCCACAGAGCCCAGTGTCTGCTCCAAGGCCAGGTACTAGGAGCAGAGAGGGGCAATCCAGAGACTGCAGAGAGCAAGTGCGAGCTGCGGATTACCTGCCTACAAAGCAAGCCTGCCCCCGAGTCCAGATGAAGACAGTCAGTCATAATACCATCATAATTTTACACAACTAGAAAATCACCTGCATTTTCCCCACAAATGGCTATTTGAAAGAAAAACAAAAAGTTCTAAAAATGTATGGCTTAAGAAATAAGTGCATACACATTACTTTCAACTACCCAAAAAGAATAAAGTTTGCACACGGTACAAACAGGAGAACAGCGAGTTATAGGTTATTCCCTGCTATACAGCAAGTTCTAGGCTAGCCTGGGCTGCATAGTAAATCAGGCTACAATATGAAGACTTGGTTTAAGACATTGTGGGCCATCTGTTTAACCCTGGATTTGGAGTCATCTAATGGAGCTTGGTGGGCTCAGCAGTGATGTACAATGAAGACAACGACTCCACCTCACCCAGCATCTGTCAGTAGCCAAAAGGTCATCAGTGAGGCTTAGAGCCCTGTCAATCTTCCCTTCCCTTATCCACAGCTGACTGTTAACAGGAATGAAAGGAAGAAATGTGTAGGAGGAAGTTGGGTACAAGGGAAGAACAGAGGTGAAAGGGTGAAGGAGAGTACTCTATGAATTATACAAATGTATGGAATTATAAAAGAACAAATTAATACACCTGTTAAGATTCAAAAAAGCAAATAAAATAAGAAGATGCAAAGATAAGCAAGTGCCTTCTCAGATGCATCTCTGGCTTGGGACTAAGTCCAGTGCAGCTATGAAAGGAGGCGGATAAATAAGCACACATGCTTCTTACAAAACCCTTGCTTTTCCATATAGGCAAAAGCACAAAGAAAGAGTAGTGGTGGCACACGCCTTTAATCCCAGCACTCAGAAGGCAGGGACAGGGGAAGAGCTCTCTGTTCAAGGTCTAGTCTATACAGCGAGTTCCAGGACAGCCAGGGCTACAAGAGAAACCCTGTCTCAAACAAACAGCCCTTAAAGTCACAGCATCACACAGGACAAGGGCACAGCACAGCTTGTCACCCCACATTCACTCTCAGACCTGACTTACCCAAAGGTGCCCATGCCACATGACAGCTGACATACACACCTGTGTGTGGTCCACAGCACTCCCCAGCTAGTCTCTAAATGAGGGCTGCTGCTGACATGAGACCCTGCCTTCAAGAGTCACTGTGAATGATTTTTAAACATCCTACTGGGTATTCACAAAGGCAAGCATCATGAAACTAGATCCCGAATCCACTCTAATACAGCACAGTAGCACATACTCAGTGGTTGCATGAACTCTGCACACAGGTACCAACAGTCTGTCCCAGCTACAGAAACTCCTTCCAATAGAACCAGGCCTTGAACTGAGCCTCAGCAAAGAATGCTGCAGGTGTGTGGAAGTCTGTGTGGAAAGGCTGTGACATGCTGTGTTTTTCTAGGTGCATGTGCAGGCATGTGACAGTTGGTATGAATATCACTTCAAATAAATGACATACCCAAAGGCTTTGTCATGCAAGGGGCACAAGTGTGATTGAAACCTGGCAGCCTCAGGCCTAATTGCTGCTACTGGACAACACAAGGAAGGAAGGGGATGCTGAGGACAATGTGGGCTCCTGGGCCCTCTCATGTGGCTGCATAACTCTTTCAGAAGGGCCACCATAGGCAACAACACAGATATCCTTTCTGGGGTAGTATTTCCAGATGGGTCAGGGCCACAGAGGCTAGCCAGAGAAGAACCACCAGAAAAGCCTACAACCACATCTGATGAACCACATCTACAGTGGCCTGAGGCCAAGGTGATCACAAGACCACATTCCTAGTTCTACTTTAGTTGCAGAAAGACAGTAATGAAGCTTTCCAAGTGGCATTTCCCACCAGTGAATATCAGATGTTGTATACTACCATCCACAAAAATAGTCTCATTTTGCCACATAAAGGGGAAGTTTGTTCCATTTCAGTCAGTATAGGAAACCTCCAAGAGGCAAAGGGCCAGCCGTTCTAAATCAATGCAGAACACACCAGACTTCTTACAGAAAAAGTGTGTAGTCTCAAATCTAAAAATAAGTTACCACAGAGAACCACAGGTGTTGGCCTTGTCCCAAGAAGCCATAACCTGGTCTCACAGAATAGGCTGTCCTGGAGATCCTAGGCTCAGGGGCACACCTGACCACATGCTCAGGGCTGGACTCCACTGGGCTCTCAGTATCTAAACACAAGCTTTCTCACAGGCATCCTGCTAATCTCAACCCTGGGGATATGGGGCCTTGGTGGGCTCCAGGTATGCAGTGGCAGGGACCCACCGCAGCACTGGTGCTGGCTGGAACAGGTTCAGGGCCCCCATTCACATCGATGCTTCGCTCACGCTTGGTCTCCTCCAGGTCAGTCACTGTGCTTGGGCCCTTCTTCTTCTTTAGCTTGGCCAAGATGGAAGACTCACGCTCAGGGAAGGGTGGCATTTCCTCCAGGACAGTTGCCTGTTGGAAGGATTAGAGGTTAGTGTGGCCATCCTGACACCCAGCACCAGCCCAATGGCCCAGCAACCAAACAGCCCAGCCAGGAGCGCGCACCAGGATGTCAGTGCTGGCTACAGTACTCAGTCGTAGGTACTCCACAGCCCGCTGCTGCAGCTCCACGTCTGCGTTCTTCAGTTGGCTGTCGCTGCGCAGCACGTCCTGAATGGTGGCCTTTACCTCTGGAAAGAGGTTCACGAACTTGATGTAGGTGGACAGCAGGAGGGCCCGAGTGGGGACGCTGCACAAGTGGAACTTGGAGTGGAGCAGGTTGAACTGGATCAGAGGGCTTAAGAGGGGCAGAGAGCACAGATGGGGAGTCACACTATCTCATCTGTCCCACGTGCTGCCTCGTGCTCAGCCTGCACCTCTCACGGGGACCACATGTAAAGCAGAGCCTCCTTGAGGAGGACACAATGCCAACTCCCAGGGTAGGGGACTCCTCCTCCCTCAGGCTGTCAAAGCAGTGTAAGGAGTGGGGCAGTCCAGTGCAGTACATACTCCTGGTTCCCTGGGGTCTTTTACCTGGATCGTGGGTCCCCAGCTATCAAGTTTCCAAACTCCCCCAGGATGTAGCCGCCCACTTTGACCAAGTTCTCATGACATGCTGGAGCCTGCAATGCCTGTGAAAGAGGGAACACCAGAAGGTAGGCCACAGAAAAGCCAGCTGACACAAAGTGAAGACACGGCAAAGGCAGCTGGGTCCTTTCTTGCAAGGTATATATCATTGAGAGCTTCCCCTAAAGCCTTGGCAGACCCTGGCTTCCTACAGCTTGCTGCAGTACCAACAGCAACGGGGCCCAGCAGCAAGGTACATGGCTGTCCCTAGAGACCCCTGAGATAAAGCAGACATGACTTCCCTTATGCACAGGACCACTAGCAGGCCACTCAACAGCCCAAATGCCTCAGCCCTAATATGGTTTTAGACATTAAGCCGAGAGGAACCTACAGCTTGGTCGGGGCATTAGTGCAAAAAGAACAGAACTGCAGATGGGAGCAGTAACCATGCCCAAGATCCATCTGTTCCCTCAAGGCACTCTGTCCCCAGTGAGAGACCAAACTCTTCCCCACCCTCCCCCACCATACCTCAAACACTGTCTTGGCAGCATAACCTTGCACATCATCACGATTGATGACAATCTGGATGACACGGTACCACACCTCTTCGCTCACATAGTCCCCTGCAATTCGGATGAGGTTGAGTATGGTGTCCACATACCAAGTGTAGTCCACTGCATACTTCTCAGCCAGGATGGCCACTTTTAGCACCTGTGGGGAAAGACAGGGCCCTCAGGCAGATGCTACCCCAGGACACAGAGAATAGGCTGCCACACAAGTCTATGCCAGGTTGCAGAAGGACCTAAAGCTTAGGGTGGCCAGGATGCTTTCAGATCTTCAGAGGCCACAGCCCAGAGAGTGAAGAGAAGCACTCAGGAAAGAAAAGCTTGAGGGACACAAGAACAATGCAACTGAGTGCAACAGCCGCACCTGAAACAAGATGCTAACACTCAAGACTATCTGCTGAGATGAACCACACCCCAACCCTGCATCTCCTCGCCTCCCTGACTCCAGGACACTTCCAGAGAACGGTGGCTTGAATGAACTTATGTATGGTCCCCATAAACTCTCATGTTTGAATGTTTGGTCTCCAGTTAATCTGCATGGGAAAGCCTTGGAGTGAGGGTGGCCTTGTTAGAAGAGGGGCATCACTGCTGATGGGCTTTGAAGTTTTAAAAGCCCATGCCAGGCTCAGTCTGCCCACAACTTGCAGGTCATGTGAGCTCTCAGTTACTGCAGTTACTCAGTTACTCAGTTACTCAGTGGCCATGCCTGCCTGCCACCACACTCTCCCCCACAATGCTCAGGGACTAACCCTCTCAAACTTAAATGCATGGGCACTAAAAGCAATAATAATTAGTAAGCAGGGCCTCTCTATGTCAAGGGCACCATCAATCACTCCAGCAAAGTGAGCCTACAGACTGGGATAGCGTGTATCTAAAATAACAACAACAACAAAAACATTATAAAAAACAAAAAATTCAATTTAAAAACAGGAACCAAAAAAGTTCTCAAAAGATAAAACACAAATGGTTGAGAAATACTTGAAGAAATAAATATCTTCAGCCATCCAGAAAACATAAATTAGAAGTACTTTGAGATTTCATCTACCCCAGTCAGAATATCCAAGATCAATAAAACAAATGACAGCTCAGGCTGGCAAGGATTCAGGGAAAGGGGAGCACTTATTCATGGTTAATGAGGTACAAACTTATACTGCAACTAAGGAAATCAATGTGCCAGTTCCTCAGAACCTCAAGAAACTATAAATAAATAGTTCTACCTCAAAATCCAGTTATGCAAGCAAGGCATGGTGGTGTAAACCTTGAATTCCAGCTCTCGGGAGGCACTCAATCTCTGTGAGTTTGAGGACAGCCTGGTTTACATCAAGTTTCAGGACAGCCAGAGCTACATAGAGAAGATGTATCTCAAAAAAAAAAAAATCCAGCTATACTGCTCTTAGGTATAAAGCAGTATATAGCGAAAGGATTCTGTGTCCTACACTACTAAAGATACATTCAAGTTCACTGCTGCTCTATTCATGACAGCCAGGAACTGCAAACAACCTAGATGTCCAGATGGATGGATAAAGAAAAGATGGTACATTTATATTACACAATGGAGTATTATTCAGCTGGTAAGAAAAATAAAATTATGAATTCACAGGTAAATAGAGCTAGGAAAAAAAAAATCACCCTGAGTAAAGCAACCCAGACCCCAAAAGACATCCATGCTTTCACTTATATGCTCATGTTAGTTTTTAAGCCTTCAGTATGCGATATGCATGCTCATTCCAAATAATGACAGAGGTTTGGTACCTAGTCACACCAAAAGGACTAGAGGGAGGACAGGATTTCCCAAGGAAGGGGAGATAGAATATAGCATTATGGGAAGGGGGGCCTGGGAGTAGAAAGTCACAGATGCCAGGGACCCAAGAGATTCCCAAGATGCAAAAGGGAGGACATTAGCCGAAATACCCAACAAAGGGGAGATAGAACCTGTGAAGACCATATCCAGTGGATAGGCACAGCCCCCAGTTGAGGGATGGGGCCACCCACTCACCTCAAAAATATTAATCCTGAATTCCTCATGTCAAAGGGAAATACAGGGATAAAGAGTGGAGTAGAGACTGAAGGAAAGGCCATTCCAGAGACTGCCCCACCTAGAGATACATCCTATCTGCAGACACCAAATCCAGACACTATTGCTAATGTCAAGAACCGCTTGCTGACAGGAACCTAGCATGACTGTCCCCTGAAAGGCTGTGCCAGAACCTGACCAATAGAGATGTGGATGCACACTGCCAACCATCAGACTGAGTGTGGAGACCCCAAGGAGAAATTAGGGCAAGGACTGACGGAGCTGAAGGGGTTTGCAACCCCATAGGACGAACAACAATATCAACCAACCAGACCCCCCCAAAGCTCCCAAGGACTAAACCACTAACCAAAGAGTACACATGGGGGTGGGGAGGCCCATGAGTTCAGCTGCTAGTAGAGGATTGCCTTATTGGGCATCACTGGGAGGGGAGCCCCTTTTTCCTGTGGAGGCTCAATGACCCAGGATAGGGGAATGCTAGAGCGCTGAGGCAGGAGTGATTGGGCTGGAGGTAGAGAACCCTCATAGAGGCAGGGTGAAGGGGAAGGGGATTGAGGTTTGTGAAGGGAAACTGGTAAGGGGGTAATATTTTAAATGTAAATAAATAAAATAACCAATAAAAAAGAATAGAATGCTATGAAGAGATAAAGAGGAAACTGAACTAGTAGGGTTAAACAAGGTAGGGATGGAAGGAAAGGTACAGGAGAAAATATGGGGAGGGATAACTAACACTAAAGGCCATTTGAAAAGGCATATTGAGATTTAATTATAGACACCTCCAAAAATTTATACATATAAAAGGAATCTAAATGAAGTCACCAAATAACAGAGGAACATTGCTCCAACTAGACATCTTGTGCCACCAAGTGCCAGAAATGGGTTACATCTTTTTTTTTTTTTTTTTTTTTTTTTTTTTGGTTTTTTTCAAGACAGGGTTTCTCTGTGTTCTGGCTGTCCTGGAACTCACTCTGTAGACCAGGTTGGCCTCGAACTCAGAAATCCACCTGCCTCTGCCTCCCAAGTGCTGGGATTAAAGGCGTGCGCCACCACCGCCCGGCAATGGGTTACATCTTGTTGAGCTGTTGGTTGCTCTCTACAACTGATGTAAAAGCCCCGCTGCTGAAGACAACACTCACATATGTCCTTAAACACAGAGAGGTCAGGCTGATGCCTAATTAGAAGCTTCACCCCTGCTGACTCAAGACAGTCACCACAGAGAGAAAAGATAAGATCGTAGGAGCAGAGGGTCAGGAGTCTGCTGTGAGTGTGTCTCCTAGTGATGTCAGAAGCTGCACCCATCACGTCTCACCACCACGACTGCCCAAGTGAGAGCTGAACAACGACAGCACTAAAGACATGCCAACGTGGACAAGAAAAAGCCCACAAGGCCTCAACCCTATACAAAGAACTACATGCAACTGAGGAAAACTGGAAGCAGGGGAGGTAGTCTTCCCTGGGAGGAGCTGAGAATGGGAGAGTGGTCCTCCCCAGGAGGAGCACACCAATCTGCTGTTCAGTGCTGAGGGGACGGCCCTGAAAACATACAAGCAACATTATATGGACTTAACAGAATTTATTTAGAATGTGTATGTATTTAGAAATATATATTTAGAATATATTTGCATTTATATGCATACATAAATGCAATAGCAATAAAAAGGAGGCGTTAATTTGAAGGATGGGGAGGGGTATATGGGTAGGCTGAGAAGGAGAAAAGGAAAGGAAAAATGTAATTATAATCTCAAAAATAAAAGATAAAAAGGTGGAAAGAGAGAAAAACATAGTTGGGTAAGTAAGGAGGTGGGAAGGGTCTGGGAGGAACAGGAAGAAAGAGAAAACATGAGTAAATTATATTGTATTGGGGGAGTGTTGTTTTCAGTAGAAAAGAAAAAAAGGGGCTAGAGGGCAAACCAATACAACTGTACTGACAGATGCCACCGTACCTCTGCTGAGAACACCAGGAGTAATCCAATGAGGGTGACTGAGAGCCTGGCCAAAGCTGCAAGCCACATGCCCAGCCACATCCCAAACAAGGCCCTTTCCTACACACAAGGGCCCTCTGCCCACACTGCCTGCCTGCCTGAATCTTGATTGTTCTCCAATGTTCCAAGTGTTAGAGGCTTGGACTCAGAGCAGCACAGTAGGTGGAGGTGAGACTCTGAAGGAAGGGGCAAGGGGGGGGGGGGGTGCTGTTACTGAAGGGGGATGTGGGACTGTGAATACAGGGTGAGCAGTCTGAGCTACCACTTGTTCCCTGCTATTGTCACATGTAATGTGTTAGAGCATGTGGCTTGCCCACAGAGGCTCAAAGCTCACAGTCTACTCAATCTTGGGTCAGAAACTCTAAAACTGTAATCTTTTAGAATCATCTCAAAGAGAACAGCAAGATGGTTCAGCAGTGGACAGTGTTTGCTGTCTCATCTGATGACCTGAGTTTAGTCACCAGAACCCATGTAGAAAAAAAAAAATAACAATTCCTGACCTCCACATACATGCCAGAAGACATACACAAGCACCCAAATATAGAACAGAACAACAAAACAAAAAACTCAAGGATTTCATTGAGCAGCCAAGGCTCCTGCCCTCAGCACCTCCTGCTGAAGTGAGGCAGCAGCTTCAATCCCATGTGGCCCTTCCTTCTAGCACCTCACTTCCTAGTCTATTGACTAGGCTCAGCCACCCACCACCTCCAAGAAGCCTTCTTGACCTCTCATTATTTCCGGCTTTCCCTGAAGCACACACGGTCATGAAACAACTCGGGTGTGAGCGCCTGGACCGTTTAGCCCTTCCTCATCAGACCCTGCTGCAGGCCTATGAGGCAACCCAGTGCCCACACTGCCTCCTCTTTCTACTAGTTCTTAAGGAAGCCTCCAATTGCATTCTGCTTCCAGGAGTGACACACAGAGAGGCTATGCTTGCAGTACCAGCTGCT
This sequence comes from Arvicanthis niloticus, assembly GCF_011762505.2. NCBI lineage: Eukaryota > Metazoa > Chordata > Mammalia > Rodentia > Muridae > Arvicanthis > Arvicanthis niloticus. The sequence goes on along the minus strand of NC_047658.1, from coordinate 108,129,509 downwards.
ACCCCACTTTTATCCCCTATCTACTGTCACTCTAGGTCCAGAGATGCCATGGAGAGACCAGTGTTATACCAAGTGAGGCAAGCCAGAGCCTCTCGTCTGAAGTCATGCACCTACCTGTTTCTTCTCTAAGATACTGTAGTTTCATGAAAGCAATATGCTGGACTACAACAATGGTTAAGTGTGCATGAGCCTCTCTGACTGACCAGAGTCCACTGGAAACCAACGCTGCATAGAGTTGATGACAGCTTAAACATTAACCTCTAATATGCCAGATGCCAAGAAAACCTAACCAGCAGCAACTACATGTTCAAAATATGAGAATATCTTGGTGAATAAATATTAGCTCACTGCCTGGCACAGATGACCACACCCTACACTGCCAGATGTCTACACTGGAAGGCTAGACAAGGAAGCTGATGCCAAGGAATCTTTTATCTAGTGTCTCACAGACACTCATGCAAGCCTGTCAGGCACTGAAAACCACCCAGCAACCATCCACTAGAATTCATGTCCCGAGTAGGGAGCAGACATGTATAGACAGCCCCTCGAGCTGCAGGACTCACAATTTCCTCGCGGATGGAGTAGTCAGCCGTTTCTAGGTAGCTCAGCATCTCAGCCACAATCTGCTGGGCATTGCTTCGGTCACACATGGCATAGAGTAGGTCCACTGCCCGCTGCCTCACGCTCACGTCTCGTTCCGTCTGAGAAAAAAGACAGCATCAGAGCCACTTCTACAAAGCACAGGTTGGTGGACAGTGGCTAATCCGTTATATGAGTCCAGGAGTCTGGCATCTATTTGATCTATAGGAGCTGTCTTGGGACACCCCACAGCACTGCCCCCATCAGGCAGGGTGCTGCCTTATCCCCAAACTCCTAACTGGGCCCCCTTATGATCTATATATGAGACCCAACATCTTAGAACACGTGGAACCCACACACAACACACAGCCCTGTCCCCTCATACTTGGTGCAATCAGAGTGACCCAGTTCTAGCTCTGTCTGTTCACTCGCTCTCCTCCCTAACCAGCTCTTCTGAGGACCACACTCAGGCCTACTCAGCAGGTCACTAAGGCCTCTCATTGTGTGGGCACAGACCAGCACCTTCCGCGTTACCTTGGAGCTGGTTCCAAGGTAGGTTCTTGAGTCCCTCTCCAGGTGGCAGAGGAGAGAAACCCCACACACAGTGCTTGAGAAGCATGGTGCAGCTGTCTTTAGCCCCCTGCAGTGAACAGTGCAGGATGCCCCAGTGCAGGACAGAGGGCACCTGATAAAGGTTAGAGAAGCTTGAGGTGAGAGTTGGCTTTGTGATGGAAGAGAACGACTGGAGCCCGACACCCAACCAGGACTAGAAGAATGCAGCCTCGTGTTCAAGACAGACACCAAAATGCCTGTTGATTTACATAAAAATACAGAGAAGGGCCAGACCTGCTTCACTACAGCTTAAGACTCACCAAGATGAAGGGTTTTACATGTATAGTTCACTAATGAGCTAACATGTAACATGGAAGTTAAGATGCAGGCACAGTAGACTGTGTGCCATGCCATGCCAGAGGAACACACTACCAAGGTCACTCTCACACTCAGAAGGAGGTAAGAGATCAGGTAACCTTAGCTAGGTACTGGAATTCTAATCCTTAAAAGAATCTAAGCCGGGCGGTGGTGGCGCACACCTTTAGTCCCAGCACTTGGGAGGCAGAGGCAGGCAGATTTCTGAATTTGAGGCTAGCCTGGTCTACAGAGTGAGTTCCAGGACAGCCAGGGCTATACAGAGAAACCCTGTTCGAAAAACCAAAAAAAAAAAAAAAAAAAGGGATCTAAAATCCTTGACAAGGAATTGTTTTGTAAAAGGTCCTAGAGATAAAAACAAAATATTTCATCTTTCTATCAAAGAAAATTATTTCTGTTTACTGATCTATACTATGTGGACTCGAAGCAGATGTCACATGAAATCATTCCATGAGACAGGAATGTACTCAGCTATCAGAGACACTCAGCTAAAGGTGCTCGGCTGGAGCTCTGTTCCCAGGTGCTGTCTTTGAGAACAGCAGGGCTGCACTGCAGGAAGATGGACAGCTTTCTCGCCCAACTGCTGCTTTCACCTCAAATGCCGGCAAGTAACAGGAGCTAGGCACTCTAGAATCCAAACAGCTTAAAGGGACTCATCTTCCTCCTAGTCTTCCGGCCTCCACATGAAGGCAGCCACACATGACCAACAAGGAGCACACCTTCAAGGCATTGATGACAGTCTCAATGTGGGTCTTGACGGCTTCGTGAGAAAACTCAGAGCTGGCCAGTGTGCACATGCTCTCCAGAGCCAGGTAGCGCAGGTTCGTCTCCCGGTGCTGCAGGAACTGGCCCAGTTGGTTGCAGGCGCGGACAAGCAAGTTTGGCTCACTGCAAGGAGCAGAGGACATGGTAAGGAGGGGAAAGTAGTCAGGGAGGGCTGTGAGCTACAAAAGAGGACACAGTAAGAAAGAGAGGAGTGGCGAGAAGGCAGTGCGGTGTTGAGAAGAGGCGGTACTTAAGGACAGATGCAGTAAGGCAGGTCCAGGAAGGAAGGCTTGGTAAAGACTGTGTGCCGGAAGGATGCTTGGTAAGGAGGCAGGAGAGTAAGAAGTGCAGTGTGAAGTGACTGAGGACGGGGTGCAGTGAAGAGGAGCTGCAGTGAGGAAGGGGTAACTTTTTAATGAATCTGCAGGGTCTCCTTTACTCCAGAGTGGACTCTGGAAAGCTCTGGTGGGCCAAGGCTTCACTTTCTTTTGTTGTATCCAGGAAAGTGAATTGGACAGCAGCCAGCCTGGAGCAAGGCTGTGCAGGAAACTGGACCAGGCTAAGGCAGACAGTGAGTGACGAGGGCTATGAATGTGGAACACGGGCTAAACCGTCATAATTCCTTCTTACGTACATTTCTTACTATGCTCTCCCTCACATCGCAAGTTTTGTTTTTTAACAGTTCATTTTCAACCCTGCTCCAGTTTGACAGACTGCTTTTTGTCACAGCAACATTTATCTAAATGATGGAGCAAAAACAGCTGGTTCCAAACAGGCTAGAGTTCTGTCTGCCACAGCCCTGCTCCTGAGCCTCATGCCTCTTGCAGAAACCCAGAGAGCAGTAGCACCAGCATACATAAGGGCACACAACCAGGACTGAGCATAAAAGAGCAGAAGCAAGATGCCTGCACTGTGTACAACCACTGTCTGTGACCCAACCATGGCCCTGTACAGAAGCTGGGAGTCATCACTACCACTGCCCCAGGAGACCCCAGAATACTCGAGTATTGCCTCCCTGAGCAGCAAATCACATGGGTGTCCCTTCCTTTCAGAGAAGATTCTTGTAATACTCAGAAGCAAAAAAGCAGCTCTACGGAACATGACATAGCTATAAAAGTATCTAGTGGTAATGTCCTGGGGCCAGTGAGTGCACATGAGCTCAAGAAGCAAGAGGAGTACAGACCAAGGCTCGGGGAGAGGCACCTGTCAGCATCTGCACACACAACAGACACCAAGTGCCAGCCTCCTTCTGCTGTCTCTGAGAGGGGTGCGCTGCTAACAGGGCTCACCTGTCGTGGTGGATGATCAGGCTGATGGCCTCAAACAGCACGGCGTTCTTGGCATTTGAATGCTGGACCTTCTTAGACTTGGGTGGCTCCTGGGCCTTGTTCAGGATGGTCTCCAAGCACTCAGTCAGGCGGCCGCGCACCGCAGGGTCTTCTGGGCAAGACACACCTGTCGGCTGGGCTCCTAGGCACTCATCCCACCAGCCCCACCCCACACCTGGGCAGGAGGCTTCCGTCATGCTGCTTGTCCTAGGGGTGCCTTTGACAATTGTTCTCAGCTGCAGATATGTCTGGGAGCATTTGTAAATTGTCATGGGACAGCTCCCTGTTCCAGTGTCATAAACACGAGGTGGGGATGGAGCAGTGTGGTCACTACACCTGCTTCTAATTCAGATGGCACAAAGTCCTCCCACTGAGACAGAATGTGTCAGTCATAAAATCCAAGAATTATGGACAAAGCATCCAAGGAGCTTCAGAGACAAGAAGGCTTTGTTCTGTTATCAGCCCCAGAAATAGAGGAAATATAAAGCAACACAAAGAGAAAGAAAAATTTTAATTTGGTTCAAAGCAGAAGGAGAAGACGATGAGCAAAAAAACTAAAGCCAGCCATGGTGGTACACACCTGTATGAAAGCACTTAGAAGGCAGAGGCAGGAGGATTAGGAGTTACTATATAGTAAGTTCAAGGCCAGACTAAGTTACATAAGACCCTGCCTCATTAAAAACAAAAAGGGCCAGTGAGACAGCTCAGTGGATAAAGGCTTTTGCCATCAAGTATAATGATTTGAATTCAATCCTCAGAAACTACATGTGGAAGGAAGAAGCAACCCCACAGGCTGCCCTCTGACCTCCACACGCACGCTGTGGCACAGCACCCACAGCGCATGCACGCACAGTACGGGTAAACGCTCTTAAAACAAAAACCAGTTACAGTGGTGGGAGCCTGCTATCCCAGCACTTGGGAGGTTGAGGCAGGAGGATTATAGTGAATTCCAGGACAGTGTAGGCTGTATAATAAGAAACTATTAATAATAAACAAACGAACAAACAAACAAATGTATTTTAAAAGAAGAGGAGGAGGAGAGAACAGATCCAAGACTCCCAATGAACTTTGTGTGTGATACTCAAGTAGCTGCGTGTGGATATATGTGCATGTGTGAGGGGACAGAGGTTGGCCTCGGGTGCCATTCCTCAGGAGCCACCCACACCCACATTTTTAAGACAGCGTCTCTGACTGGGACATGAGACTTGTAGTAGCTCACATTAGACCCTCCATATCTGCCTCTCTGTACTGGAGAATGCCTGGGTTTCCATGCTGGTGCTTTAGATTGAACGCAGGTCCTTGAGGCCGCCATGCCAACAGTTCACTAACTTGACCTCTCTCTGAAACACCTCCTAATAATAAACTTTTAAACCTAATAAACAGTGACTTTAACCAACTACAGAAATAAAGTACAGAAATTCTTCAGAAATAAACCTGAAGAATCTCAGGTGAACTGAATCTGTGACCATGGAGGAGATGCTGCAGTGACCATGGAGTAGATGCTGCAGGGAGCACTGAGGAAGCAGGTGTGGGAATGTCACTTGTGGGCAGTGCTACAAGAACACCTAGAAGGACTTCGGGGAACATTACCTGGGGGTGGGTAGCATTGCAGCAGTCTAAGAAGTTTGACTGACAGCCAAGGAGCTGGGACAAAGTAGTAAGTATAATCCTGAAGATCTGTTGATGCAGACGTCACAATCTGTAAAACAGGTGAGTAAGCAGCTGTCCTCAGAAAACTCCATAGGGACCTACAGAAAAACCACACTGGCCAGGCAGTGGTGGCACAAGCCTTTAATTCCAGCACTTGGGAGGCAGAGGCAGGCAGATTTCTGAGTTCGAGGCCAGCCTGGTCTACAGAGTGAGTTCCAGGACAGCCAGGGCTACACAGAGAAACCCTGTCTCGAAAAAAACAAGAAAGAGAGAAAGAAAGAAAGAAAGAAAGAAAGAAAGAAAGAAAGAAAGAAAGAAAGAAAGAAAGAAAGAAAGAAAGAAAGAAAGAGGGAGGGAGGGGAGAGAGAGAGAGAGGGAGAGAGGGAGAGAGGGAGAGAGAGAGAGAGAGAGAGAGAGAGAGAGAGAGAGAGAGAGAGAGAGGAGAGATATCACACTGGCTCCCTGGGTCATACCTCTGAGAACAAAAGTCTTCAGGTGTTAGTTATATCCAATACTGCTTCCTGTCTCCCCTCAAAGAGAAGCTGGCATGGCCACATAGCCTCACACTGAAAGGACTATGCACCCCCTTCAGGGACAGACACATACAAATGCTGCCAGGTCTATAGTGCCCTGAGGCACAGAAGACCAAGGCTGCTTCCAAGCAACAGACATAGCAACCATCCCTTAGTATTAGACACTGACAGCTGAAGAAGGAGTCAGTCTTTTTTCTTCATGGGCTGGAAAATAAACATTCTGACCCACACCCCAAAGCCCCTAGCCTAGGCTGAGTATACTGAGCCAGACAGCACTTGCTCTACTTACAATCTCTACCTCCTAATTCAATATGGCCCCCAGCCTAGCTATGACCACAGCTGCCACATGCCCTCAGCACACAGCCCCATGTCCTCTCCACCTCATTTTGTTTTGTTTTTTGAGACAGCATTGCTCTGTGCTACAACCCCAGCTGTCCTGGAACTCACTTTATAGTCCAGACTAGAGATCCATCTACCTCTATCTCCCAAGTGCTAGGATCAAAGGCCTGCATCACCATGCCCAGCAGCTTGTTACTTCTTATTGTAGGGACTCAGCATTACTCCCTCCCTAAAAGTGTGCCTGTGTATTCCTTCAGCCATAAGCGAGCACATTCTAGAAAGCTCATCCTGATGAGACTAGCCTGGACTCAGGTTGTGGACAGCCCTGCCACGGGTAGCAGAGTCAGGAAAGAACTAGACAGGGAAAGAAGTGGACAGCAAACAGCCAAGCCAGGCAAAAACAAGCCCCACACCATCTTTGGAAAATGCAGAGACAGGCCCAATATGATGTGTCTTTCCTATGTGTACTTTCCAGCTACATCTTGCTCAGAGAGAAAACTGCAGCTTTAAATGCATTTATTTACAACAGAAAGGCAAGGAAAACTCTAAATGTTTATGAAGAAAGACAACAAGAAGGCATAAACAGGAACGAAGTAGGAGAATACAATAGAGAAGTATTAAAAAGAGACTTGGCAAGTCTTAGTGCAGTCAACAGCACACACCTCAGAGTAGGGAACTAGAGGCCTAGACACAGGCTCAGGGTTCAATCCCAACACTGCCTGGGGGAGAGGGGGGGAGAAGGCAACAAAAAAGTGGACCTTGCCTCTTGTGCAGATGAGCAATTAAAAGATGCCCCACTTCTTATCACTAGGAAAATGCAGATCAAGACCGAGGGACACACCCTACACCTGTGATGAAACCACCAACAAAAGCAAGCATGCCTGTACACTAGCATGGTAGTGCACACCTATAATCCCAGCACTTGGGAAGGGGAGAGGATCTCAAGACCAGTGTAGGCTACAGAGCAAACCCTTGTCTCAAAAAAAGGGAGACATCCTGAACCGCTATAGATGGGAGGAGCTACTAGAGTCAGCTCGGTGTTCAGGAGCAGTGCTGCTCTTCCAGAGGACCAAACTCAGTTCCCAGCATCCATACCAGGCAGCTCACAACTATCTGTAACTCCAGGAAACCTGATGCCTCTGTGCTGATGTGTACATACCCATGTGCAGACAGATACATAGTTAAAATAAAAATAAGACCTTTTTAAAAATGCAAGAGAACCAACTCCTAAAGTTTGTCTCGCCTCCATGAGTCATGATGTGCACACACATACCCAGTGAGACACTGGTGAGGATGTGAAAAAATTAGATCCTTTGTGTACTGTGGATAGAGATGTAGAATAGCGTGGGTGCTGTGCAAACAGTCTGTCAGTTCCTTTACAAAAATGAAATTAGCATATAGTCCAGCAATCCTACTCCCAAAAAACAAAGAAGCATCTAGAGGAGACATTTACATAGCCACAATGACCTCAGCACTATCCACAGCAACCAAGATATGGAAGTAGACCAAGGCTGAGGCGTTAGCAAAATACATATGAGACAAAATTATTCATCTCTCAGAGCTGAAGGGATGGTTTGGTGGGTAAGAGGACATACTGTTTTTCCAGAGGACCTGAGTTCAGTTCCCAACAGCCATGTTTGGTGGCTCATAACTGCCTATAATTACAGCTGCTAGGGATCCATCTCTCTCTTTGGCCTCAATAAGCACATGTGCATACAAATGTACACACATACACACACAAGTAATAATAAATACATCTTAATAGGTAAAGATTATTCAGCCCTAGGAAGAAAAAAAAATTACTGAGAAGTCTAACAACACAGGTGGACCCTAAGGCATTATGTTTAATGAAATAAAACCATGTGATTCTGCTTGTAGTTAGTGCTGACGTCAGAGACAGTCATGTAGAAGGTGTCAGGGGTTGGTGAGAACAGGTGGGACATTATCAGTGTTTGATGAGGACAGTTTCAGGTTTACAAGGTGAAAAGAGACATAGAGAGCCAGAGAAAAGGCCCAAGGGGTAAATGTGCCTACAGTTAAGCCTACTGACCTGAGTTTGATCCATGGAACCCACATGGAAGAGGAGAACTGACAGCCACAAGCTGACCTCTGACTTCCACATGCATGCCATGACAACACATGCTCACATGTATGCATGAATACATACATACTAAAAAACAAAGTTGAAGCAACAGACATAGCTTATGGATCTACGTAATACCAATGAACTATACATTTTAAAAAGACAAATAGATTTTAAATTATGTGTAATCCACTAAAATTTTTATTTCTGAGACAGGGTCTCACTATGTAACCCTAGCTGTCCTTGAACTCACAGAGCTCCACCTGCCTCTGCCTCCCAAATTCTAGGATTAAAGTAGGTGCCACCAAAAACCTGGCCAAAAAAAAAGGGGTTTTTTTTTGTTTCATTTAGTTGCATAAGATAATAATATAATAGTTAAAGTCCAAATTGTAGACTAGTTATATAGCTCAGCAGTGGCACTATATCTTAAAAATCTTAAATTTTACAAAGCTACAAAAGCCTTCAGAGACACTTTGTTTGCAAAGGACTCTGGGGATAGAGAGCAGAGACACAATTGACTTGTGTGAGACAACAGGTGTGGCAAAGCTCCAGAGAACAGTGTGGGGAGAGCAGAACAGTTTCCAGTGTAGTCCAGTGTTGGGCTCCTCATATCAGAACAGTGCCAGCTGTGCCACTTAGATGTGGCCTCAGAGCAGCTGGCTTCACAAGCAGGATTTAGCATTCTGACCAAAGGAGGCTCAGCAACTTAAAGTCTCTGACCAGAAGAGTCTGCAAAACAGTGAATGGCCAGCACTAGCAATATACCTAGCCATGGAGGAAGGACTGTCAGTTGAAGGCCAGTCTGGGCTACAAAATGAAAGTCTGTCTCAAAGCAGCAAGAAAGCCAAATAGCATGTCACACCAACTACGTACAAATCAAGGAAGGCCATATATACCCACTACCTTTGAAGAACAGCAAAGGATAAGTACTGGCAAATTGTATGTTCCAATCCAATGCAGCCAACAGTGCCAATCCATATAAATGCTCCCCAGGCTCAATGGATTACCAGGACATATCACAACGACATATAAGTCTAAGAGGCTAACTTAAGGCCATTCAGGCAAGACCAGCGCAGGGCAACACTGCTGCCGGTGTAACAGCGACTACTGTAGAAGCCACTGAAGACCTTACAGCCTAAGCCATGCCAGCCCACTGCTACCAACATTTCACACATATGTATGTAGACCATGAGACACCCTGGGCGGCTCAGAGCCAGTCACTGATGATTGCAAGCAGAAAGGAACAAAGGCTTGAGAGAACAGGGATGACTACACTGCATTCCATCTGCAGAATCAGAAAAGCAGCAACAGCTACTCCAAACAAAAGTGAAGGGTTCACACACAAGGCTGCCAGAAAGACACATACAAAATAAACATGCCACACAGACTGCTAACAAAATCCAAGACACAAAACCAGGGCCAGTCATAGCTGCAGTGAAAGTGAGTGGGGAGTACACCAGCCAGTTGGGTGTCTCCTTTAGGAGAGGGGACAAAAGAACACTTGGCAGTGGCAACTGTCCCTCAATGAGCACACTGGATAGGGCAGGGAGCTTCTCAACTAACAGAGAAAGAAACATGTCAAGGACTGGCAAAGGCAAACTTTAATTTTATTAAATTAATTAAATTAATGAATGTATATGGTGCATGCCAGAAGAGGGCATCAGATCCCATTACAGGTGGTTGTGAGCCACCATGTGGTTGTTGGGACTTGAACTCAGGACTCTGGAAGAGCAGCCAGCACTCTTAACCTGAGCCATCTCTCCAGCCCCAGGCAGAGGCAATTTTTATTCTGGAATTTACAGTGTGGGCCAAATATCTTGCTTCTAAATGCAAAGTGATAATTCAGTCAAGCAATGCAAATCAAATCTACCCTGCTGTCTGCCCCCACCATGGACTTACTCTGCTCAGTCGAGAGACAGCTAGAGAGACAGAGGTTTTGAACTCCTCAGGATTCTTCTGGGCCAGTGTGGTGATGAGGCTAGTTGCAGCAGTCACTACACCCTGAAAGACAAAGACTCTAATCAGCAGGCCCACAGGCACCACAGATGACAATACATATAAAGTACACCCTATGGTACATAACACCTGGTCCCCAGGCCTGCTCTGACTGACCCATGAGGTTTACAAAATTGAAGCAGGACATACTGGCTCTTTCTGGGTCTAGCTTCTCTCTGGAAACTGGAAATCTAGTCCAGCTTGGCCATGGTATGTGCAGGCAAAGAAGGCTGCAACTGGGAAGTTTGAGATCCTTATTTTCTATTTGTCACCTGTGTACCTCTGTCCCCATCTACTCTGGTTGTCTTCAATCACTGTGCCTACTATAGTGGAAGACAAAACTTTCCAACTTACTTGAATCTTCACAATCTTGCTGTGTCTTAACTTAGATAGGACCCAGCTCCAGGGCTGGAGCCTGCTTCCCTGCAGAGTCCCCACAGACTGCCTGGACTCAGATGGAAGCAGCTCAGACCCCAGTGCAGCATGGGGTCTTAGATCTACCACTGTCCCAGGATAACAAATAGCTCTTTCCAGTACATGTCTCTTGAAAGATTTTGGTTAAATAAAGGAATCTCTAGCCTAGCAGTATGGCACATCTGTAATCAAGAGTATTTTAGTGGAAGAGGCTGAAATGTTATTTCAAGGCTAGTCCTGGCTATATGGCAAGATACTGGTTCAAAACCAAAAGTAAATTCCATGAGGTTGGGAGTCAGGAGCTACTGGATTCCTAACATTTGGAATAGGCCAAACAATCAAGATTACAGCTACTCAAGCTATGTGCACATACGTAAGTAATTGCTGGCTGGTCATTTGTCATCCTTCCACATCATGGTTTGCTCATCTTCTGTGAAGATGAGGAAGCACACTGTGGTGCAGCAGCATATGGAGTCAGGTATCCTCTGGCTCCAGGTAGATATAGGGCAATTCTAGCCTTTTACTCCCTCTCTAAATCTCTTCCCCAAAGATCTCAGTCCTCAGAGCTCTAGGTCATCTGCTCCACCTAACCCCTGTTATGGACTGAGTCCTTCCTCCCTACCATATATTACTCTGCTGATGGCTTCTGTGTTTTCCTGATCTCATCTCCAGGTCAGTGTGTAATTCCAGGTCTTGGAATTACACACTGTTCTCAGAAGAGACCACCAAGCTCACTTATATAAGCAAACATCTAACACCACAGAGTCCCTAGGCATGAGGCTGGGAGAGCAGTGTCTCAGGCTGCCTACACTGGCAAAGCTGAGCATGGGTTTGGAGCAGCTAAAAGGAGAGCATGCTCGGCTACTAAGGAAAGCCTGTGGGTCTGAACGTGATGCCCTGACCTTTCCTACTTTGAACTAAGTTTCTGTCACAAGGCAAGATGCGATCAAAATAATGTAATGTGAAAAAGCAAAAGCAACTAAGAAACTGAGGTCACAGCATCAGTATCCAAAGAAAGGCAGTGTCCTGGCACCAAAGACCCAGCCTTGCTATCTGGAAATGACTTGATGCCACAGCCAAACTGAATACAAGCACTGCTCAATGCTTCTCACAACTGATTCACCTGCACATTGGTGTGATACCCAACTCTTACAGCCTCTGAAAACCTGGTTTAAGTCTGGCACAGTATGACTACGAGAATCTTTATCTTTTTGAGCTGTGGATTTTTCAGCTATAAAACTGGAAAATTCTGACTATTTACAATTTACAAAGTCTACTAATGGTGAGCTACCATTTATCTGATACAGCTGATAACTTCCAGCAATATCCTCTGACCCCCAGGTAGTACTTACACTTCAGGTCTAAATGCTCAGGGACCACTCACAAAGCAACATTACTGGCTCCCTCCAGGCCTTCTGCCTTCTCTGCACTCCCTTCAAGATCTATTCCAACTATCTCAACAAGCACAGGAAGTCACAGTACAGGAACAGCTGTCACTCCACACTAATATGTCGAATGCAAGCCCCATGTACTGCTGCCTAGATGTGCATCTAACAATCTTTTAGCTTTCACAGCAGAGGTAGGGGTAACTATCTAACATACTTGCCTGACCCCGGCCAGATCATCAGACTCACTTGCTCAACAGTCTAAGCAGCAGAGGTCACGGTTCGAAGCTGCTTCCCACCCAGCTGAGCAGCCATACTCACCAAATCGCAGACCTTTCAGTCTTCTATAAAATAGGTAATTTAGTAAGACTTACACACTGGAGCTTAGCCAAAGGTGGAATACACACATCATAGCCCTACACAAGGGACACAGGAGCTGAGTAGGAATCACCCTGCTAGATGGAACCCCTTGGTTCGGAACTACCTTGCTGCAGGGAGATGCTGCAGGAGACAGAGCATCACCTTCATCATCCTGAGACTCTTGATGGACCATTTCTACAATGCTCTTCTGGAAAGGTTACTGGGTGATTAAGAATGGAATGAAAGTCAGATACTTACCAAGTGCTGGTCATTGAGGAGGTGTACCACACGGGATGTCCAGTCACCCATGGGAACTAAGTCAGGTGATGTCCTGTACAGGCGCAACAAGCACAGGGCTGCGCTCTGCTTCACACTATCCATGGTATCTCTAGAAAACAGACATCCTCAGTCACTCAGGAGAATGGAGGCTTCTCCAGGTACCACAAGCTAAGCCAAGAAGAGAATGGATCTATGTGGGGAGCACATGAAGTTCACCAGGAGACCAGGAAGGCCTACACAGCCCAACATGCTAGACCTTCACAGGTGACTCTGAAGGACACATTTCAAGCAGGACACCAACCCACAGGCAAAAGCCTGCAGTATTTGTTGTCTGGCTTCCAAAGGCATCAAATTCTCATCTCCCTCCTGAACACTGAATACAAATGGACTATGGAGGCAAGTCATGTCAATGATGCTCCTCTCTGAACCATAGGCTGACCCCAACCCCACCCCAAGTCGTTACAACAGGAACAGGATGGAGTCCCGAAATACAAGTGGGTTCTTCTCTTGCCTATAAAATGAGTCCTGCTCCTCACACTTCACCCTGCTCCACTATGCTGAGGAAATAGGCTCAAGTCGTCTTGTGCTGGTGAGAAGTGGGTCTCTTTCTTTTGTTTTGGATTTTTGATGTTATTTGATACAGGGTATCATCATGTATCATACATTCATCTCAAACTCCATTCTCCTGTCTCAACCTCCAGAATGCTAAGACTACAAGTATAAGTCATCATGTCCAAATCTAACTATAAAGTCTAAGAAAAAGCACGTTGTGTCCTAGCCCAGCCTGCAGCTTCGCATAAGCACCTACATGCAGATGCTGCACTCCTTTCCTCACCTCACACACACACACCACACACACACACACCTACCTCACACATGCACCTCACACATACACCTCACACACACTTCACACACACACACACATACCTACCTCACACATGCACCTCACACATACCTCACACACACACCTCACACACACTTCACATACACACACCTCAAACACACCCCTTACACACACACCTCACATACACACACCTCACACACACCCCTCACACACAGCTGCTGCCTTCCAGCCAAAGTGTGCATGCGAGGCCCTGAGGCAGCCTCTGGCGTCAGGGAGTGCTGTCCTCTCTCTCTTCCCTTTCCAAGGCCACACAGGCCAGAAGAACAAAGCTGTAGGTAAATGCAGACACCAAGCAGGGAGGCAGCTGTTTCCAGTTCTGTTGAAGACAGGAGCTCTGGGGGTTCCTTCACCCTACTAGACCCTACCAAGAAGTAGGAAAGAGGCTAGGTATGATGACACATGTCTTTAATACTGGCATTCAGGGGGTAGAAGCAGAATGATCTCTGTGAGTTCCTGGAAAAAGGAGACTATAGACTGAGAACCTCTTTCAAAAATAGTCAAAGAAACAGTGGAGGGAAAACAAAACAACAACAACAACAACAACAAAAAAAAAAAAAAAAAAAAAACAGTGGGGGAGAGGGGAACAAAACAAACAGGCTGACTAAAAGATGTTAGTTGCAGGAGGCCGTGTCAGAACATCCCCATGGAAACCAACTGGAAAGCCAGCCATAATGGCGCATGCCTTTAATCCCAGAACTTGGGAGACAGAGGCAGATAGATCTCTGTGACTCTGAGGCCAGCCTGGTCTTCATAGTGAGATCTAGGGACGGCCAAAGCTCCATAGTGAAACCTTGTGTCAGGAGGGGTGTGTGTAGAGAACCAGCTGGAATCCTTAAGGCACTAAAGTGGGAAATATATCTGTTGTGAGAAGAAAGAGAAGGACCTGTGGACCAGGACACTGAACCAGGAGGCCATCTCCTCTTATTTCCAGGCTGATGTTAACAGACAACTCAGAGAAAAGGAGCAAGCACTTGCCATCCCAGAGGTAAGGACATAGAGCACCTTTATAAATCCACTTGGCCCAGAGCAGCCTCAGCTGTCGAGGTATTATTTCTGATCCTCTACTGTGTCTGAGGCACCAATGTCACCACCCTCCCCAGCCTGACATCCTGACTGCTGACAGGACCACTCCACCATCTACAGCCACTGGCCTCCCATCTCAGACGCCACACTAACCAGCACCTTACAACCATGGTGCTCAGACACCACTCACAGAATCACCTCGTGCTCAGTGGGATTCCATCACTCAATTAAAGGGTGCATGGTAAGCTTTGCCCATGAACTGTCCCTATAGCCCAACATGCTCTAAATGGCAGATATCACCTGTCTCCTGCTAAAGAACCTTTACTCAGCACTGGGCCTTGTGGTCACTCTGCATGTACTCTTATGTAGTTCAGGAAATATTCCTGTTCCTCCAATGCTTTTCAAGGATCACCCTATCTGCACTTCCTCCATTAGACCAGCTCTGTGGTAATGCCAGAAGGGAACAATGTAACAGAGACATCTGAGCCAGGATTCCTGATGGAGCACAGCAGGCAACACTCAGGTGTCCTATCACAGGACTTCATAGTGACTACTAGAGACCATGGCCAGGGAGGCCTTGCTAGGCGCTCACACTTGCATCCTGCCCAACTTTCTTCCTCTCTGGTCTGAACTCTAGCCCTTCCTCTATCCCAACAACCACTGTGATCTGCTACCTCAAATACCCCAGTATTCTCTAGGATTTCTGCTTACAGTCTACAATAATAAGCCTTTGAATTTCCCACTGCCACTCAGCTCTGTAATGCTTCTTTCTCTTCATCAATATCCTGTGGCCCACATCTATATTTTTGAACCTGTTTCCACAGGACAGTTCTCTCCAGTCTGGATCCTCTACCTGCTTGTGCTCCACATTGCTCAAGGTTGAGGGGCCAGGACTGGCTTAAAGCTCCTGTACCAGAGCACAGTGATAGAGACCTGTAGTATTTTCTGCTTTGTGCCTGTGCCATGCATAGGACATTGTAGCATCTTTGGCCTCTGCCTACTAGATGACAGGGGAAGGCACCTATAAAAATGGTAAATTCACCAAGTCTTTATTCTGTGTCAGCCCACCCATTTTCCTCCCAGATTGCTGACTACCTATATTCCAGCTTCATAGTAACAGAGGGCTGCAGCCATTGCTCCTAGGGCCTTGACATCCCGTCCAGTTCATTAACAACTGTGCTGTCTGTCCTGTCTCCTGGACCATGATAAGTGTAACCACTATGTCTGTGGACTGGCTACACAACAGCATAAAGCATGACAAGACAGAAGAAGCTGGCCTCGACTCTGCCAACCCTGAGACCCAAAAAGCCCAGGGCTGCTTCAAACTCTTCCAGAACAACCCCTTAACACCACTTGACAGCTCTCCAAATGAACTGAGGGGAAAAATGATGAAGAATTCTCAATATACAAGGGCTTGGCCTTTGCTCCAATGCTTCTAGGCAGGAGATTAGGCTCAGGATTATACCAAACAACTTTGTTTCTTTCTCCCTGTAGTCCTGTCTAGGCTGGCAGGCTAGGAAGGGTTTGCTTCTATGATTAGGTCTCAGTGGTCACAGGGAAAGAGTCTGTGACTCTGACCTCTACAGCAGGACTCCCTGACATCCCTCACTACACACAGTGGAGTGTGTTTACATGAAGTGCATACTGCCCATCCACAGCACCCAGATACATACCCCGCCACGAGAATCTTGGGGATCTCTCCAGCGAAGGCCTC
The DNA here is from genome assembly GCF_011762505.2 of Arvicanthis niloticus. Classification (NCBI taxonomy): domain Eukaryota; kingdom Metazoa; phylum Chordata; class Mammalia; order Rodentia; family Muridae; genus Arvicanthis; species Arvicanthis niloticus. The sequence goes on along the minus strand of NC_047658.1, from coordinate 108,113,231 downwards.
CGCCATCTCACGACTACCCACATTGGCAATGCAGTGCAGGGCAAGGCCCATAAACGTAGGATTGCGGCTGGCCAGGTCATTCTTGATGGCATTGTTAATCAACCGGATCAGTTCACTGTTCGAGTTCACCAATACAGAGATGAAAAGGTAGCCCTGTATTTCCAGAAGGCAGGGACAAAAAGCTTATGACAAGACACCTAAACAAACAATGCATAGAGAAAAAAGCCTGGAAAACCTCTAGTACCATCCCAATGGGTGCCACAGACAGAGATTCATGCCTGAAGGCAGCCAACATTTGGACAATGTACCAGTGAACGGCACTTTTGTACTATCCAGCACTGATGCAGCATTCCCACTAAAATATGTGCAAAGTCAGAGGCACAAGGAAACCAAACCACTTAGTCCTTCCGCAAATCTCATTTCCTCTCAGTTGCTCACACATCTGTGTTCAGATGCCACACCATCTTCATGTCAGGATAGGAGGGGGCTGTCATGGCAAGAACCAAGCCTGGCACCACTCACTAATGAATATGTCTATCTGTCTAAAATCTAGTTTACTGCTAGCCACTCCTCTCTCAGGTTTATCCCCATTGTCACCTCACTATCTGTTCAAACCCAGTCTCATATCACCATTCTATCACTTACAAGGTGAGAATGTGGAGCCTGAAAATAGAAAAGGCTAATTTTCTTAACAAAAAAAATCCTAAGATATTTGGCTTATTTTTTAATTTCTGTAAGTTAAATTTTTAACCAAAAGAGAAAGCTGTTGCCGGGCAGTGGTGGCACACGCCTTTAATCCCAGCACTTGGGAGGCAGAGGCAGGTGGATTTCTGAGTCCGAGGCTACAGAGTGAGTTCCAGGACAGTCAGGGATACACAGAGAAACTCTGTCTCAAAAAACGGGGGGTGGGGGGGGGGCTGTTATTGACAGACAAACACCCTTACTATAACAGAATGCAGAGCTGAAACTCCAAACCTAAGCAAGTCTGAGCAGCCTGCAAAGAAGAGACAGCACCTTCTCTGGCTTTATTTCTTGCCCCTGTGGGCATAGATCCTGTTTCAAGCAGTCATGCATAAGTCACTGTACTCACTAACAAGACCTTGTGAAAAGAAGGCACTAAGGCTGTGGGCAACAGACACAGATGTGTGAGCAAAGAAAATCTACCAGCCTAAGCCAACAGAAAGCAGCAGTGGGAAGAGAGCGACCCCATCAAAGTCTATCCTGGGCATCACTGGTCCTCAGAAGCAAAGAACTAGGTTGGAATGGTCGTAGCTACAAGGTACCAGCACCAGGCAGTAACACAGGCCAGATAAACAGGTGGTTGGTATGCAACAGAGAGGAAGGAGGAGTCTGCAAACTGCACACAGGGCACACCACCCTGCCCCTCAACCATACTCACAATCTGCTTTTCCGTGTATCTGTTTGAGCTCAGAAGATTCACAGCTTCCATGTGTCCAAAGTCAATGTCATGACCAAGGAGAAAGATGAAAAGCAACTTGCAGACATACTTCTTTTTACTGTAGCCATCAAGAGCCTTGTCACCTACAGAAAAGGTGAATAAAAGGTTTACATCCAGTAGTCAAGGTGAGGAAGGCAGAGATTGTAGTAAACGCCTCAAAGAGGGCACAGTAACAGATTGTAGTAAACGCCTCAAAGAGGGCACAGGCCTCTAGCCAGACATGCAGCTACACTCACAGGTAAAGCAGCTGTTGTACTTGGTAAGTGTGGTACACACCACAATCCAGAATACATGGCAGTCAGTGCTCTGTAGCCAAAAATACCTGCTAGTGCCTGTTTGCCAGTGGGGCCTTGACCCCTCTCAACCTGCCTTGGCCCCAAAAGCCCTGAAGAGATAGATCTGCAAGCTCTGCACAAGTCATCAAGCTAATCCTTTAAACACGCTTACTGCCTTAGGCAGATACTTACTATAAATTATCTTCCATTTCACAACAGTTATAGGGCAAATCACCTAGCCATAAAACCACACACACCGTCCAGAAACTGTGGCATGGCTAAACTCCTTCTTAATCACAGCAAAGCAGGTTCAACATGGAACTTACTATACAGCACAAAGCTCCACGTCTAACCAAGAGCCATCAGCACTGGCACATCCATTTAAAGCACAAGAATATTCCTGAGCCATCCTGCAGCAGTAAGGAGGGAATGCTGGCACATACTCTTCTCCCTAGGCTAGGTCTTCTGGTGACACCAAGTCAGTAGAACATATGTACGGTCTAAACTGCCATCCAAGAGGCTTCACCCAGGAACTGACAGAAACAGACTCGGGGACCCACAGCCAAACATTAGGCAGAGCTTAGGGAATCCTGAGAAGTGGGAGAGGAAGGATTGTAGGAGCCAGTGGGGTCAAGGATACCACAAGAAAACCCATAGAATCAACCAATCTGAGCCCATAGGGGTTCACAGTGTCTGAACTGCCAATCATGGAGTCTGCATGGGACTAATGAGGCTTTCTGCATATATGTCACAGTTGTATAGTTTGGTCTTCTGGTGGGACTCCTAACAGTAGGCACAGGAGCTGTCTCTGACTCTGCTACCTGCCCTTAAGATCCTTTTCCCCCTACTGGGTTGCCTTGTCTAGCCTTAAAAGAAAAGAAAATGCCTGGTCTTACTGCAACTTGATATGCCATGGTTGGTTAATATCCATGAAGAGCAGCCCTTTTCTGAAAGGAAATGGAGAAAGAGTAGATGAGCGTCTCGGGTGGGGCTGGGAGGAGAGAAGGGAAACTGTAGTCAGAATGTAAAATAAATAAAATGAAAATAAAAATATGCATTATCAGAATGATAATAATTATTATATGTAAATATAATTTAACTATATGGTCTAAAGGATGTGACTGGTCAAGACTGTAACAGCAACACTATCCTTCTGCTTGTTAAGGGATGGGCAGTGGCATCTCTGTGGACAGACCTACTGACCTCACAGGGATGTCCAGAACAAACACCCCACATGTTGGGCAAAGACCAACTCAAAGTGGGCTTGCAAAGCTCCTGAGAAACCTCCCCTACTTTCTAAACTACATCTCCAACTCAGACGCTAATAAACATCTAGCTGCCTGCGCCCATTTACCTCAGCTTACCATCTTCATGCTGTGTGCGTGGCATGAGTAGCAGGGAGGCAAAGCAGGCAGAGCTCTTGGAATCTGAGGGCAGACTGGTCTACATAGTGGGTTCCAGCCCAGTAAGGGGTGAGACTCAACCTCAAAAAAGTACGATTATTATTCAAAAAGTTAAAAAAATTATCAGGTTACAATGCTTCTGGGTTCTACCCCCATCATAAAGGGGAAAAGCTAAATTAATGTATTCCATTTCAAGGTGTATCCCAAAAGAATGTAAACTAGGAAGTTAAGTGTGGTGATATAAGACTGTTATCCCAGAACTCAGGAGATGGAGGCAGAAAATTCAAGGCCAGCCTCAGCTGTAGGCCATCCTGCATATAGCAAGACTGGCAACAGTGAAATGTCAGCAGGTAAAAGCATCTAATGCAAGCCTGACAACCTGAGTTCAACCCCTGGGTACCACAGAGTGGAAGGAGAGAACTGACCGGAACAGGCTACTGTAGTACCTCCACTGTAGCATACAGAGAACAAAACAGTTTAAACCAATGAGAGATTTGCATATGAAATATGAACAAACAGGATCCCAGAGAGCAAACTGAGTTAAGCACACTGAGGACGGGGCTGGAGAGATGGCCCAGGAGTTATAAGCATGCACTATTCTTTCAGAGGACCAGAGTTCCGTTCCCAGCACCACATCAGGCAGCTCACAACTACCTGTAACTCAGGCTCTAGAGGGACCCAACATCTTTAGTCCCTGTGGGCACCTGCACTCATGTGCATACCCACATACAAAACACACACACACACACACACATCACTTTAAAAACTTTTTCAAAAAGCCACTGAGGATATGCTAACCACTGACTGGTGGTTGAGTGTGACCTGGACTGAAGATGGAAGAGCTGCAGGAAAGAAATTGGTCAAAATCTAGCAAGGCAATGAACAAGTGTGTATTCATTCATAGAATCTAATGCAAAACCAAAAATAAAGGTTAATGAAATCATTTATGATCTAGTGTGGCAAATTAACTAAATACCTCCAAAGTCTGGAGGCCTGTAAAAATCAAGGCCATCCTGGCTGCTTCTTTAATACACTAGATACACTGTAGCTCTGAGCCAGGTCCCAAGAATCGTACAACTAAACAAAGGAGAGTCCAATTCTGTTACCCTACCATGAGCAGGCTAGACTATGAAAGGTGCTTACCGGGCCCTCATGAAGACAGAAGTTCAGATTCTAGTGCCTATGTAACAAACTGGGTGTCTCCAAAACACCTGTAACCAGCTCTGGAGGTTTTAACAACCTCTTCTGGCCTCTGAGCATCCATAGGCACACAAACTTCCAACTTTTTGGTTGTTTGTTTTGTTTTTTTCAAACAAGGTTTTATATAATTCAGGCTAGCCTCAAATTCACTATGTAGCAGAGGATAAGATAACCTTGCAATTCTCATCTGCCTTTACTTCCGGAGTGCTGGGATTCTAGGTGAGCACCACCATACCTGGGTTTTATGTAGTGCTAGGAATCAGAGATGAAACATTGCTTGAGCTAGAAAAGGACTCTAGCAACAGCCCCAAAGCTCCTGCCCCAAATCTACCAACATCTTAAATAGACTTCCTGTGGTGGTACCCAGTGGTACCAGCTGAGTTCTAATCACAGACCTGTATCACAGACTTAGAATATACAGCTTATAAAGTCAGAGCCTACATCCGCACATTATCACTGCTAAGAGACAATCTTAACCACTAAATGCTCCATATTCCATACTGGAGAGTAAAACGTTAAATCTTTAATCCCAGCACTCAGGACAGCAGAGGCAGATGAATCTCTGTAGGTCTAGGCCATCCTAACTCCTCATCCAGACTTTTCAAATGTTTTTATTCATTTTGTTTACAGAGGGAACAGTATGTGTATCTGTGGACAGTGGAAAGCTACAATAAGAATGATGTTTTAATGATTCCACAATTCCAGTAACTCATTCTCAGGTATCTACAGCTGTAGACTCCTACATGAATCCCTGGCTTGTCCATGCACAACTGTGGTTTGCAACATCAGATGACTGGTTTGGTATTTCTGCCTATCTGTGAAGGTGTCACATGTACATCTTTTTGGAAGGTGATAAGTGAGACAAGGCCCCATTCTATATCCCAGCCTGGCCTGGGACTCACTATGTAGCCCAGGATGACCTTAAACTTATAGCAATTTCTCTATGGCACAGTGGCACACCTGGAATTCTAGCATTTGGCAAGAGCCAAGAGGCAAGAGGATCTAAAGTTCAAGGTCAGCTTTGGCCATATCAAGTGTGAGGCTATCCTAGACTATATGAGACAATGTCTAATAAAAAAAATTAATTAAAATATTTTAAAGATGTTCTTTCTTTCTGCTGGGTGCTGGCTATTTGCTGTCAAAATGGATGAATTCATGAAACCCGTGAAAGTGGTCCTGGCTGGACAGTTCTCCAGACTCAAAGCTGTTGTCAGAAAGAACATTTATGACAGCTCCTCAGACTGCCCTCACAGCAATGCCTTAGTGGATAAAATTGACCACTATCCCTGAAAACTGACAGCTGATATGGACAAGAAAAAAATCACCAAGAGATCAAAAATCAAGTCCTAAAGCTGGAGAGATGGCTTAGCAGTTAAGACCACTAGCTGCTTTTCCAGGGGTCCTGAGTTCAATTCCCAGCACTCACATGGTGACTCACAACCATTTATAACAGGATCTGATGCCCTCTTCTGTCATGCTGGCATACATGCAAATAGAGCACTCATCCAAATGTAAATAAATAAATAAATATTAAAAGAAAGAAAAACAAGTAAAATCACCTCATGCTCACAAGGTACTCTGTTGATATCCCCCTGGACAAAACTACTTGGCAACACAGATGCCAGCTCAAAACACAAAGCCAGGAGAGAGGCCAAACTCAAGTTTGAGGAATGATACAAGACAGAGAATAACAAATGGTTTTTCTAGAAGCTTTGCTTTTAGGCATATTTTTGTTTCCATTATTTAAAAAAAAAAAAAAAAAAAAAAAAAAAAAAAAAAAAAAAAAAAAAAAGCCTCAAATGGCAACACTCTGAAGGCAGAGGCAGGTGGATCTCTGAGTGTGAATCCACCCTGGTCTACAGAGGGAGTTCCAGAACAGCCAGAGCTACACACACACACACACACACACACACACACACACACACACACACACACAACTGTCTCAAAACAACAACAACAGCCGATTAAATGTCTATCCAACAGGGGGCCACTGTGTTTAAGTCGACCTACTGCTCAATGTTGTAATTATTTTGAGATGGCCAAGTATAAAGTAAGAGAGCTGGAAACAGCTCACTAATAGAATGTTTGTTTAACATGCAAGAAGACTGGGTTTGATCACCAGCACCACAGAAATCACATGTGATAGAAACCACCTATAATCTCAGAACTAGGGTGGTAGATGTAGGAGGATCAGAAGTTCAAAGTCAATCTCCATGATATCAGACATTCTAGGCCAGCCTAGTCCATGTAAGACTCTACCTAAGTCTTCATTAAACTTTTGTAGAACTTGGCATCAATCATTCAGTAAATTTAGACTACCATAAAAAAAAAAAAAAAAAAAGATAAAAATTCAATTCTCCAGTGTTCACTCCTCACATTTTATCATGTTTTATCTTCTTGCTATCAAGGACTTAATTTCTACATAGACTTTAAACGCCACAAAACATTACCACATACAATCACCATTTAAATTTACTACCCAGCATCCTCTTTTATCATTCACTTCTGTATAATTGACCTTGTACCTGGAATCATGAGTCTGAAAAAGTTCCTGTATCAGAGAATGGCCTACTGTTAAGAAATTCTTCCATTTTTGTTTTTAAAACATCTTTTTAAGCTTATTATAATTACTATTTTATTACTATAGGGTTTTGGACAGGCTGCTTTTTAAGACTTGCTGCTGTACAGACCAGGCTGGCCACAAACTCAGAGGATCTATTTGTCTATACCTCCCAAGTGCTGAGATTAAAAGTGTGTGCCAGCCATGTGCATTCAATGCCTGAAGAGGATCCCCTGAAACTGGAATTGCAGATGGTTGTGAACAACCATGTGGGTGCTGGGAATCCAATTAAACCCAGGTCCTTTGGAAGAACAAGACAGTGTTATTAATCACTGAGCCATCTCTCCAGCCCTGGGTTGTTTGTTTGTTTGTCTGTTGACAAGGTCTCATTATAACTCCCAGACTGACCTTGAACTGGCAATTTTCCTGCCACAGCCTCCTGAACTTTCCAAGTGTTTCTACATACAAGCTGGCACTCACTCTCTTCTCGTACTTACTCCTTCCCTCCCTCTCCCCCTTCGTTGTTGGTTTTTTAATTCTCTTTTTTCCTTGAGGGTTTGGGGAGGTTTTTTGTTGTTTGTTTTGTTGTTTTGTTTTGTTTTGTTTTTGAATAAGACATTTTTCCCAGAGTCACCCCCAGAGTGGACTTCCTCAATATCTGGACTTTGTATCCTTCTTCCTGCTCCTGCTTCTTGCTCGAAAGCTGCCAGCTTTGCACAGCTGTGAAGACAAGGCCTCCTTCCACCCCTCGATGCTCAGTGTGCCAGTCTTTGAGCCTACACATTGATTACTAACATACTCAGGATAAATTCCCTTTTATATAGTCTGTGTTTGTTCCAGATTCTTGGTTCTCTAAAGCCCATCCACCACACACCCCACCTTCCCTCCAAGACACCAAGCAACCATCCAGGTTTCAGTTTTAGTCTGTGCCTCCCATCATCTATACACCCCATCTTTTCCTCCCTGTGAGCTACAGTTCTCATCCGCCCAGCCTTTCAGAACAAAGTCTTCTTAAACTTCCTCTATCACCTCAGTCATCTGCCATATCTTCATTTAAGTCACCCAACTGTCCTTATTTCAAAGTCTGTTGTTTTCACTTCTGACACTTTCTACGTTTCCTACTGAGTTTGTCTTTTATACCTTTAAATGCTGTAACATGAACCTGACTTACAAGTCTTCATGATATTGTCTCCTGGGTCTCTGTGGACTCCAGCTTACAGGCTCTCATTTCTCTGAGCACCCTTGTCCCTCTCTGAGCACATACTGCAACAGTGTATTTAAACGTGATTCTTTCTACTTTGACAATCACAAACTCTGTATAATCATATAGATTAAAATATATTGGGTACTCATCTCTTATTAAGTAAGCAATATGTATTCCTTATATAACACAGAATAGCAGACATAGGCCCTTTACAGTAAGGGTCCAGAGCTGCTAGCATGTAGGAGCTGGACTGGTAGCTATGTCCAACTCTGCTCAAGGTTGCCTGAGCCTGAGCACGGGTAGCATAAGACCCCAGCGGCAGGCCAGACTCCACAGCTGCCCAATGGGCCACAGGTGACTATGAGTCAGTATCTTCACCTAGGGCCTCCCTCCCCATTATAGTGCACTGGTATCCTCTAAGTTTTTGGCATTGCAACCCCATTATGGGGTCTGCATCTAAAGAACCAACCATTCCCATTCCCAGCCTGCAGAGAAACAAATGGGCAGCTCCACTCCTTACAGAGCAATGAGTGAGAGACTACCAAAAACAAATCATAAGACAGTCATTACATTACAAGTTCAGTGTCAGGACTTCCAGAGGCCTGCTTTAAAATACCCAAGTTTAACTTTCTGCCAGCTCAACAGCAAATACTCTAATAATTTAAATTCCACTAGTTTTAACTGCCTGACCATGGGGAAAATCCACTTTCAAGATCCCAGTCACCCATCCTGAGATCTAGGAGACCACAAGGCTAACTCTCCTGACCATGCACCTCTTCTCAGGGTGAATCCAATCTTCCCCTCTACTTATCATTTCTAGGAAACTCCAGCTGTTCTCACAATTCTCATGATACACTCAGCTTAAAGGGTTAGCGGGGCTTTCCCGAGTGTCCACATGCAGGTTCAAATCCAGTGCTGAGCGTGCTGAACAGTGTGCTTCAAGGCAGGAGTGCTCAGCGAGCACACACCTTTTTAGTACAGTACCTGTAAAGACAAGCTTCTGCCTTCACCCGACAGGGCAGATACACTGGAGTTATGCAGAACACTTCAGATAAACAACTACAAGGACGTTTGTGTATTCAACAGACTTCGCACCCTGTCAAAGCTGCTCCTCCTCGGCACAGCACTAAGCAGCACTTTCCCGACAAGACAAGGAGTCAGTATTATTTCCAGCCCCAGGGAAAGGTCAAAGTGAAAGCTAGGAAGGGGCTGCCCAACCAATTCAACACAAGTGTTCTCACTACCTGCAGCCCTCAGGGCTGGATTTACTAGACTAGGAACTGATGTGTTTTAGGAGGTTGCTTTTCGTTTGTTTGTAAGTTAAAAGACTGTTTCTGTACTTATTACTTTTCTGATGGTAAAGCAACTTTAGGAGGGTTTACTTAGGTTCATAGCTCAAGGGTGAAGACATCGGCTGCAGGAACTTGAGGTAGCTGGTCACATCCAGTCAGAAAACAAAAGACAGATGAACTCAAGAACTAAAGCTCACTTCTCTCCCACACACACTGCTTATGAGCAGGGCTCACTAGGGCCAAGCTGGGAGCATCCCGGAGGCTGCAGATGAGCTCAGCTTACTTTCTCCTTTTAATTCAGTCCAGGATACCCGCCCCCAAGCCCACAGAATGGTACTATACACATTTAGGGTGTCTTCCTACTTCAATGAACATAATGTAGACAGTTCCTCAGAGACATGTCCAGATGGATTTCAGATTACATTAGGTTGACAATGAAGATTAACAGTCCTTTAGTAGGTCGTAGAAAAGGGTAGCACTTACCTTTAAATTTTGATCTAATATTTGCCAGTTCCTTGTTTATCCTCTTTATTTCAGCTTCTTTACTTTTACCTAGGAGAAAAGAATAAAACTATATTGTTTCATTGCCTCTAAAGAAGCACTCCTTCCTGCTGAGCCCACACTGAGAACTGTTGACAGATTCATGGTTTTCTGAGGTGCTGAGAAGGGCCCCAACTACATGGAACACTACCACAGACAAAGCCCTGGGGTCTCCACTCAGCCTTAAAACTTGAAGACAGGAGGTAAAACCAAGGAAAGAAGTAAACCATTTCAAGACCAGCAGCAGGACCCAAGACCCTAGTGGACTGGCCTAGGCTAATCACAGCAAAGCAAGTACCCCATGAGGATAGTGATGAAGTAAGCTCCCAGCAATTCAGAGGGGGTGCACTACACCTCCATTTAATTCTTTCTACCTGAGTGCCATAGCTCTGAGAATAAAAAGCAACCACAACATGCACTGAGGGCTCCCCCCAGTGAGCCCTCAGTTCACTGCTGATCAGCTATACATCATGGAAGCAGACTTCCCCCAGTGAGCCATCAGCTATACATCATGGAAGCAGACTTCCATGAGCACCAAGGAAATAAGAGTTTAACCCCCAAGCTTCCAACTGTCCTCTCTCATGACACAAAATGCAAAGTCTAGCAAGTCTACCTCCAATGCAAAATGAAATTAGGAGAAAAAGGAAAACAGCTACTTTGTGACAGTCACACCTCCACTACCTTTGATACCAACTGCTGGACCACTGCTCATCCTTCCACAAACACTGGCTTCTTACACATCTGTCTTAACTTTACTTGGACTGGCAGTCCAAAGAGGGCAGGGGAATTAATGAGGAACACACATCTTACCAGATAAACATGCTGTGTATTTGTATGTGTAAATCACTCTTTGAAACAGCAAGGAAAACAATGTAACAGGTCCATAGGCAGCATGTGAGCAGTGCACACCTGCTCTCGAAGCACAAGCTAGGGAGCTCAGGTTGGTCCCTCGAACCCAGGTAAAGGTAGAAGCTCATGAGAATGACACCGGAGTTATTCTCTGACCTCTACACGTACACCACACTCAACACACACATGTAATAATAATAATAATAATAATAATAATAATAATAATAATTCAAACTTTAAAAATAGCTTTGCCAAGCATGGTGGTACAAACTCTTAACCCCAGCACTCAGGAGGCAGAGGTAAAGCAGCCTGGTCTATTAGTGAGACCATGTCTCAAAACAGGACAAAACAAAACACTGCCTTAACAACCAATCACTGCTTAAAAGTAGAGGCTCTTTCCTCTCTTGATGCAGGACACTGACAGGTCCCCAAGCTCCAGTAAATGCCCCCACACCCATGTAACTGTTTGTCACGGACATATGTGCAGACAAAAACATACACATAAAATCAGTAAAAAGTTTTAAAGAAAAAGCTTAAAAGAGCCTTCTCCATTAAAGTGAGAAACGGAAGTGTTGGCGTGGAGGGGAACAGGGGGTTGAGGTGAGGGTAGATATGACCAAAATACATTGAACTCATGTGTGTAATTATAATAAAAGATGATAAAAATATAAATAAAAAATAAAAATAAAGGATCCTCTCAAGCTACTCCTTATTTAGTAGATGTTCTTCCAAAAGGAACAACCCATCTACAACATAAAACCACAACACAGGCTGTCCCAAGCCCCAGGCTGGCAGATCAACACTGACTTGACCCACATCAAACACTGCAGGGCCCAGCCTCACACTGCTGCCATCCAGCTTACCTGCCTCCCAGCAAGGCAGGCGCAAGCATCACTCACCTCCTGTGAACACTTGCTCATGAGGAGGGCTCACTACAGCTGAACTGAGAGCACTCTTGAGTCCAGTTCTACCCAGCAAGCTCTAGGTATCCAGGTAAGAAGGACAGGAAACAGGATTCTGTGCAGGTGGGGCCAAGAGCAGCAAGGCCTAGAGCCCAACAACCTCACATCACTGTCCCCAACCCTGATGGAGCAGGTTTCAGGACCCTGACTCCTGTCTGCCACACTCGAGCAGCTGAAGGCTCCATCAGGGTGGGCACAGCAAGCACTGGCTTAGCTCTGGTGCTTCCTAAACTGCCAGGAATAAGGTAAGAAGAAGCTTTTGTTTCTGAAGTTTTCTTTAAACCTGTCTTTAAGAGGTATAGTAGTTCAAATTTATAATCCAGTATTCAGGAGGCTGAGGCAGGATTACTGTGAGTTGGAGGCTAGCCTGGGCTATAACATAGGCAAAAAAGAAAAAGAAAGAAAAAAAAAAAAGAGGTAAGAATATAAAGACAGGCTTGGTGGAACACACCCACCCTAACCCTAGCATAGGCCTCATCTCCACATCTCCTTTGAACATCAGGTTCTGACACATCCTGCTCTAAAGAGATATCAGGGTGTCCTCAGCCAGAGGCCCAGCCTTAAGAGGGAGGCTCTTGGAGCACAAAGCTTCACCTAAAGGTCACCAGAAAAACTTGGGGTGTGGCTGTAAGTTCCTGTGGTGACGCAGGTGTTCCTGTGCAGAACAGCTGAGGAAATGGAGATCCGGGCAGCTCCTCCTCCAGGCTGTGCCCATGACTGCACACCTGTGGAGGTTCATTTCAGCAGATGTAGAAGGGAAAGGAGTAAGGGAGAGGTGCAGCCCATTTGTGAACCTACTTTCTAGCCAGAAGCAGCTTCCCTGCTGCAGAGCCTGGAGAGTGGTGTGGGAGGCTTTGGTTTTTCTGAAGAAAATTAAAAATTTGCCCATGAATAAGAAGTAAAAATAATTTTTCTTAAAAATGGAAGGGTCTTCTTAAATTGTTTTTGGGTATTATAAACTAAAACAGCTTTAACTTGTAAAGTATTTCATATTTTGTTTTGTTTGTTTGTTTGTTTGTTTGTTTTTTGCCACCACCACCCCTTCCTCCTGCTTTTGAGACAGGGTCTGACAAAGAATGTAGCCTCAACTAGCCTGGAACTCATGACAATCCTCTTCTTGGCCTTAGCTATCAGTCACAACACCTGGCTCTCACAAGACTGCCCCAAGAAAGACAGCCAGAAAGATAGAGTGGGAAGCCCAGGGTGCTGCCGGACATCTATCATTTCAGCACTCAGGAGACTGGGTCAGAGGGAGAGGTTTGCCTGGCATGGTGAGATCCTGAGTTCCATCTCCAGCATCATAAAAATGAAAAAGGGGCTGGAGAGATGGCTCCATAGTTGAGGGCACTGAGTACTTTTCCAGAGGACCTGGGTTCAATTCCCAACATTCACATGGCAGCTCCCAAACTCCAGGTCCAGGGGATCTGATACCTTCTTCTGCCCTCTGCAGGCACTGCTTGTGCATGGTGAGCAGAGATACATGTAAGTAAAACATCTATAAGCATAAAAGATAAAATTAAAAAAGATTTTTTTAAAAAGAGGAATAATAAATGTAAAATATGAGCACAAAGACCTAAGTTCCATCCCCAGAATCTACAAGAAAAAGTCAGGTGGGGTGGCACAGGCTTGTCATTCCAATCTGAGAGAGGAAAAACAGAGTCCTGAGGCGGGCCAGTCAACCAGTCTAGCTTACTCAACCAACTCTAGGTCAAGGATCAGTCCCTGTCTCAAAGACAGACAGACAGACAGACAGACAGACAGACACACACACACACACACACACACACACACACAGAGAGAGAGAGAGAGAGAGAGACAGACAGACAGACAGACAGACAGACCAACATGGATAACTCCTAAAGAATGCCAGTAGAAGATAGTCTTGCTTGACCATATGCATGTACACACACACACTCACAAGTTTTAAAACTAGGAACTGCTGAAGAACTCTGTGGACAGTAGGAGCCTGGGGAAAACCTAGCCAAGCCCCAGAGCATGGTGCTTTAAAGATCTACTGTTAGCATAACAGCTTGTTTTGTGTGGGGGTGCTGTATATATAAGTTGTTTGTTGTTCTTTAGTTTCTTTAGACAGGGTCTCAAGTAGCCAAGGCTAGCATAGTGGAAGTGGAGAAATGCCTCAAAAACAAAACAAAAACTGGGTGTGGTGACTTTCTGTGAGTTCTAGGCTAGCCATGTCTACACAGCAAGTTCCATCCAGAACTACATAGAAAGACATGTCTCAAAAAGAAAAAAAGTTCTACATGGAGCTTGAGACACTAAGCAGTATTGAACATCAGAATGGTTATAATATATCTAAGATATTCAAGCAAAAGAAACAAGACATTGGGCTTTATGTCCAGCAAAGTTATCATCAAGTATAAATGTCATAAACCAACTACATACATTAAGTCCAGGCCACCTTGCTCCCTAAAATCTTTGTGGAAAATGAACCTCAGATATCCAGTCACATGAAGAACCACAGAAAACATCAACTATGAATATGAGATACATGCATGAAGTGGGCAAAGGAGCATACGTGGGCATAAGTGTTCGGAGACAGTCTAGGTGTACAGGATGGTAGTATGCAAGGGGAAGGCATGCATACGTATAGAAATGTTATATTCAGACAATGTAACAATGTGCAACTGTCAACCACAGCTCTCACAGGAGCACAGCTGGATAAGGAGGAGGCATCGGCTTAGCCTTTACCCAGAGTAGCAGCACCTAACTGTAGGGGAGTGATCACTCAGAAAGCCTAACAGTTTCCTGACTCAGTAGTTCCCAGTGGGAAGGGAGACCTGAGCTCCCACACGCCCACACCATCCTGAAAGCAGGTCAGTCCTAACTCAATGTAGTTGGTCCTGAAACAGAGAAGCAGTGGTCCCCAGGTGGCCAGAGGTCTCAGGCACACTTAGTAGACCTGGCCTTCCCTGTGTTTCTGATCTACCCTGTCTCTGTTCTATGGGGCTCTGGCCAGGCCATATCTGCCCTACCATCCTGGCATTACCCTCAGTCCTCAGTAGTCACCTGGGTCTGTTCAAGCCATTTCCTATGGTAGACATGAGTATATCTCTGCCTTCATCTGAGTCCTTCAATCCATCTGACCACAGCTTCCCCTACAGAAAACTTGAGTCTCTTCCAAGAATAAGGAATGAGCCTATTCCTTGAGAGATCATCCACTTGCCACCACCAATGCACTCCTGGGCAGCTCAAAGAGATAAGACCCCCAATTTACTCCTGTCCTCAGGCATCCCTGTCTATCTACAGCCTCACTGCCTCTTCCATTGGGATCAGAGCCCAATGTCTGATACCTCTCGGGACTGGCAGACTGAGGAGCACCAAGGGATGGAGAGAGGATTCCTTCAGTGAGATCGAGAGCAGGTCTACCTGTCTGAAAAGCTCCCACATGGGGAGTAACCATAAGCTAAGCATGCACACAAACTGGTACTGCTGCTCCAAAACAGGCTCATGTTACCCAGCTATGATGGCTCCAAGTCCAGTCTGATACAGAAGACAGCATCATAGAACCCTATGTTACTGTGAGGGTTAGACAGCAAGAGTGACACAGGCCATTAATACTGCCCTCCACAGGATGGTACTTTTACTCACTCCACAGGAGTCACCAAATGTCCAACTCTGGAAATGCCATAGAGGAATTCCCATCAGATGAAATGATACACAGGATTTAAAGTGCAGGTGACACTAGCAGATGTTTTACAGGTGGCATCTGCATCATCTATTACACTTGTGCCACTGAGCAGTAGCTGGCCCATGGTCCCTACTTATGTCACACTTCTAACTCGTAGGCAAAGGGCCTCAAAGAACAGATCTAGAAAAAAAAACAAAAAATTCAAAACAAAACAAAACCAACAACAAAAAGCTAATGTGACAAAGATTTAGCTTGGGACCAGATGTAGTGAGTGGCACATGCCTTTAATCCCAGTACTCAGGAGGCAGAGACAGGCAAGATAAGTCTGAGGTCACTGAGGTTAGCCTGACCTACATAGAGAGCTCCAGGCCAGTCAGGGTTACAAAGTGAAACCCTGCCCCCATTCCCAAAACAACAACAGCAACAACAACATTTTTTTTTTTAATTAGATATAGGCAAGGACAAGGGCTACTGACCTATTCTAACTCTAGAAATCAATTTTGAAAAGGTAACCACCAACCTGAGTAACTAACTGGCCTGTGTCAGCAAGTCTGACAGACAGTCTGAGCTGTGGGATTCTGGTCTCAGCTACCTTAACTCTCTGAAATGCAGCAGCAATTTCAGCATGGACTTCAGAGCGTCACTGGCTAATCAGTGACCCAGACTTGCTGCAGACATTGGCCAGGAGCAAGCTGTAATTTGCCTCAGTGAGTCTCAAAGAATGCACAGAATGGGGACAGGCTGGGATTGAGCACCTGGGAGAAAACTCATTCCTCAGCAACAGACTAGTTAATCATTCTTCTCCAGGGGCCAGATGAATCCCTGACGGTAGTAGTAGAGAATGGCCTCGATTACAAAATACCTGCCTAGGCTGGACATGTTGGTAGACACCTCTAATCCTAGAATTCAGGGACTAAAGCAGGGGGATGACAAGTTCATGGCCTGCCTGAGCTGTGCAGCTGGACCTTACAAAAAGAGAGACAGAAACAGAGAGACACAGAGATATCAAAACATGAACCTTTGACATGTATAATAAAACTTTGTCTAAAGTGAAGTTTCAGTCAAATGTACACTAGGACAGAAACTCTCTTCACCTTGGACTTTCCACATTAATGAGGATAAGACTCTTATTAGGCATTGAAGGTGTTCACCACAATACTCACTCACAACCCACCAAACTGCAAGACTCAGGTTGTTGGACTTTTCCACCTCAGATCTTCTACTGATAAGACTGCCATTAGCCAGAAAGCTCTGAGGAATATAATTTCAGATAATGGGCAGAGGCACTGAATGGCCACAGTCTTGATATGGCTGTGCTCAGGAATGCCTCTGTGGTCTATGTTAATGGGAAGGGGGTTCTCTGATCAAAATCCACACCAATAAACCCAAGTAAAAGTGCAGACAGACTGATGGCACAGATCTGTGATTCTGAGCATGAGAAGCTAAAGGCATATGGAGTGAGCTTCAAAAGAAGGAGGGGAGGGGAGGGAAGGAGAAGGGGGAGGGAAGAAAATTAACAGAACACTAAAAATTGTTCTGCAGATAAACCCCAGTAGATAAGCCCATGTGGCTGACACACTAGGCTGGACCATCTTTTTCAGCAGCTTTTTTGGAATGTGATTCACAAACCACACCATTCACTCACATAAAACATGTACATCAGTGGCTTCCAACATACTCCTATCTGAATGCCCTTTATCTCTCCAAATGAAACACCGTAACTATTAGCAGTTATTTACCAGCCCTTGGCAACCTCAACTGGCTCGTAATAGGCTTGCCTGTTTTCAGTTCATCTAAGTGGGAAAAGACAGTATGTGTGATTACAGTCTGGCTTCTTTCCTCAGCACAGTGTTGTCAAGCAGCAGCCAACACAGCCCTTTTTATTGTGACATCACAGTGCTCCATATCTTGTTACCTAGTGGCTTTTGGGTTGTTTCTACTTTTGGGCTATCAAGAATAACATTCTTGGGACAAAAGGGATGGCTCAGTGATAAATAGCACTTGTTCTTACAGAGGATCTAAGTTCAGTTCCCACATTCCCATGCTCACATGGTAGCTCACAATCATTCATTAACACCAACTCGAGGGTAGTAACGCCTCTTCTGACCTCTGAGGGCACCATGCATGCACAAGGTACACATACATAAGTGCAGTCTAAACAGTCATAGACATAAAACTAATAAATCTTTTAAAAACTTATGAGGCTAGAGAGATGACTCAAGAGTTAAGAGCATTTGTTCTTGCAGAGGACACAGCTTCTGTTCCCAGCACCCACATGGTGGTTCATAACTGTCTGCAACTCCAATTCCAAAAGATCAATGCTCTTTTTTGACCTCCTCAGGCACTGCACATATAAGGTATAGAGACACACATGCAGGCAAACTACTCATACATAAAAATGCTCATTCATAAAAATAAATATATCTTTAAAAAAAAAAAAAAGCCAGGTGGTTGTGGCATACTACCTTTAATTCCAGCACTCAGGAGGCAGAGGCAGGCAGATCTCTGTTAGTTCGAGGTCAGCCTGGTCTATAAATAGAGTTCCAGGACAGTCGCCAAAGCAACACAGAGAAACTCTATCTCAAAAAAACCAAAAAAATAAAATAAGCCTTAATAAATTAACATCCCACAAGCCAGCCAAGGCTACACAGTGAGACCCTGTCATATTCATACATAAGTTTCTGTATATACATATCCTTTCTCTTAGATACATGCCTCACAGAGGAAGTCCTGGTCATATGTTGACCATATTTACACTAAACCACCATCCCCACCCTAGACTAACAGCCAGTCAAGAAGGGGACTTAAGCCCTTCCACAGGAGCCACATTCAACACATAACTTGGTAAATTAAAGAGAATTTACCCCAGATCCCTTTCAGATGCCAGATCTATAAGCTTCATTCAGGTAAGTCATGTTTCAGGTGTGCGTAGTATGTCTGTGTATGTGCCTATCCATGTGTGATATAGAAGCTAGAGATCGCCCTCAGGTGACACTCCTTGGGCACCATCCATCTTGTCCTCACACACACAAGGCTTCTCTGTGTAGCCTAGGATGTCCTGGAACTCTGGTGGTCTGAATAGGTATGGCTCCCATGACTGAATGTTTCACCCATATAGAGTGGCACTGTTAGGAGGTATGGCCTTTTGGAATGGGTGTGGCTTTGTTGGAGGAAGTGTGTTACTATAAGGATGAGCTTTGAGGTCGCCTATGCTCAAGCTAAGCCCAGTACGGTACAGTTTCCTTCTGTTTCCTGTGGATTAAGACATAGAACTCTCAGCTCCCTTTCCAGCACCACTTTTGTTTGTAAGCTATCATGTTTCCTGCCATGATGACAACAGACTAAACCTCTGGAGCTGTAAGCCAACGCCAGTTAAATGTTTTCCTTTATAAGAGTTGCCATGGTCTTTAATCCCAGCACTTGGGAGGCAGAGGCAGGCGGATTTCTGAGTTCAAGGCCAGCCTGGTCTACTGAGTGAGTTCCAGGACAGCCAGAGTTAGAGAAACCCTGTCTCGGGGAGGAAAAAAAAAAAGGAGTTGCCATGGTCATGGTATCGTCACAGCAATAAAACCCTAAGACAGAAGTTGGTACCAGGAATTGGGTATTGCTGTGATAGGCCTGACCATGCTTTTTTTGGAGGAATGTGGATTTGGGGACTTTGGGTTAGGAAAGCAATGGAATGCTTTAAGTGCTGTTTAATGGGCCATACTAGTAGACGCATGGAAGAAAGTGGTGCTGAGGGTGACCTGAACCATGGGAGCCTGGCTCAAGAAAAGAATTTTAGTATGTTGCCTAGAGATAATTCTTGTGATATTTTGATGAAGAATGTGGCTGCTCTTTTACCTTGTGAGAAGAGTCTGCCTGAAGCTAAAGTAAAGAGGTTCAGACTAATTGCATTAGCAAAGGAAGTCTCAAAACAGTCTAGTATCAACTATGCTGTGTGGTTACTACTGTTCGTTCACTCTTAAGAAGAGCATTTTGATGAAAAGAGACTGGATGTGAAAAAGAGACTCGTGATGAAATGGAATAAAGGGAGTGGCCCAGTGGAGACTCCACCCAGCTCAGCTTTCATCTTGTGAAAAGGAATTAAAAAACGGCTTAGGTCCAGGCGTGAATATAGTGCACTCCTTTCATTCCAGCACTCAGGAGACAGAGGCATGCAGATCTCTGAGTTCAAGGTCAGCCTAGTATACACAGCATGTTTCAGAACAGCCAAGCTCAGGCAGTGAAGGAAATCATTGAAAACAGAAAGTTGGTGAAGGTGTAATTGAAAGAGGGGTCCATGTTCCAGCCCCAGCAAGCAGCAAAACTTGAAAGCTTTGGTCATGGATTCTGGCTTTAGAGACAGAGATAGAAGAAAGGGGTTATGAAATGGCCCTCCAAGATTAAGGAAAACCACTGAGGCCAGATGTATGGCAGGGGTATCCCTGCATGGAGGCCCAGAAAGGCCATTGTGAAGCTGTGGAGGTGAAGCCTGGATTACCCTGGAAACCCCGAGAGGTTAGAGATGCCAGAGCCCTGGGAGACCTGCCGAGGAAAGCTATTAACAGGGAGTGAAAGCAGCCCAGGAGAAAAAGGGTTTTGCCATCAAAGCTGAAATAGTTGGAAATCTGAAGAGCATTTTGACATCAGACATGGAGATGCAGAGTTTGGAGTTTGTCTAGATGGTTTTCAGTCTTGCTTTGATCCATTATTTCCCCACTGTGCTCCTTTCCCTATATTTTGGAACAGTGATGTATATATCCTGTGCCATTATATATTGAAAGTATATGATTTTTTTTATTTGATTTTATAGGGGATTACATTTAAAGAGCCTGCATACATCTCAAAAAAGACTTTAAAAAATTGTTGAGACTGCAGTAGACTATGGGGACTTTGAAGTTGGAGTAAATGCATTTTCCATTATGTTGTGGCTCCAATCCTAAGAGGGCCAGGGAGTGGAATGTGGTGGTTTGAATAGGTATGGCCCCCAAGGCTCATGTGTTTGAATGCTTTACCCATAGGTAGTGGCAATAACAGAAAGTGTGGCCTTTTAGAGAAAGTGTGTCTTTGGAGGCAGGATTTAAGATCTCCTGTGCTCAAGCAATGTGGCACAGTCTCCTGCTGCCTGTGGATCAAGACGTAGAACTCTCAGCTCCTTCTCCAGCACCAAGTCTGCCAGTAAACTGTTCTGTTTCCCTCCATGACAATAATGAACTAAATTTCTAAAACTGTAAGCCAGCCCCCAATTAAGTGTTTTCCTTTCTAAGAGCTGCTATGTTCATGCTGTCTCTTCACAGCAGTAAAAGCCTAAGACAAACTTCCTCTACAGAGATCCACCTGCCTCTCTCCCAAGTGCTGGGATTAAAGGTATGGGCCAACACCGCCCAG